>NC_050081.1:17997633-18307984 GCF_009764565.3 Dermochelys coriacea | reverse complement strand
AAAACTGAGACCCCCAAACATGGAGACCAGTTTTGAAAAATTTGACCTGTGGGCACCTCCCTCTGGATGCTGAGGATCCTGAAATTTCCCCTTGAAAGAGTATCAGACCCTTGGCATCTTTAGCCATCCAGCAGTATGTACTGGGGCTCAGTCCTGTTCCCATTGAAGTCCATGGGAGTTCTTCACTGAGAACAAGATGATGCCCATCTGGAAGTGTAACATTGTTTTTATTTATGTGTTTATAGATATATGTGCATATTATTGTACGGTTATTTGTACAGCACTGGGGATGCCAAACAAGGGTCTGTTGTGCTAGGCACTGTCTAAACAAGTAAAAGAAAAGACAGTTCCTGGTCCAGAGAGTTTGCAGTGTAGTTTCCTGGCAAGATGCTACAGGTGGATAAAACAGACAAATGGGGAAATGGGTAGAATCAGAAGGACAGGGTAACAACAAAATAAGTAAGTTTTGCACAATAAACAGAAGGTCACTTGCCTAGTGTAAATGGCGAGTAATAAATATGGCTGCATCCCATCTTTGTAGCTAGACTAGATATCAGTGTGGTTTTTCAAACCTCGTTAGTCCATCCAATTTCTCTTTTATACAGCTCATTTTATTTAAAAACTGAATAAAGATAACTATTTTATTCACACACACACACACACTAACAAAAGATCCATCCATTCAAACCATCTGGAAGAGCTGTGTTCCTAGTGTAGGGTTAACAACTACAGAAGTTCCTAAATCTCATTTTCAAAAGCAATTTAGTTTATGTCTACATTGAAGTCTCAGATCTGAGCCCAAACCCCCCTACCATCCACACACAAATCTATCTGACTTGGGTCAGCAAGCAGTCAGGACCCGGGTCCTAGGACCTTGCTGCAGGGAAGAGGGGGATCAGAGACCTAGCCCCCAGAGACTTGGGTCTGAGCCCTGTCATTTTATATTGTGGATCTATGCAGACCCGAGTCAGAAGGTCTACATAGTGAGGTATGGACACGTTAACATGATTCTGAGACCCAGGTCTAGCAATTGTAAACCCATGTTTACAATGCAGTTTGAAACTTCAAGCGTGGACTTGGAAATACCATGTCCACAAGCACAGGTCCCACAGACCCAGATTTACAGTGCAGGGTAGACATACTCTTAGGCAATCAGGAGCCTAAATCCTATTGGAAGTCAATGGGATTTAGGCTCCAAAGTCATTTGGGCATTTTTGAAAATTGTACCATGTATCTTACTGCCTTTTGTGTAATAACTTGACAAACCTAATTACCCATCTTAGCTCTCAAATTTCACATAGACCTCCATTCAGAGTCAGGGAGTGAGTCTTGGATTTCTAGTGAGCAATCTGGAAATGAAAAAAATGAAGAAGTCAAAGTCCTTTTGTCCATATATACTCCAAAACTAGAGCTTTATGAACCACAAAAAAAAATAAAATCAAAACATCTTTACAGGAGTTGTAATACAAATTACCCTATTAAAAACCCAATATTTTCGATGTTTATAAAGTGAAAAACATGACTAGTTTATTAAGGGAAGGTGAGATAAAGTGCTCAGTAATGAGTCATCTTCAGAATACATTTTCTCCAGGCTGCTGTTGCTGCTTTAACTTATCACAGCGTTGGTTATTTTGATCATAACTGAAGTGGGTGGCATGATTTTCTGGGTGTTTATTTTGTTTAAAAATGAATGAACCTCTCTCATAAAAACAAAACAAAAAAAGGTGGATAATTAGCATGCAGTAATTAATGGGTAATTTTTAAGCAAATGAGCAGAGTTCAAACTTTCTTCTGAATTATATTTGCATTATCTGAACTTATTATTTTTTGCTGTAGTGGAAATGAGTTTTTCCCACCAATTATTCTTTTAATGGAGGAATCTTCCCACTGAAGCTAATGGACAATGCTTTGCTGATAATTCATTTATTTTTGGGTGGTCGCAGGTCAGGTTTTGTTACAGTACAAAATTCCTGGCATTAGCCAGATTTAGGAAAAACTGAACTGATGATTATATGCTTTTATGGACTTGATAAATATTCTGTTACCTCTTTTTGATCGAGTGACTACTCAAAGTTCAGGGCCATGGGAATGTCCCAGTTGGAAGTAGATATTGATGATGGAGCCAGGTATTTTCTTTGATGCTGTCTTGCTTTTTTATAAGGAATGTACCAAGTCCTTGTGATGTGATGTATTCAGCCTTTGTGGCTTCCTGCTTGGGGCCCCTTGGTCCTATTACACCCCACTTCAAGAAGCAGCAGGCTGAGAGGAAAAGGGGGTTCATTTGGATTTTGTGACTTGGCTGGAGGGCCAAGCCACTGAAGACCCACCAAAGTCAGATGGCAGGGGGCACTAGGGGCAGGAAAAGGAATCTGGTACCGTATGCAGCCACTCAGAGGTGCTCAAGAGGTGAGGGCCCCTTTACAGTCCTGCTTCTTCAAACACAGGAGGGAACAAAACAAGAGGAGCAGTTTCTTAGCTCACACATGCAAGCTTCATTCATCCAGCACTCCTGACCCTCTTTCTCAGCTTCTCCAGGATTGCACCATGTTTACATGCTGCTGCTTGGCTTTCTGGCTTTGGTCCTGAGTCTCTCTCGTTCTGTGTGTTTTGCCTCTCCCTCTGCCCTCCATAAACACTTACCTAAACAATACTCGGCAAAACCTTCTGACCACTCAGTCCACAACTCCTGAGTGGGTTCACAACTCCTTTTTTCTTAGGTGGGGCGTTCCTGACATTATATTAATTGAACAAAGGGTGTGTTCACCAAATCTGAAAGAGGTTTGTAACTGGTGTAGTCACCCACACCTCTCAGCATAATAGCTCTAACGCCCCATGCGGAA
Organism: Dermochelys coriacea; assembly: GCF_009764565.3. NCBI lineage: Eukaryota > Metazoa > Chordata > Testudines > Dermochelyidae > Dermochelys > Dermochelys coriacea. Next base: position 18,305,144 of record NC_050081.1, on the reverse strand, counting down.
CTCCAACCTAGCACCTGGGATATTTTTTTCAAAGATTTTAGTATAAAATGATTGATTGTAAAGCAGGGACTTTAACAGATGGGTTTATGAATTGGGTTTCATAGATGACTATTTTCAGAGTAGCAGCCGTGTTAGTCTGTATTCGCAAAAAGAAAAGGAGTACCGGTGGCACCTTAGAGACTAACAAATTTATTAGAGCATAAGCTTTCGTGAGCTACAGCTCACTTCATCGGATGCATTTGGTGGAAATGCATCCGATGAAGTGAGCTGTAGCTCACGAAAGCTTATGCTCTAATAAATTTGTTAGTCTCTAAGGTGCCACCGGTACTCCTTTTCTTTTTATAGATGACTATGAAGCTTTGAAGACTGTCATGAACTTTTGGCATCTAGATCACAACATGGAAGTGTTCCATTTTATCACCTGTGCAGACTCGGTTACCTTATAGTCTTTGGGTCCATTCAAAACCCTATTGAAGTCAATGGAAAGAACTTCATTGACTTCAGGGTCTTTTTGCCCAGTGTACCCACCATCTGTACTTCCATATTTCCTTTGCAAGCCCCAGGAAATGGAGCTTGTATTTTCATTCCAAACGACCTTGACAAATTGGAGGATTGGCCTGAAATAAACAAGTTGAAATTCAATAAAAGCCAGTGCAAAGTACTTCACTAAGGAAGGAAAAATCAAATTCACAACTATAAAATGGGGAATAACTGGCTAGGCAATAGCACTGATGAAAAGGAATTGGGGTTACAGTGGATCACATTGCATATGAGTAAAAAATATGATGCATTTACAAACAAAGGCTAATACCATTCTTGAGTGTAATAATAGCAGTGTCATGTGTAAGAGATGCATGTAATTGTCCTGCTCTACTCAGTATTCCAGCTGAGGCCTCACCCGTGCCATGTCCAATTCTGGGTGCCACACTTAGAAAAGATGCGAACAAATTAGACAGACTCCAGAGAAGAGTAACAAAAATGATAAGAGGTTTAGAAAACCTGACCTATGAGGAAAGGCATGTTTAGTCTAAAGAAAAGACGACTAAACGGGGACCTGATAAGTCTTCAGATATGATAAGAATGGCTATACTGGGTCAGACCAATGGTCCTTTTAGCCTTCTGACAGTGGCCAGTGCCAGATGTTTCAGAGGGAATGAACAGAACAGGGAAATTATCGACTGATCCATCCCGAATTGTCCAGCCCCAGCTTCTGGCAGTCAGTGGCTTAGAGACACCCAGAGCATGGGGTTTATTAAGGGCTGATATAAAGAGGACTGTGATCAATTGTCCTCCATGTCCACTGAAGATAGGACAAAAAATAATAGGCTTACTGTGCAGCAATGGAGACGTAGGTTAGCTATTAGGAATAACTTTCTAACTACAAAAGTATTACACTCTGGAAAAGGCTTCTAAGGGAAATTGTGGAATCTCCATCACTGGAGGTTTTTAAGAATAGGCTGGACACCTGTCACCTGTCAGGGATGGTCTAGGTTTACTTGTTTAGGCTTACCTCAGTGCAGGGGGCTGGACATGATGACTTTTCAAGGTTCCTTCCAGCCCTATATTTCTATGATTCCGTGATTTTTTTTAATCAAGATCATTAAATTTGAGTTTATAAGCCAGATTCTATTCTCAGTTATGCCACCACAGACTAAGAATAACTCTTGGGGTTACTCTGCATTGAGAACTATGTATTTTCAAAGGCACAAATAGCAGTTCAGTACTTAAGACCCATTGACTTTTTTTTTTTGCAAGCTAGACACCAAACTGACATTTGTGCCTCTGAAAAATCTCCCCCTACATCTTTAACTCAATCTGCTTTTCTTTTAGCCCTATGTCCTCGCAGGCTCTTGTAAGTGGGTTCTAGCCCACGAAAGCTTATGCCCAAATAAATTTGTTAGTTTCTAAGGACCCACAAGATTCCTCATTGTTTTTGCTGATACAGACTAACACGGCTACCCCTCTGAAAGCTCTCACTTTGCTTCTTTCCCACATACACATAACAAGATTAAATATGACCAAATTATGTCGTCAGCTTTAGCACAGCTCACAGGCAGGTAACCTTTACACTGTTGACTTGAAGGTGTATAAATAGCAGAATGGTTCGGACAAAGTTATTTTTATCCATCCTCTTTTACATCAGAAGAGAGTCCAACAAAACAGTAGTAACCATCCTAAGGATTTTATCTGATCTGAGTGGTGGGAGTTTAGCTGATGTTTCCCCCGAGGTAGGGACGTATAGTAAGTGTGATATACAGGAGGGCTGGTAAAAGACTGGTCTTTATTTCCTTGGTCACCAGATATGGACCAGTATTATAAAAAGTGAACACCTCTGTCCATAAAGCTGTAAATAGAACAAGGACATTGTGGTGTTTCTTCAGATGAAGGCACAGAGTGGTGCAATCCTGGAGCCAAAAATGATGTTTGGGAGGATAGGGAGTCAGGAGAAAAAATCATTGTCAAGATGGATCTGGGAAAATGTTTTTCAAGCTAGCAAAAACAGAAGTGGGATCCTCTAGGCCATGGAATCCTCAAACTAACAAGCCTGCAGCTGGGGCAGTCATCACATTTCTGCCCTGCACAGTGGGGTGGATGCCTTTCTTACTCTCCTCTCTTGGCTGTATGTTTGTGCCGTTCACTCCCCAAATCTGAGACCAACACAAAAAGGCTCTGCTATCTTCAGAGCTTGGAAAAAGTTGCAGACTGGCACCTGATCCAAAACAAGTTGAAATAATATTGCTTCAGCACTCTGTGTGTGTATGCCTCTCTCTCACTCTCGTTCTCTGCCCTCCCCTCCCCCCCGTCCCCAGGGACTCTTCTAGCCTGTGAGTAACAATCATGATTTCATATCAGGAGACTGTAAAGAACAAGCTGGGCTTTGTCATACAGCAAACCTACCCTTTACCACAAGATCGTGCTCTTTACAATGGTTATAATTGTCTTCATGCTGACAGTAGCTAGTGGCTACCAGTTTTCTTAGGATCTATTATCCTAGGCTTCTGTTCTCATTTATGCTTTCAAAGACACTTCAGTTTTCACACTGAAAGTAGCAATTCCTAAATACCCTTAAAAATCTAGACCAGCGTTTTCCAGTTTTAATGCTGTGTCTAGAGAGGTGCTGAGCACCCACAACTGCAAGGGTTTGAGCCTATTAATGACTATATTGATCATAGCTGTCACCGTAACCCCGGGTAGGATGAGCTAATCTGCATGATGATGAAACTGGGCAAATCTACCGGACCTCTGAGCCTCTGTTGGATCCGAGTGAGATTAGGATATTGTGTACCATTATGGGACCAGTGATAGGAAAATGGGAAAGATTAGTGGCAGATATCTACCAACAAAGTGGAAGCTTTTGGCTTTTGCTATGGAGTAAAGATGCTGATAAAGCCCATCCACTCCACAATGCACTGGCTGGCACCTCCACTTTGGTACTCAAGTCCTGGATGACTTGTTTAAACAGAGCAGTGGTAGAAGGTGCTGTGTTTTACAGCTAAAGAACATTTGAGGATGGTTCTTAGCTAAACATCTATCTAAGGCAGTGGTTCTCAACCTGTTTACCATTGAGTACTACCTCTATGGCCTTGAGAATGTTACATTGGCTGCAGCTATGTGCTGATTGGGCCACAAGCAGCCCATGGGCCGCAGGTTGAGAACCACTGAACTAAGGGATATATGGCCCCTGTTAGCACAGTATTTAAGTTCCTCACAATATGTAATATATTTATTATCTTCACAGCACCCTTGTGAGGTTGGGCAATGCTACTATCCTTATTTTACAGATGGGCAACAGATTTTCAGATGCAAATAGGCACCTAGTGGGATTTTTAAAAGTGCCTAAGTAGGTTAGGTGTCTGGCTTTCAATGGGAGTTCCTCCTAGACACGTATCTGCCTTTATAAATCTGGCCCAGAGAGACTAAGTGATTTGCTCAAAATGTCTGTGGCAGAGCAGAGTATTGAAGCCAAGTCTCCTATTTCCCAGGCTAGCACCCAAAACACTAAGCCACCCTGCCTACATTTTCCTTTAAATAAATCAGCAATCCAAATATATGTATTGGAACTCCTGTTGCTGTTGGTCCAGAACTACTGAAAGAGCCCCATTTCCAGAGCACAAGAGAGGGCTTCCAAGGGGATCAATCTTTTCCCTATTGATATGTTTTGAGGACTCCTAACTTAATAGACTTGCTCATTTGGCTACTTTATTGCAACTACTAGAGCAGCACTTAGATCAACTCACCAGATGTATCCTGGCAGGAAACTGGTCAGGAGCGATTAAAAGTCAACATAGAATCAAACCAACAAGATCAAGGCAAACAGCAGTAGCATGTTTTGTTACATCTACTTGATGAGGGACTTGTGAGGTCTAATTACTGTTTGTAGAGCAGTCTGAGATTCTCAGGTGGAAGGTGCTACATATAGTACACATAAGTAGATACATAAAAAGCCCGTAAAATGAAATGTTTCTTGTTTAATTTCTGTTTAATTTTTCTCCTCTGATGCTCTCTCAGAATCTTGAAAGTAACATTTTTATTATCAGTTTTGGTCCATTTCCATTTAGCATATGGATCTTTTTAGGAAAAGATTATTATGATCCAGAGGATTTTCCTCAATAATAATAATAAATAACAAATTAAATTAGTCTAATTGATGCTGTCCCTAATGAGAGATGTCTTTGCTAGAGCAGATAACACCCTAACTGACAAACTCATGAACCTATCTTAGAAGTTAGAACTTCAGATTTTGCAACAGAAAACCAAAAAACCCACCACAAAACAACAAATAAATTTTAAAAATGTACATTAACGCACCAAAGTACTAAAAGGGTTTGCCAGTAAAGTGGGATAAATACTTTGCATTTGTTAATCCTGGTGACAGCAATAAAGAGAAAATAAAAACTGGTTGAGCTGTAAATTGTTGAGATGTTTCTCTTGTGCCTCACACCACCCTCTTTGGAAATTAGCCAGTTGCTTTATGGAATCTCTAATTAGCATCATCCATTGTTGCCAATCCACCATCAAAAAAATAAGGAGTTTTATTTAATATATTTTACTGTGTTTTAAAAAACCGACACCCTTTCTATCTCTCTCTTTTTTAAATGATAAATTCATAAAGATTTTGGAGATATCTTAACTCCTGTTATGTCATCTTTTCAGTACCCCAAAGCCCACCTGCTGTATGAGAATGAGGTCACTACAAATTAGGCTTCTAACAAATGATTGTGCCAATCATTGGTCAGTGAACCCCTCATCATAAGAGGAGAAGAAACTGAGCTGATATATGTGTGGAAAAGGAGCTCAATTTAGTAGACACACTTGCCATTTGGGCTTAAAATAAACAAATGTCAGCTAATAAGCCAGAAAAGGATCTAAATAGAAAACAGGAGATGCTCACCAAACTGCTAACAGCAGCTCCGCCAGTCCCATGTGGTTGTGTATTCTCAGGAAGTTGTTCGGGGGAGTGGGATCAGCCCCTGATCCCACTCCCCAGAACAAGTACAGAATAGACAGAACATATATTCATCTCATTGTGGCTACAGGATATTATAAGACTCACCAAAGCCAGACAAACCTTCCATTATGTAACCTAGAAGACACCAAACTCTCCTGGTTTGTGTGTTTCATTATAAACTTGGAATCCAGTCTATGGTCATTGAAAGTTTCACGCTAAGGTTCATAACTGGGTCCAGTATCAAGCAGAGAATTGACTGAATCAAAATCCTTGAACTGTGGCGAGATTCTGATCCTGGTACCATGCTTGCAATTGTCTCTTAACTTTATAATGGACCAACTCAAACTGTGAGGAGGTTTGGATCCAGATATGAATATGGTGATTGTGGTCCATCTCTAAATTTGAGCATACCGGGGCCAATTGATGGGTTTGCTTCATAAAACTCGTGTCTAATTTAGATGTAGATTGTTACTGAGTTAGTGAATACCTGAGAGTCAAGCCATGAGGACCCAGGGGAACTGAAACCAGAGAAAAGGATCTCACAGCCCCCTGTGAGCTGAGTTTTACACAGTATCCACCCCCCACCCCAAAAATCCTTCAAGCTATGATAAGTGAAGGGCCACTTCTCATCTTTATGTGTAATGAAATTCCTTCCAGATGCAGGCACACATGCTGCCAAACAAACTGCTTGACTTAAGAAGCCAACATGTCTGCCTCCAAAGTCAGGAAAGACCTTGGATGATGACAGTAATAGCCCCTCCTCACAACAGGAAGTTTTCACATCACCTATTGAAGTTGCCAGACTTGTAAGCCCACTTTTAAATAATGTTTAAACCCCATCTCCTTTCATACACAGTGTCCCACTCACTCATTGGTGTTCTGAGCTCTCTCCTGCTGGAATGCAAGTTCAAATCCAAGGACACTGAAAGCAAATGAAAATTACTGCTTCTATAGGTCAGCTAGGAAGCAGGCAGCCTGAGATAAGTCTGTATGCGAGGATGGACTCTTTCTATAGAGGTCTCCACAAGGCAGTGTTGCTCTCTCTGAGTCACCTGAGACTCTTAAACTCATTTCTTAAACTGACAGCCCACTCAGATGGCTTTGTTGAGAAGGGCATGCATGCATGCGTGTGCACACACCTTAGACTTACTCTGCTTTTGCTGTTCAAAAAGCCCATTCTTTCAGGCTATGCAACCTGAAGTTTAATGTAACAAAACAAAAATAAAACCATCAGTCCACTACTCAAAGAGGCAAATATTACACATTGGACAGCTCAACATTTAGGAGGGCAGACTCCATTAGTGTAGCTAAAGAGTTGCAGATTATGCCTCTGTGATCATTTTTTTGAAAGGATATAAAATTATTCTCTTTCTTTCTCTTCTCTCCTCTCCCCCCCCCCCCCCGGGAGAAGAAAAAATCTGTGAATATGTCCATATGGAACTGAAATATGCTGAGGGTTTGGACTGAGGGAAAGGGGGGTCTTTTCATAAGCCTAAACCCAAATGCTGGCACTTTCACAACAGCATCTAGTGCTGGGGTTTGGCTTGGGAAGGATTTTGAAAAGCTTTTTGGATCACCCTCTCTCCTATTTCTCTTCCTTGTTTGTCCTGCAAAGAGCTGATGTGTGTTATTTTTTCCATTTCTAATTCTCTTTTTTTAATTATTTTTTAAAGCTGAGATCTATAAAACTAGAAAATGGCTCGCTTTGCTTTTTTCTCTCTCCTTTTTCTCAAATCACTGAGCCATCTGTGGAAATGCCACAATTCAAGCCATCTCAAGATAGAATCCAGCTCTCTGCCTTGTGATCTGCATGTCAAGGTGAAACTGCAATAAGATAATAATGTCACTATCCCCAGAAGGCAGACGGTAAAAGATACTAATTGCATTTCACTGAAGGCTTCAGAAACACTCAGCAGCTGGAAAGCTGAGAAGAATTTTGATGCTATTCTTATAAGAGAAGATTTTTTTCCCTTATACTGTTTGTAAATCTATTACGGAACATGGGGAGTGGAGGTGGGGGAGGGAATGTATAAAACCAGTTAAACGCTTAATGTTTCCCATTATATTTTGTGAGCTGTAGGTGGTCTAGAGCTTATGAAAATATAGCACACTCCCTTGTTCTCAGTAATAATAATTTATCATTATTATTTATTGTGAATTGTTATTTTATATTTTAAAAGGCCCCCACCAAGGCACTTATAGTTAAAATGTATTATTATTAATAGTAGTGTGTTTTTAAAGTAGTAACTAAATAATCTAAAAATAACACATCTAAAAAGCCTAATTAAGTTTTACCATTGCAAAAAATATGCAAGAAAGCAGGTATCCTACAGAACAGTTGATACTGATTAAAATAGAAAATCTCTCAGGAAAGAATATATTATTTCAGTCCTTTTGAAAAATGGATGGAGGCAGGGCTGGGGGATTCATCTAAGGAGATCAATTCTACACCCTAGGGACAATACAACCAAGGTTGGGGAGAAACAAGCCCTCCAGAATGACCCTCAAGGATAGAGGTCTGGAATATAGTCAATTCTTTCAAGAAGGATGAAGGGAAAGAAAACAAGCTTTTTGTTGAAACAGTGGATTAATGGAGAAATGGATGATCTAGTTGATTTGGATTTTTACAAAGCCTTTGACAAAGTTCTTCCTAAGAGACTGTTAGAGAAACTAAGTAGTCATGAAGTTAAAGGCAAAATTGTCATGGATCAGAAACCGGTTAAGAGAGGAAAAACAAAGAGAAGGGATAAACGGTCAATTTCCATCATAGTCAAAGGGTAACAGCAGGGTGTCACAGAGATCCCTGGAAGCCCTAGTTTTGTGTAATATATTTATTAAGGAGCGGAAAAATAATTTGAACAATGAAGTAGCAAAGTTTGCAAACAGCCCAAATTTACTTAGGTTAGTCAAGACTAGGGAAGACAATGAGGAACTTCCTAGGGACCAAGCAAAGCTAGGTAAATGGGCAGCATGCTTGAGGATGGAATTCAGTATTGGCAAATGCAGAGTAATGCCAATTGGAAGGAAATCTTTGAGCTACTCCTACATACTGGTGGGTTCTAAATTAACTGTAATGGCTAAAGGAAAAGACCTGAGTGTCCAGGTGGACAGCTCAATGAAAATCTCCGCTCTCAATGTGCAACAGTTGTCAGATAAGCAAAGAAAATGTTCGGAAGTATAAAGAATGGGATTAAAAATAATGCTGAGAATATTATAATACTATTATATAAATCAATTATATGGCCTTGCCTGGAATACTGTGTTCATTTCCAGGCAAACCGTCTCAAAAAGATATAGCAGAAATAGGAATTGAAACATTGAAAGACTTGCATATGAAGAGTGGTTGAAAAATGGAGACCATTTAGCTTAGAGAGGGGATGATGGGTGGTGACAGTGAGTGGTGTGTATATAAGGCAAATCAGGCATGCCTATTCACCCTTTTCTTTTATAATACAAAAACAAGGAGAAATTCAATCCAGTTGAAATCAGCAAATTTAAAACTGACCAAAGAAATAGTTTCTATGCAAGACATAATTCACCCATTGTGACAAAGTTCCTCCTCTACCTTGGTGGGTCCCACGCTTATTGGCAGATTTTGCTCACCTCAGAGATTTACAGTAGCCCTCAGTTTGGCCACTTTCATGGCTCAAATCTGCGGTTCACTCAGATAACCTCATCACTGGCCAGCATGGGGAAAGGGAAGGAGAACAATCCCCACAGTCTCTGCTGGTCCACCTAGTGAGTTGGGGGACAGGCCAGGGACCTTCCCCTCTGGTGGGACCCACAGTCCAAGGCAACTCCTCCTGTATCCAATAGGGAGTTGGGGGGATGGGGGGAACCCGGGCCCGCCCTCTACACCAGGTTCCAGCCCAGGGTCCTGTGGATCACAGCTGTCTATAGTGTTTTGTGTAACACCTCTGTGACAGCTACAACTTCCTGGGCTACTTTCCCATGGCATCCTCCCAACACCTTCTGTATCCTCACCACAAGACCTTCCTCCTGATACCAGATAGCATTTGTATTCCTCAGTCTTCCAGCAGCACGCCCTCTCACTCTCAGCTTCTTGCACACACCTCACTAATAGGAGTGAGAGCCTTTTTAAACCTGGTGTCCTGATTAGCCTTAATTAATTCTAGCAGCTTCCCAATTCGCTACAGTGTCCTAATTAGCTTGCCTGCCTTAATTAGTTCTAGAAAGTTCCTGAGTGTTCTGGAATAGTCCCTGTTATTTTACCCAGGGAAAAGGGACCTGCTTAACCTGGAACTAATGTATCTACCTTCAACCACTTTTTTGTAGCCATCTGGCCTGATCCTGTCACACCATAGAACTCATTGCTACAATATTTTATTGAGACCTAAGGTAAACATGATTTAAAAACAATTAGAAATGTATTTGGAGAATGAAAGTATTCACAATTGCATTCACAACACTCATGCTTCACTAATATCTTGGAGTTAGGAAGAAACTTCCCCTTGGGCAGGTTATTCCATACTGGTCTGTTACAGGGATTCTTGCACCTTGCTGTGAAACATCTGGTGCTGGCCACTGTCAAAAATAGGATAGTGTTTTGAGGTAGTATGGCATTTCCAATGATTCTTCGAATAACCCTATTGACATCATTCTTGGATCAGCTTGCAATGTTCTTATTCTTATTCTGATGCCAGACCGATACTGAGAGGCATCCTTCACTGTGTAAGTCATTCTTCAGATTAACACATTAAACTCTAAGTCTGGGTATGAGATATACACATTGCACTGGTGAGTGGTCCATTTCAGTAGCATTAAAGACCTGCGCAATGTGTAGCAAAGGCCCTACCTTTAATGTGGCTTCGCAGCCCCAAAGGAGCAGTGTGTGATGCAATTGGTCTGGATGTGTGTCAATCAATTGAGGAGGCAGGGACTAAATAATTTTCAAATAGGCTGGGGAAAGGGTCAACCTCTAGAGATGGTTAGTTCTGCCCCTCATTTACAATCTGAATCTAAGGCAAAAGAAGCAAAACAACACCCATAGCTGTGGCTTTGTCATTACTCCCTGAATAAGGTACGTTGTCCTGAGCTACCACCGATGTCTTCTGTTCTTCAGTACAGCTTTGTATTTATTCATTCACTGGTGAGAGGGGTGATTTGGAGGAATAATTTTTTCTTGTTGTTATTTTGAGTGCTGCACAAACATGCATAGGCTCTGAAGATGTTTGGGGGGAGATGGGGTCTGGAAGGATTTGGCCGTCATTCGCCTCAGATGCATAAGCTAATCCACTGTAGCATTTGATTCCTGAGTCGCATGCTACCTTTCAGGATCAAGGGCTGCCCTCCAGTTCGGCTGCCGAATTACATAACTCAGAAATGCACCATAAAGAGGGTCAGTTCCTGCTGATATTTTTAAATGAGCATGAGAATTCAAACCCAATGTTCTTTGTTTCCACCCCTCCTGGTACAAAGTGCCCACCCGTTTGCATGTGGAGGGGGAGGAAAGCATTGTATGTGGTTTGATGGAAGGGAACCCATAGTGGTGCTTGTAATCAACATGCCGTGCTAATTGAGGTACCAGCCAGCCACACGCTGCCAGGATGCAGAACTAAGCCCTGTTTTCTAATTGCTGTTTCCTAGCTTGCTTGGCTTTGCTGAAAGGCTTGAGGTTTAATTTTTTTTTGTTTTTTTCTCTTTGTGAGACTAAGCTGGAAAGGTGCAAATGAGGAGCTATGTGCCATAGCAGGCAGGATCTCTCTGTGTAGCTGGCTGCAGAGCACTCTACCTAGAAGACATTGCTTAAACCTGTCCCAATTAATCACCCCTCACTGACTTGGACCTGGCAGGCACTGTGCTGAGCCGCTGCTGCCTTCTCCTATTTTATCCAGCTCTAGCTGATCCAGGCGGCCCTGCAGTGGCCCTGTGGCATATGCTTGAACAATCTTCTGGAGTGCCATGAAAGATTCATGAGGGTGAAGTGTTAGCATGTGTACTGACTAGGTAATAGGCTGGGACTGTTCTTCCTGGATATCAGAAGGGGAGGGGAGGGAGGGCAAGGCACACAATAGGAAGTCTTGGCACAGGCAGTTCTCAATATAGCAGCTATAGCAGTGGAATCTGTTATATGTCAACATGACTGTGGCAGCCTCTGTAGAGGAATGGGGAGGGAGCATATTTCCTTTTATACTTACGCGGGGGCAGGCGGTTGTATTAGCTCAATAAAGAATAAAAAGAAGAGAGACAATTATTAATTGGGCTGGTACAGTGCATGTTACCACAGCTAACAGATCTCCATTTTGTCTGTGTAACACACTCTTGTTTGGTGTCATTCTCGAGATACCATTGGAAGGTTCACAATTTCCCCCTTGTAAATAGGTTACTAAAGATGGTAGGAAACCCAGACCCCAGATTCCAACACCCCTCACCTGTGTTCATTGGGGAGGTTCAGAATCCAGACCCAAATTTTGCAGTGAACCCCTCTCTCTAACTTGGCTTGGAACCAAACCTTGGATCTGAATATCCTTCGTGGACCATGGAATGGGGAAATCTGAATGTTAGTATCAGGCCCCTTTCTGTGCTACCAGCTAAGGGCCTGATCCTGCAAAGGCATGCCCATGGGCAGGGGGCCACTGAATTCAACAAGATTTTGAACAGATGCAGGGGTCCACACAATGTGCAGTGCATCCCTTTGCAGGATTGGGACCTAATGGAGTAAAACTACAGAACATCTGAGCTACAATGGAATTTATAAGCTACAGGCATTCAAGGTGTATCTTGTGTTTGGGGTGGGGGCCTTAGATACTATAAGTGAAATCCTGGCCCCATTGAAGTCAATGGGAAAGCTCCTATTCTATATAGGTTCTAATACCACACTGATCACTGTAGTGTCTGAGCTCCTTCCTGTAGTGCATTTAGTGACTAACGTTTGTCACGTATTGTTTGTTCTCTCATTCCCTCTCCAGAGGGAGAAGCATGTACTGGTAGTTGTTTTTTCGGAGAATGGGGGTGGGATGGGGTTAATATACACGTTGCTATGTTAGAGACAGCAAGGTCAAACAAATGTGCCTTGCACTTGGAGTGGAAGGTGGTGAGGTTTGCAATGGTCCTTTGTTTATGAGGGAGTTCATTCTACAGGGTCAGACTGGCCACCGAGAAAATTCTGTCTCCCACACAGGCGAGCTTATTGTCGAGAGTTCTGTTGTGCCATAGCAATTGTGCCACAATTGTCCTGGAGCTTTGAGCAAACTTTCACATAACCTGGCCATGGAGTGCCTCAAAGATAAGAACAGAGACCTTAACTTTGTTTGAAACTCAACAGTAAGTCAGTATAGAGAGTGGAGGATAGATAGATTTGATGTGTTTTTGGTTAGCTAAGAACTGTGAAATTGTGGTGGTAGCAATGTGGCTGTATGTGGTGACCTTGGGCAAACCCTCTGCATACAGCTGGCATGTCAGTCCATGCTGTCTGACCAGTTCACGTAGTGGTTGCATGTAAATGTTGAAAGGGACAGGAGAGAGAATTGATTCTTGTGGAACACTATCAGTGAGGGGCCTAGTGGTTGAGGTGCAGTTTCCCATCACTACTCATTGGGTGCATCTCTCCAGAAAGGTCTCAAACCATTTTAACACATTACCCAGGGCTCCTGCCATCTCTCTCAGGTAAGACAGCATTGCCTCATGGTCAACAATGCTGAATGCTGCCGATAGGTCCAGGAGGATCAGAATGGTTGTCTGCCCTGTATCCATTGATAGCGGGAGATCCTACATCAGTGCTATTGAAGCAGTTTCAGTTCCATGTCCTGGCTTGAATCCAGATTGCATCAAGTTGAGAATGTTACCATCAGTTAGAAGAGCATGTTGTTGGCCTTCGCCTAACGTCTCTGTGAACTTGCTCGGGAATGGGAGTTTTGACACTGGGCAGTAGTTGGCTAGGACTGAAGTATCCAGGGTGACAATAGCAAAACGCCCATTGACTTCAATGGGTTCAGGATTTCACTTTATGGTCGTAGGCGTCATGTTAAAAACCTGAGAGACACTTTCCAATTTGCCTTTCCTTTTCTATCTATATTGTATGTGGAAACATACATATTTACATATTCAGTATATTTGACACAGCAACATGGAATGCAGTACATCTATGAATGATAATTCATAGCACACCTTGAGTGTTATTTATTGAGCATGAAACCAAAGACTAAGATACTTAACTATCTGAAAAAAAATCAGCTGAAACACCCTGCCTGGTCCTCTGAAATGTCTGCCTCACCTCTGGAGTGCGGTGCCTAGATCATCATATTGCTATTGTGGAATGGAATTTAGGAGTAAAAACAAAAGAAAACTTGTAGGATTATTGGTCTACATGCTCAGCCCTTGGGAACAGGGAGTATCTCATGTTACACAATAGTGACCCCTTTGTCCAATTAAGGAACAGCAATGATGGGCTTCAAAGGGAATCCCATGCAGTCCTCCTGAGCCAGAAGGTAAATATTGGTGAAAAAGCCAGGCAGGCATTCAAGGCAAAGAGTAAATGAGTTGCAGAATCTCTCCATCCCACTCTTTCTGGATTGCATCCCAGACTAAGTCAAACAGTACAGACATCTAAATGGCTGAAATGAGTTCAGAAGACAAAGTTCAGTGTACTGCAATATCCAGTAATCAACTCACTGCAACGCACGTACAGAAGAATGATGGCTGAGTTGCAGGAGAAGGAGCCAGGAGTGGGGTTCAAGTAGGGTTTGGGAGGGAATTATGGAGATCATGAGGTTCCATCATGGATGCAAAGAACACTTAAAGGGGAAACATTCAGGGCTAGATTGTGACTTTCCCCAGGGTGGATGTACAAATTGCAGCCTTTGCACTCACCTAAGCATAGGTAGCATGAGGCTAAAAGTGTTAGTGGAACCAATCACTGCAGAAGACACAAGGCATGATCCCATACCAGCCTGCAGATCTGGATGGTCACTTGCATGCTCCAGACCCAGAGCTCCAGGGAGCAATGTGTCCAGCTGAGGCACCTCACTGCCCTCAAGTGCAGATGTGCCTTAAAGGCACAATAGAGCCCTTAACCTTTATAGGCACAAGGCATGGGCACTCCCTTTGCTTGTAACTGTTTAGTATAGCCCTAGTAGAGATAACAAATAACCCTCAGATTCAGGGGAGGGAGGTAGCTGTGGTGCTCAGAATGAGGGATGAGAAATTATGCTTTGTGCAACAATCTGTGTGCTAGGGACCCTTCCTAATCTCTCCCATGCTTGCTGATTGTTCTAAAGCAGGAGTTCTCAACCTTTTTTGAATCATGCCCCACTTAGCATTTTTTTAACTTGACGCCCTCACCTCCCCCTACTTCCCCTCAGAAGTGAAAAGGATACTGCCTGGCACACAGGATTGCAATACCACTCCAATTGAGCCCAGCCAGCTGCCTCTCCTTCATGATGGGCAGGTGCAGGTGTGTGTAGAGGTTCCCTCAAGGCAGAGGAGAGAACATGTTGCAGAGTAGGGGCCCTCAAGGCAGAGATGATGGGTGCAGGACCTTAACTTTTGTTTTGTAACTTGACCCTCTTGCTCTTGACCCTCCAACAAGGGCTGGATACCCCCCCACACCCCATTTCTCCAATCCCCAGGGTAGGGTGGTAGGACCCAAGCCTCTGTGCCCCAGAGGCTATCCCAGTTCAGAGATCCCTGAAGGGGGGGCTAGCACCACTGGGCCTCCCCTCTTCTATGCCTGTGCCCTGTGGGAGGCACAAACCCCAGCCCCCGCCCCCACCCCACTTACTAGGTATGCTGAGGTCATCCCCTGGTGCAGCCAGAGAAGCAGTGCTTAATTCATAAGAAGTGTCGCGGCTCAAGCAATATTTTTACTTTCAGAACTAACGCAACAAGCCCAGAGGTGCTGGGGCTACGAACTGCCAGGCCCAGAGATGCTGGGGCTCAGCCCTGGCAAACCCCAGCACAAATTAAGTGCTGCAGAGCAGGCAAAATCTTTGAGGCCACACAGGAGCCACTGCACTCGGTGGCCCAGGCCTGGCCTGTGCCAGCTGGATGAAATGCGAGGCCAGCACTAACAGGGTCAAGTACAGGCAGCAGCACTCTGTGAAGAACTGGGAAAGTGAGTGGAATGAGCCCCCAGGGAGCCCAGTCCTATCCTCCTCCTTGTCTTCCTCCACCACTGCTTCCACTGGGTCATGACGAAGGAGCAGCTGGGCCAAATTTGAGTGAGTGGCATAAATTTCTGAATTAGAAGGCTTGCTGTGACCCCCATAGAAAGTTTGACTCATGCCCTGGGGGACACCTCTCTGTTGCCCCAGTTGAAAACCTCTGTTGTAAATAGACTGTGAGATGTCTGGTTATTCAGTGGACTGGTCTAGATCAGACACATTTCCCTTGACTAACACCTGTTTCCCATTTGGTTACACAGATTTTATATATATAAATAAAAAAGAGTCACTTGTCACTCTGTGTGTCTTTATCACTCTGAAGCCCAAAATCTCTGAGCCGGTGTGAAGCGATGGAAACAGTTACAAGCCCGGTTGAGAGGTCTTCTTATTCAGAATATCACCAGGTTGGATCACCACTGGGTTTCATGCTCTGATACCATCCATTTTTTAAGTTCTCAGCCATCTTGAGTTTACAAATTACACCTGTGTGACATCAAGACATGTTATATCTAAGCCATGCCAAGAGACCTAGACCATTGCGAGATGGCTCAACCAATCACTTCCCTGGCTCTACATCTAATTTGTATTCAATTATTTCATTGGTTTTGTGAGGGAGATTGTAAAGAGGGTGGATTATGTGGGCCAACTGCCACAGATCTTCAAAGCTAGAGAGAGAGATACATACACACATACACACACACACCTACCTGAAGCATGGTTTGAGATATTTTATTTCTTCCGGAATATCTTAATATGCATATGTAATGGGGCACACAAGCCTCCACGCAAGGCAGGAAGGGGTTAATGGGCTACTGAAGGCCCAATGAGCCCAAATTGAGATACCTGGAGCAGGAGGCAGGCTTCTAGGGAAGAGCTTAAAAAAGAAGAGCCTTGTTCAGTTAGGGGGTTGGAGGGGAGGAGGCAGAGAGAACATATGTGGAGCTCTCTCTGTCAGGCTGGGGGAAGACTGGTGCCTAACAGATTTACCAGAGGAAAGGGAAGACTTTATGTTGCTTCATACTGGTTTGGACTTTGAATCCCTGAAGGGGTAGAACTGTAAGTGACGTAGCCAGAGACCTAAATTTCTGCAATCCAGAAGGCATTAGAGCATGGGTGTGGAGCAGCAGAAGAGCAGTTGGGAAACTGAGGCTGAGTAACTGCTTTACCACACAATGCTGAAAAGGGGTGCTCTGGTAAGGACACACTATAACACCATGGCTTAACCCTGATAGCAACGCACAAATATCTTTATCAATGTGTTTGGTATTTGGTGTAGTAAGATGAGACTAGATTTACAAAGAAATGTAGGTGCCTAAAGATGCAGATAGGCATGTAGGGAGATTTACAAAAGCACCTAAGCAGGTTAGGCATCTAATTCCCATTTAAATCAATAGGAATTAGGCAGCTAACTCCTTTAGGTGCTTTTGTAAATTTCACTAGGTACCTATCTGTATCGTTAGGCAACTTCAGCCCTTGATCTATATTTGTTATTTTTTCTGGCAGCTATAGTAGGCATTAGTTTGACAGTAATAGGTCTTCTGTTGTCTGAATTTCTGCAGTAAATTTACCTGTGGCTTTTGTTGTTTGCATGTGGGATTTTAGCAGGACAAATTATCCCATTGGGGAATGCTGTTTAATTTCTAAGGAACCACTTTCTTATGGTGATATAAATTTGATTATAACGACATGGTTACTGTGGCAATAACACAGCAATGATAAAGCTCTTGTGGAAATAATGTTATTTTCAATGCACCTGTATGAGTACTCTAAGGACTACACAGTAAATTAATCTAGAGACTAGTTTAAATGGACCAAATCTTTGATTCCTTACTTGGTTTTTGCTTAGCACAAATTCAGAAACACAGTTTCCCTGAGTAAGGACTGAATAAAAACAGGACAGAATCTGGATTTGGGCCTATCAATACTGTATGCGAGTCTGATCCCACAAACACTTGCTGCCCAGTGTAGTTCTTATGGCTATGAATAGTCTCATTGGACCTGATTCTCTTGTCACTAAGGCCCCTTGGCACCACTCTGTCAGTATAAAGGGGTCTTAAAGTGGACATAAATTACATTTACACGTCCTGTAAGGCCACATTATACTGCCAGAGTGGTGCAAAGTGGCTTTATTATAAATGAGAATCAAGTCCAGTGAGACTATGCACACTTGGCCCATTGACTTCAATGTTTTCACAAAAAGAAAAGGAGTACTTGTGGCACCTTAGAGACTAACAAATTTATTAGAGCATAAGCTTTCGTGAGCTACAACTCACTTCATCGGACCAAGCTGCAAAATTCGGGTCTGGATTTCGAACACTCCGGAGTTCATGAGGGCACACATGGATCCATTATTTTGGCCCATCCCATCATAAAGATAGGAGCCATATGTGACATTTAGCTCTGGATTCAGCTTTGAGGGTTTAGAAGATCCGAAGTAAGGGCATGTGCAGGTCAGGGTGCTTTGTTTAGACCAGTCTAGTACTTTACCTGTGGACCTTTGTAGAATGCATTTCCACTAATTGAGACCCTTAGTTTTCTTTGAAACATCGCCCTGATGGTAACTACATTCTATACCCACACATCAGTCAAAGTGTCCAATGCTAAGTCCTCCTGTGCAGAATCGAACTTTTCTTCTATTCACATCTTTAAATTAGCAGACAGTGAAAATGAATGATTGTTCCTTCTCTAGGGAAACATTCTAGGATGTGCTCAACACAACAATTCTGGATACTAGGCTGCTGCTGGTAATAATGCAACCTTAGCTGGGGCCTCTATGGCATATTAAAGCTGAATGTTGCATCATCAGTTCAGCACTGTTTACTGGGGAGGGGAGGAGAAAGCTCAGTCTCTGATTCCCCGGTGAGTGCAGAATGCTGATGTTTGCGGTCAGCCCAAATCTAATCTCTGAAGGGAACAATAAAAAAAAAAGCCTGCCCCTCAACTCCTACGCTTTGATCCCCCACACCCCTGGTTATTTCTGTTTTCCGGTTTGGAATACAAATATGAAAACATGACATTTAAAGTGTGTCCTGGATATTATATTATATTTCCCCAACTCCCCTCCTTAGCCACTTAATGGTGTGCATGTTTGTGTGTGTGTAAGCGCGTATACACATGCACACACATAAAATACAGCACCTGGTTTAGTGGGGATTCCCCTCCCCCCTGTTTCATGTGGATTTCTCAGTGGCAGCTCGCCAAGCTGGAGAAGCAGATCAGCAAAACAGGGCACATAAATTGTGAGGAATTTGTCAGCCTGTACAAGTAGTTGGCCAGGCCCCTTCTGTATACATTTTACTATGGTATGTAAATGCCATTGTTCTTTTGTTACTGCTTATGGTAGGATTGTGTGTGCTAGGAACACAGCTCTGTTGCCTCTCAAGTGTATGTTGTTCTGTACTGTACAGTGCAGGTCAATAAAACAACAATGGTAGGAAGAGAGAATGCAGATTACAAGAGTGGAAAATCTCTCCTAGTAATGCTCTGGGATCCAGTTTAACTAGGAGAGCTGGAAACATGAATTTGGGCATGGAATGGGGGGCAATTCAAGGTAAAAGGAATTATCTGATGAACCTATTAGAGGGGATTAAATAAAAAGTGAAAAATAAATGCTTTTCATGGTGTTTCTTTGTCATTATTGCTAAAATATTGAAGTTTAAACAAGGAGGCTTTTAATGGAGGGTTGTCTCACAGCATGTATTGTATTCACTGGAGTTTGGTCTCTCCTTAGCTAATTATATGTATTTATCCACCTTATTGTAATCGTCCCTAGATCAAAGAAATGCCAGCTTATTTCTTCATAATATAAAGAACAAGAATGGTGGAAAGATACTTGTTAAATGTTGGGTGTTTCTATTGCTGGCACTCTTGCCTACTGGCCAGAAGATAAGGCGTTCAGGTTTCCCATTGAAGGGGAATAAGAAGGGGGGAACACAACTCCCCTTTCTACAATACTGAAAGAGAGATGTGTCTAGTAAATCTAGGGAGAGGCCTGAAGGGAAGAGGAGATCCTCTTGTTAACCATTTGAGCTGGGATTTCCCAAAGTACCTAAGAAAGGTAGGCATCCAGTTCCCTTAGGAACTTTCAAAAATTCCAGCCCTAATTTGTTTGCGCCAATTCTCAAGTGCATTAGTTATTCCAATCACACATGTTCCAGTTAACAGACTCTCCCACAAGACTACTGCACAACCATGTCTTCAGACACCTGTCCCCCCTCGTCACTGTCAGTCTCCAGTCCCCCCAGCTCTTGATCTCCAATCTTCCTTAATGCCCGTGAGAAAAGATGAGCTTTGCAGTGTGTCCAGAAGGTACCAAAGAGAGAAACACTAACCCAGATTCTATAATCTTTCAGAGAGAATGTCCAGCCTACAAACCCTCCGTTATTTCAAGTGTGTCCAGTCTGAGCACCTTCACTGATCTCCTGCCATAGTAGGATGGGCTAGGGAGAGAGGTAGTGCATCGCATAACTGGAACCCAAACCTTTTTGGCTTTATAGATTGAAACTAGCAACTGGAACTTCACCTAGAACCCATTGCGGAGGGTTTATGTTATGTGCTTTCTGCATACAATGCACTATTCAAAAGCAGACTTCTCCATTCAGATGAGAGGTGTGTAAACATTCAGCCCAATTTACAGGTGGAGAACTGAAGCACAGGTAGGCTGAGTGAATTCCTCAAGATCCGACAATGAGTCAGTTGCAGAGCTAAGAACTGAACACTGGGGTCCTGACTTACAGTCACGTGCTCTAGTGGCCCATGCACCTTCCTATTTTATAATCATTTTATTTCAGGTGCTGACCTCTTGTTCTACATGTGCAATCTTTTAATTAGTGTGATGTGGGGGGTAAATATTGTGTCTCTCTATGGCTGTGGGAAGTGGCTTATACGGGAAAAACATCAGTGAGATCAGAGACATGCAAAGGGTTTCACTATGGTCTGCAGTGGAATAAAGATTGTTTTCCTGAGCTGTATGACTGTCAGAAACGTGACTTTCTCTGCCTTCATAGCCAAATTACTGAATCTTTGGAATGGCACAGAAGTCTGGGGGTATATTTTATTTTATTGTCCCTGACCATCTTGGCTAATAGCTATTTATGGACCTATCCTCCATGAACTTATCTCATTATTTTTTGAATACAGTTTTACTTCTGGCCTTCACAACATCCCCTGGCAACAAGTTCCACAGGTTGGCTGTGCATTATGTGAAGAACTTCCTTAAGTTTGTTTTAAACCTGCTGCCTATTAATTTAATTTGGTAACATCTAGTTCTTATGTTATATAAAAGGGTAAACAACACTTCCTTATGTACTTTCTCCACCCCATTCAGGATTTTATAGACTTCTATCATATCCCCCCTCAGTCATCTCTTGTCTAAAATGAACAGTCTCCGTCTTTTTAATCTCTCCTAGTATGGAAGCTGTTCCATACCCCTAATCATTTTCATTGCCCTTCTCTTTTTCCAATTCTAATATATCTTTTTTGAGATAGGGCAACCAAAACTGCATGCAGTATTCAAGGTGTGGGTATACCATGGATTTATATGTGGCATGATGATATTTTCTGTTTTATAATCTATCCTTTCCTAATGGTTCCTAACCTTCTCTTAGTCTTTTTTGTCTGCTGCTGCACGTTGAACAGATGTTTTTAGAGAACTACCCACAATGACTTCAATATCTCTTTTTTGAGTGCAACAACTAATTTAGAGCCCATCATTTTATTTGTATAGCTGGGATTATGTTTTACAATGTGCATTACTTTGTATTTATCAACACTGAATTTCATCTGTTGTTACCCAGTCACCCAGGTTTGTGGGATCCCTTTGTAACTCTTTACAGTCAGCTTTGGATTTAACTTTCTTGAGTAATTTTGCATCGTCTGCAAATTTTGTCATCTCACTGTTTACCCCTTTTTCCAGATCATTTATGAATATGTTCAACGGCACTGGTCCCAGTACAGATCCTTGCTATTGATTTCTCTCCACTGTGAAAACTGGCCATATATTCCTACCCTTTGTTTCCTATCTTTTAACCATTAATTAATCCATGAGAGGACCTTCCCTCTTATCCCATGACTCCCTACTTTGCTTAAGACCCTTTGGTGAGAGACCTTGTCAAAGGCTTTCTGAAAGTCTCAGTATACTATATCCACTGGATCATCCTTGTCCACATGTTTGTTGACCCCCTCAAGTAATTCTAATAGATTCATGAGGCATGATTTCCCTTTACAAAAGCTGTGCTGACTCTTCCCCAGCACATCGTATTCATCTATGTGTCTCCTAATTCTGTTTACTATAGTTTCAACCAGTTTGCCTGGTACTGAGCTCTTGCCAATGGCTTTTACTTGAGATGCAATGTAGACCTGCTAGGTTATGAAATCTGAAACAAACAACATGATTAGCTTGTTAAGAGCAATGCTGATATAATTTCTGCCATTTGTTCCAGTTAGTTTCCCCATCCTGCAGTCATAATTTGAGCTGTGTCAGGGTTGAGTCTCAGCCAACTAGCCCTCATTCAAGCTTCAGTCTCCATTAGGCAGTGAGTCCTTCCACTGTCTCTCCGTGGTTGGATAAAGGAACATTTCCAAAGATATAAAGCAAAACTTACTTTTTTTCCTTATGGCATGGAATACAGACATTACAAATAAGATTAATGAATCCAGCAGTTTACAAACATTCTGTAGAGTCTAAACACTAAATACATTCTTATAAGATTAATACCTATTTTGAGCAGCACTAACATATAAGTGAACTTGTCTGGTCTCGAGCTATGAGTTTGTCAGTTCTTAGCTAATGCCAGCAGCCCTGGCAAGAGCTGGCACCTGGCCTGCCAGTGTCACAACTGCTGCATGTTCTTTAGATTTGAATGTGACGGAATACTTCCCCATTCCCTAATAGAACCTCCCTGAACTCTTGTGCAAGGTGTAAGGTGGATTCAAACCCAGATCTCAATCCAATGAATTATGGTGAAGTGCAGGAGAAGATCGGCTCCAAGCCTGAAACTGTATCAAAATTGTTTGCTGACTCCTGTCTCTGCAATAGGACATCCCAGGTATTGGTTTGAACTCTGGATCTGGATTTTGCAACCCAACCTTTCTCTTGCCTGAAAAAGAAAATAAATAATGTTTTTGTTACATTTTGAAGGGTTGTGGATGAGAGCAGGAAAAGTCTCTTCCACACTCCCAGTCCTCATCTCACTACTATGGTTGTGCTCTGAGCCATTCCAAGATGCTGTTACATTGTGTATGAGAGAGATGAGGACCAAGAGGGGTCAGTCTGGTGGTAGGGAGAGAGAAATGCTTCATCTCTAGCGGCCCATTCATGTTGGCTGTTGCCAAATGTTGCTGCAGTAGCTGCACAGAAAGGAGAAGAAGAAAAGAAGGGAAGAGAGTGGGTGGGTGGGTTGTGGATTGAAGGGGCATGAGCATGCTGCAAATAGAGCTGCAAAAAACAGCATCAAGGACACACTGAGAGTCTCACTCCTCACACAAGCAAGGGAATGCAGGGAGAAGTGGAGACTCTGCAACCTCATCTCATCCTGCTGAGCTTGTCACAGGAGGATTTAATGCAGCACGTGCAGTACGCATAGGAATTTAGGGACTTCGGATATTTCAGTGTTAGGGGGATTATAGCAATATAAAAACCCCCCACAAAGAATGAAGGGGAAGACCGCTCTTGAGAGAAGTTGCAAGGGTTAAAACACAGCCCTGCATGGTCTCTTCACAGCTATTTGAAGTTCGGAGTGCAAGGTGGTGTATGTATTTAGGCTTTTTTCCCCCAAAAAACCTATACTTGGTTAGCTATTTGTCTCATTAGGGCAGGGTCCATGTGGTTCTTTGCTGCACTTTTCACACTTTGGACCATAAGGGATAATAAACAGTAATAGTTAATTATAACGACAGTAATTTAATGCAGGACACAAGTAGAGTGCACCACAATTCCAAAATGTGTCTTCACTGTCTGCCCTGATGTTGTTTAAACGGTATTTGTGTGCACAGGACTGATTGCCAAATGCTACCTGCCGAAAGAGCCTTTTAGGGCCAGATCCAACTGCTGTAAATTGGTGTAAGTCCAACAAAATCAGTGGAGCTATGCCAGTGTACTCCAGCTGAGGATCTGGTCCATAATATTTGATTAGATCCTATCACTCTGGAGCATGAAGTTCAGAATTAGACAAACATGGAAAAAGTTACAAAATTTAAATTGTCAACATGACATGTCAAAATATACAAAACAAATACCCTTAAAGCAAACTCTAATAAGTTCTCAAGCAGCATTTTTCTTATTGTGCTTATCTCTGCATTTCTATTATTATCAATGGAAATATTTTTAGTTGGTATGTGTATGTACAGTGAAATGGACATTTACTCATAAAAATCTATTCCTTCCAAGCCTAATTTAAAATGTTTTCTCCCTCTATAGGTTTGTATACTATGACAAAGTTCCTCCTCTGCCTTGGTGGGTCCTGCACTTATTGGCGGATTTGCTCGCCTCAGAGGTTCACGGCAGCCCTCAGTTTGGCCACTTTCATGGCTCAAATCTGCCGTTCACTCATTTAGCCTCATCACTGGCCAGCCTGGGGAAAAGGAAGAAGAACAATCCCTGCAGTCTGCTGATCTACTTAGTGGATCAGGGAACAGGCCAGAGACCTTCCCTGCTGGTGAAACTCACAGTCCAGTTCAACTCCTCCGGTATCAAGTAGGGAGTTGGAGGGATGGGAGGAACCTGGGCCCACCCTCTACTCCAGGTTCCAGCCCAAGGCCCTGTGGATTGCAGCTGTCTACAGTAGCTCCTGTAACAGCTGCGTGACAGCTACAACTCCCTGGGCTACTTCCCCATGGCCTCCGCCCAACACCTACTTTATTCTCATCACAGGACCTTCCTCCTGATGTCTGATGACGCTTGTACTTCTGAGTCTTCCAGCAGTACGCCTTGTCACTCTCAGCTTCTTGCGCCTTTTGCTCCCAGCTCATAGCATGCACACAAACTGAAGCGAGCTCCCTTTTAAACCCAGGTGCCCTGATTAACCTGTCTTAATTGATTCTAGCAGCTTCTTGATTGGCTGCAGGTATTCCAAGCGGCCTGTCTGTCTTAATTGTTTCCAGAAAGTTCCTGATTGTTCTGGAACCTTCCCTGTTACCTTACCCAGGGAAAAGGAACCTACTTAACCTGGGGCTAATATATCTGCCTTCTATTACTCTCCTGTAGTTGGCCGATGGAGTCTCCTTCGACTGTGGGGCCTATTTCCAATCCTCTGTCCGTTCATGTATCCGGGCAGAGTTCCTCTGGGTGGCATCCACTAACTCCCTTGACGCCTTTGAGGAGCAGTGGGCACTGTTCTGGGTTCTCTGCTCCGTGTCCCCGTCTGATTCCCTTCGTTTGACCCTTTGACTACACTCCTGTCCCTGTTATTTCATTAGTTGTCCCCCGTACTTGTTTGGTGTCCAGGTCCTGTGGATCCCTCTCTTAGGCTGGGGGCGGGGATTCTTTAGCACTTCCCTGATCCCAATAGGATCACTCTCCTGTAGCCATCTGGCCCAACCCTGTCACAATACACAGATACATGCATGCACACACATATACATAAGTAATACATAACAATTAAATGGATTCATACATACACACAAATACTACTTATATATGTATATTGCACATATATTACATCACTCTATATGTATGTATTTCAATGTACATATACATTATGTATTTGCACACAGTCTGTTGAGAGGAAGAGAGAAAGTGTCTCAGTCTAGTGCAAATTTTTACAGCTACACTATAAAGGATGGCAAATGGAGGAGTTTGAGGAGCAGAGGGAGCATTATTCTCTCGAATGGAAACTGACAGCACCTTAACTGTAGCCGCACTAGCTGGCATCACTATAATGATCCAGTTCATTGATAGGAAGTGGCAAGCAAAGCAGATGCTTTTAGCAGTGCTGGATTATGAAAGGGGCAGGCTGCTAGAGGCAACAAGCTATTGTCTGAAACATGAAATTTATTACAGGGCACCATACAAAGCCTAAACTAGGCTAGCCAAATAAATAAATAAAGGAACAATTTAGTGTGCACTTTGGCATAGATAGATATATCACTGAAGAATGTGGTGCAGTGTCACAGGGTGATCTAGTAGGTATGGTACACTTAGATTTTCAGAAAGCCTTTGACAAGGTCCCTCACCTATGGCTCTGAAGCAGAGTAAGCTGTCATGGGATAAGAGAGAAGGTCCTCTAGTGGATTGGTAACTAATTAAAAGATAGGAAACAAAGGGTAGGATAAATGGTCAGCTCTCAGAATGGAGAGAGGAAAATAGTGGTTGTTCTCCACGGATCTGTACCAGAAGCAGTACTGTTCAGATCATTTATAAATATGCTGGAAAAAAGGGTGAACAGTGAGGTGGCAAAATTTTGCAGATGATACAAAACTACTCAAGAGAGTTAAGTCCAAAGCAGACTTCGAAGAGTTACAAAGGATTCTCACAAAACCGGGAGACTGGGCAACAAAATGGTAGAATAAATTCAATGAGAAATGCAAAGTAATGCACACTGGAGAACATACATATAAAATGGAATCTAGATTAGCTGTTACCACTCAAGAAAGAAATCTTGGAGCCATTGTGGTTGGTTCTCTGAAAACATCCACTCAATGTGCAACTGCAGTCAAAACTAACAATGTTTGGAATCGTTAAGAAAGGGATAGATAATAAGATAGAAAATATAATATTGCCTCTATATAAATTCATGCTACACCCACATCTTGAATTCTGTTGTCCAGATGTAGTTGCCCCATCTCAAATATGTGCTTGGGAAAAGGGCAACAAAAATTATTAGGGGTATGGATCAGCTTCCATATGAGGAGAGAGAATGCTGGGACTTTTTAGCTTGGAAAAGAGATGACTAAAGGGGGATATGATAGAGGTCTATAAAATCATGGCAGGTGGAGAAAGTAAATAGGGAAGTGTTATTTACTCATAACACAAGAATTAAGGGTAGCCAAACAAAATTAATAGGCAGCAGGTTTAAAACAAACAAAAGGAAATATTTTTTCACACAATGCACAGTCGAACTGTGGAACTCTTTGCCAGAGGATGTTGTGAAGGCCAAAACTATAACAGGGTTCAAAGAAAAACTACACAAGTTCATGGAGGCTAGGTTCATCAATGGCTATTAGTCAGGATGGGCAGGGATGCAAATCCATGCTCTGAAGTGTCCTCAGCATCTGTTTGCCAGAAGCTTGGTATGGGCGAGATGGAGTGGATCACTTGATGACTATCTGTTCTTGCCCATATGCTCAGGGTTTCTTGCCCATATGCTCAGGGTTTAGCTGATCGCCATATTTGGGGTTGGGAAGGAATTTTCCTCCAGGGCAGATTGGAGCCGCCCTGGAGGTTTTTCGCCTTCCTCGGTAGCATGGGGCATGGGTGACTTGAGGGAGGCTTCTCTGCTCCTTGAAGTCTTTAAACCATGATTTGAGGACTTCAATAGCTCAGACATAGGTAAGGTTTTTCGTAGGAGAGGGTGGGTGAGATTCTGTGGCCTGCGTTGTGCAGGAGGTCGGACTAGATGATCAGAATGGTCCCTTCTGACCTTAGTATCTATGAATCTATGAATCTATATGTATGCTAAGCTAGTCATATCAAGCAATGTAGTATAATAAGGCTGAACCAGTCAGTAATGGGCTATACAGCTTGCTGCCTTTTTTTTTTTCTTTTTTTTAAGATGGCACTTTAATGGGTTTTCCTCAAATAGATGCTTGAGTAGTCACACTCTAGTGGTCAGTGATAAGATAAAAAAAAAAAGAGAGAGAGAGAAAATAAATAAATTTAAAAAGCACAAGATTGGCAGTACCCATTTTTCAGAAGGAAAGAGGTTGAGGGCGATGGGGAGGAGGAAGAGAGAGAAGTCTGTCAGGCTATGGAAAAGTTTAATAAATTCCTTGTCTAAAGACCGCTGCACACAGAGTTGCCCAAGGCCATTGAAACCTGATGAACCTGTGATAGGTTGGTTTTGCTGGCACGCGTTACTGCTTTGAGAAAAGGAGGATTTGTGGCACCTTAGAGACTAACAAATTTATTTGAGCATAAGCTTTCGTGAGCTACAGCTCACTTCATTGGATGCATTCAGTGGACAATACAGTGGGGAGATTTATATACACAGAGAACACGAAACAATGGGTGTTATCATACACACTGTAAGGAGAGTGATCACTTAAGATGAGTTATTACCAGCGGGGGGGAGGGGAGAAAACCTTTAGTAGTGATAATCAAGGTGGGCCATTTCCAGCAGTTGACAAGAACATCTGAGGAATGGTGGGGGGTGGGAAATTAATATGGGGAAATAGTTTTACTTTGTGTAATGACCCATCCACTCCCAGTCTCTATTCAAGCCTAAGTTAATTATATCCAGTTTGCAAATTAATTCCAATTCAGCAGTCTCTCGTTGGAGTCTGTTTTTGAAGTTTTTTTGTTGAAGAATAGCCGCTCTCAGGTCTGTAATCGAGTGACCAGAGAGATTGAAATGTTCTCCGACTGGTTTTTGAATGTTATAATTCTTGACATCTGATTTGTGTCCATTTATTCTTTTACATAGAGACTGTCCAGTTTGACCAATGTACATGGCAGAGTGGCATTGCTGGCACATGATGGCATATATCACATTGGTAGATGCACAGGTGAACGAGCCTCTGATAGTGTGGCTGATGTGATTAGGCCCTATGAGGGTGTCCCCTGAATAGATATATGGACACAGTTGGCAACCAGCTTTGTTGCAAGGATAGGTTCCTGGGTTAGTGGTTCTGTTATGTGGTTGCTGGTGAGTATTTGCTTCAGGTTGGGGGGTTGCCTGTAAGCAAGGACTGGCCTGTCTCCCAAGATCTGTGAGAGTGATGGGTCATCCTTCAGGATAGGTTGTAGATCCTTGATGATGCATTGGAAAAGTTTTAGTTTGGGGCTGAAGGTGATGGCTAGTGGCGTTCTGTTATTTTCTTTGTTGGGCCTGTCCTGTAGTAGGTAACTTCTGGATACTCTTCTGGCTCTGTCAATCTGGGTATTGTAGTTGTAAGAATGCTTGATAGAGATCTTGTAGGTGTTTCTCTCTGTCTGAGGGGTTGGAGCAAATGTCGTTATATCGTAGAGCTTGGCTGTAGACAATGGATCGTGTGGTGTGATCTGGGTGAAAGCTGGAGGCATGTAGGTAGGAATAGCGGTCAGTAGGTTTCCAGTATAGGGTGGTGTTTATGTGACCATCGCTTATTAGCACCGTAGTGTCCAGGAAATGGATCTCTTGTGTGGACTGATCCAGGCTGAGGTTGATGGTGGGGTGGAAATTGTTGAAATCATGGTGGAATTCCGCAAGGGCTTCTTTTCCATGGGTCCAGATGATGAAGATGTCATCAATGTAGCTCAAGTAGAGTAGGGGCATTAGGGGACGAGAGCTGAGGAAGCGTTGTTCTAAGTCAGCCATAAAAATGTTGGCATACTGTGGGGCCATGCGAGTACCCATTGCAGTGCCGCTGATTTGAAGGTATACACTGTCCCCAAATGTGAAATAGTTATGGGGGAGGACAAAGTTACAAATTTCAGCCACCAGGTTAGCTGTGACATTATCGGGGATACTGTTCCTGACGGCTTGTAGTCCATCTTTGTGTGGAATGTTGGTGTAGAGGGCTTCTACATCCATAGTGGCCAGGATGGTGTTTTCAGGAAGATCACCAATGGACTGTAGTTTCCTCAGGAAGTCAGTGGTGTCTCAAAGATAGCTGGGATGCTGGTAGCATAGGGCCTGAGGAGGGAGTCTACATAGCCAGACAATCCTGCTGTCAGGTTGCCAATGTCTGAGATGATGGGGCATCCAGGATTTCCAGGTTTATGGATCTTGGGTAGCAGACAGAATACCCCCAGGTCAAGGTTCCGGGGTGTGATTGTGCGGATTTGTTCTTGTGCTTTTTCAGGGAGTTTCTTGAGCAAATGCTGTAATTTCTTTTGGTAACCCTCAGGGGGATCAAAGGGTAATGGCATGTAGAAAGTGGTGATGGAGAGCTGCCTAGTAGCCTCTTGTTCATATTTCGACCTATTCATGATGACGACAGCACCTCCTTTGTCAGCCTTTTTGATTATGATGTCAGAGTTGTTTCTGAGGCTGTGGATGGCATTGTGTTCTGCATGGCTGAGGTTATGGGGCAAGTGATGCTGCTTTTCCACAATTTTAGCCCATGCATGTCGGCGGAAGCACTCTATGTAGAAGTCCAGTCTGTTGTTTCGACCTTCAGGAGGAGTACACCCAGAATCCTTCTTTTTGTAGTGTTGGTAGGAAGGTCTCTGTAGGTTAGTATGTTGTTCAGAGGTGTGTTGGAAATATTCCTTGAGTCGGAGACGTCAAAAATAGGATTCTAGGTCACCACAGAACTGTATCATGTTCGTGGGGGTGGAGGGGCAGAAGGAGAGGCCCCAAGATAGGACAGATTCTTCTGCTGGGCTAAGAGTATAGTTGGATAGATTAACAATATTGCTGGGTGGGTTAAGGGAACCACTGTTGTGGCCCCTTGTGGCATGTAGTAGTTTAGATAGTTTAATGTCCTTTTTCTTTTGTAGAGAAGCAAAGTGTGTGTTGTAAATGGCTTGTCTAGTTTTTGTAAAGTCCAGCCACGAGGAAGTTTGTGTGGAAGGTTGTTTTTTTATGAGAGTATCCAGTTTTGAGAGCTCATTCTTAATCTTTCCCTGTTTGCTGTAGAGGATGTTGATCAGGTGGTTCCGCAGTTTCTTTGAGAGTGTGTGGCACAAGCTGTCAGCTCACAAAGGTTGATTGGTTGTGAGTGAGTAAGAGGCCTTGCTGTATGCTTGTCTTTATAGATCTAAAAATCCATGATGAGAGTACCTAAGTATTTAAGTGTGTAAATGTCATCAGTTACTGTTTAACTGAGTGAAATGTGTTGAAAGCAGCAACAATACAATATAGCACTGAACGCATGAGAGCTCAAAGAATCCTCCTCCCACATCTAAGAGAAAGTGCTTTTAAACAAAGTGTAATCCAAGTACACTGGGAGGGGGAGGAGGACTGAGGGCATTGTTTCTCTGCAGGGAGGGAAAGAATGTTTTTTTATTTTGTTTCTCTTATAATCAAGCAACTAATTGCAAACCAGGGTCCCCATCCAGCAAACACTTGTGCATGTGGTTAACCTTTCTCACATGAGCAGTCTCACTGAATTCAATGGGGCTACTCGTGCTGACAGAATGGATCCCTGTACCAGCATGGAGCCCATGGGTCTACCTATGTGGTCCTGATTACAGGAGTGGGGCCCAGCATGGTCATTTTTAAATTTAATGAAGAGGCATCATGATCTAATGGGGAACACCCTGGGTTGGGGCTCAGGAGACCTACATTCTTTTCCTGGCTCTGCCACTGACCAGCTGTGTGCCCTCAGAAAAGCCCCTTCAGCTCTCTGTCTCCCCTCCCAACCTTTGTCTTGTATTTAGACTGTAAACTCTTCAGGGCAAGAGCTGTCTCTTGGTATGTGTTTGTACAGTACCTAACACAATGAGTCCTGAAAGTGTTTCTCAGGGGATGATTTTACCCCCAGGCATACAATAGATTTAAATCAGTTCTTATTATGACAATGGGAGAACACACACACACACAATCGTGTCAAGTAGGTGAGCATTAAGTCTTACAATCACTTCTGATGTTTTGCAGGAATATGCTGATATTATATTGGAAGTGTATACTGGTAAGAAAGCTTCCTTAGCAGGAATGATAGCACTATAGCAATAGTGAACCATTGCCTCCTCACTGGTATAAAAATAGCAAAACGTCCAACCAGTTGCTGCTATGGTGATAAAAGTAGACAATGATTTGCCAGGCATGGTTAGCAGAACTGTGTGAGAGCCCACTACCAGATCTGAGGGTACATCACTACTGCAACTGGGAGCGTCCTTCCTACCATGGGCATGGGCTCAGGTTAGCTGCCTGAGTATACCTAGGGGTCCAGGCAGAAGACAATCCCACACAGCCACCTGTGCTACCCATCCCCCCAGCTACACTGATATTTTTAGCATGCTAGCTTGAGCAGAGCTAGCACATCTGTCTACCCAAGCCAGGAAGCACAGTCCCAGCTGCAGTGTAGATGTTCCAAAGTGCATTGGCAGTACATTGTTATGTGAGATCTTAGCATGGTAATAGCAGGAGTGATGTAGGCCAGGATTGTGAGAATGTTGATCCCCAGGATTGGACTAGCAGGAGAGTTAGTGAAGTATTTTGGAAGATCTTGTGTGTGAAAAGCCAGCACTATATCTGATCACTTTTCTGATCACTGACTAATTCCATTCTGGTCAGACAGAAAACTTAAAGTAATAATGCCAAGAATTGACCAACTATCCCCAATATGATGCAACTGATTGAAGAGCAAGACATCTGCTATATTCACTCAGCCAAAGTCAACATTAATAATAGCCACTAGTCATTATAAGGAACCCACCTTTCTCCACAATGTCATTCGTAACTGGTTGCCAAAGACGGTAAATGTTTAAGTTAAAGTTGTGCTTGCAGCTCAGGAAATGCCAAAGTTAACTCTGCCTCCTTGTGTGCATGCAGTATGGCAGTTTTTAATTACTCAGATAATGCAATATAAGTTTATACATTTTTTCTGAAATCCTAGAATCCCATGTGTAATTACTTTTGTAGTATTGTGTATGCCAGACAAAATCCAGGAATGTCATCCATATGAAAAGCATACAGCAGAAGTATACATGTTTGCAACTATGTTATCTCTTGAATTACCTGACTCACACCCTGAAATGGACTTAAGGAAAGCTGCACTGTGCATGTATGCACAAGGAAATTAGCTTTGCATGATAGTTCACAAGCTATTCTGCTGAACAGCACCAAAGGAAGGTGTTCCTGCTGGTTGAAAAGAAAATATATAGTACAAGGCTATTGCTAGCCTTAGAGTACTGAAATATTTATTGTGGAGACAAGGGCCCTTTGGAAAAAGTGTCAGTAACGATATACCAGGAACATAAAAAATGCCAGACTGGACCAGACCCAAAGTCCACCTATTACATTTTTCTGTCTCTGACAGTGGCCAGCTCCTGATGCTTCAGAGGAAGGAGCAAAACCTCCTAGTCCATAGTAATTAGAGCATGGTTTAAAGCCTTAAGCTTAAGGTTTAGGTGAGCCATTATAATAATGAAAATAATGTGATTATCCAGGATTGACGAATATACTTCCACATGCTACGTGTGTATTGAAGACTGGAAAAATGTCAAGACAACAACTAGGCAGCTGGCGCGCTGTGACTGCTGCTTATTACACTAAATATCAACATGGCAGGTTACCTCCTCCTTCCCGCCATGTGTAGTATCCAACTGTTGTCTCTCATCATATGTTGAGATTGTAAGATCTTTGGGGCAGAGCGCATCTTTAATTGCATACATGTATAGTACCTAGCACAACAGAGGTCTAAGCCATGACTGTGGCTGCTAAGCAGTTACTGCAAATAAATAAATAATAATCATAATAATATTTTCTTGTATTCTCACATAACTTTAATATTTTGACATCTGACTTTGGTGTGCTTTACCATGCAATCCTGAAGTTCTCTAAACCGAGTTTGTGTTTGGGAAGCGTATTTCCTTAACTGAGCTCTTAAGCATGAAGATTAATGAATAAATATAATTTTCCATTTGGGATTTAAAATGAATTTAAAGCAAGGTTGTTATGTTTTTCAAAATGCACGGCATCCTTTTTATCACCTGGAGGCAATAAAAAGATCCGTTTTTAAAGTAAACAGATTTCAAAACAGGACTGTGGCTCTGAGAGGCTCTGTTCTGCTTTGCAGTTTTGGTTTAATTCTCTATAGCTTGCAACCCTGAGCATATGTGTAAAGTGAAATAATAATTTGTATTTTGATAAATCTAGGCATGAACGACCACTTAACACTCTCTGGAAGTGAAGCTGGGAGGAGCCATGAATGGTCTGTATTATAGGCATCCCAAAAGACAGAAAATCACAAGCATCTTTCCAGTTCTCCTAGTGGTACATTTGGTTGATACCTCTTAAGGGATACTCCCACTAGAGCTGTGAGGAATCCAGCAGTTTCACTTTGCAGGAGGTCATTAAATGTCTTTGTCAGCACAGGGTTAGGCCCCACACTCTGAGTTCCATGTTGAGTTTCAAGTTTAAATGATTCCAAAGGTAAAATTCAGGCAAAGCTGCCATGGTTTTGCCTTCTTTCACATCAGGACCATGCCAAACTCCAGCTTTCATATGATTTCAATGTAAATCCATAAATCTGCACCAAGTTGCAGAGACTGACTTGAAGGGCTGGTGAACCTCCACAAACCAGGTCAGAGGTTTCAGGTTGGTTGGGGACTTGGGAGGGCTGATGTGGGTTGGCTTTACATAGCTGTGTGGGGTAGTTTTAAATTTTGGCATCCCAGTCACTGCCATTCATAGTAGTCACTCAGGAGCTTCCAGATAACATTCCTTATCTCACCACTTTCATACTTCACTATGCAATGGCATTTAGTTGCACTCTCTTTCTTATGGAGCATAAGCCATGCACCTGTACCTTGGTTTAATTTGTTGATATACATCAATGTGTTGTCTGTCATAATTCAAAGAACACAGTTTGAGCTTGGGCCCGTTTTGTGTCTATTGCACCTTGACATTTCTAAGAATCCTGCTTGCCTGCATAGACAGTAGCCATTTAGTTCTCCAATTCGCACATGCAGAAGAGATACATGCATTGACACTCTCTCTCGTGTGTGTGTGTGTGTGTGTGTGTGTGTGTAAAGAACACAGGTTATTTAGTTAACTTAGGCTCATTCTTTTCTTGGCAGTGTGCTTTGGAGGTGAGACTCTGTTGGTAAGTTTGTGACAGCAATTTCTCTTAAATTCTAGACAACTCAGAAATTCCCAGCTGGTGTTAGGAAGGTCTGAAAAAGGCAACCTTTCACCCTTTCATCCTCAAATCATTGCTCATTCCAGGGAGACTTCTTATAAACACTCCTATTTGAAGAGGGGAACAGGCCGTGGCACTCACACTTGGAATCAAATCCAGATCCAAACTTCCCCAGAGCTGCGAAGGTCAGATCTGGCATTCCAGTTAATTGATCTGGTTGCAGATTAACATTGCTGGCATGGGCTCCGGAGCAGGTGCACAAACACACTGGGCTGGAAAGCGTGGGCTGCAGCAATTGTGAAGCACTTGGGAGCTTCGTGGTTTGTATGTATTTATTTATCATTACTCCTTTTTACATCTATTATTGTTCAGCACTTTTGAGCAAGAGGCATCATGTGAATGGCAATGAACTCAAATCAGCTTCCTCACTGCACGCATTGCTACTCAGAGGGTCTGGCAGAAGAGTAATAATTCTGGGCCTCATCCTGCAAACATGTACTGCAGAATGTAGTGCTTACAACTGCAAGTGTTTCCATTGAAGTGGATGAGACTACAGCACTATACTCAGGAATAAGTGTTTGCAGGACTGGGCCCTTAGTCAGGAACAGATCGGAAGGCAGTGTGGTCTGCTGGAGAAGGATTCAGGAGACTGGCTTCTATTCTTTTCTATACTGCTGATCTACTCTGTGACCTTGGGCAAATTGCTTCACCTCTTAGACCCTCTATTTCCCATGTCCACCCCTTTGTCTGCCTTGTCTGTTTGGATTGTAAGCTTTTCAGATCAGGGACTGTCTTTTACTATCTGTTTGTAAAGTGCTGAATATAATAAGGGCTTCAAGGTGCTACCATAATCGTAATCATCAGTCAAAAAAGGGGAGGATTCAGTAACTTTGGAGAAGCTAAACTTACATACTGTGGTTTTGATTCTACCAGCAGTACCTTACAGTGATATTAAGTCTAGTACGAAGGGCACTAATACTTAGTACTAAGTATTTCTTTTTGCGAATACAGATTAACATGGCTGCTACTCTGAAACCAATACTTAATACTAAGTACTCTTTCGTGTCAGTAAGAACAGCAGAATTTGATCCAGAGAATAGAGAGATCTATTCACACATGCTGATGGAGTCTGAGTCAGTGAACAACCCCAGGTTCAGAAATGTTAAAACATAAAATTAATCTCACTGAGCTATATTGATCCTTATCCAGGAATTTGAAAATCCCTTCCCACTTCAACTGCCCTGGGCTTTCTGCGACTTCTGAGTTCCTGAAGTTTCCCCTTTGCTCTCCCATTGGGGTCTGCTGTATACAAAAGTCACCTATACACACACACACAATGCAATTAGTATGCTAAAAAACAAAGGGTAGCTAGCAGAACAAGCAACAAATTCTGGCTTCATGTTTACCAGGAAGAAGACACACACAACGCTGGCTGGCATTTTCCAAAACCTTTCCTTGGCATGTAGAGAACGCAATGCTGTCTGGCTGGTGGTAGTGAAAGCAGTAGACTGGCTGACTAACACCAATCACAGCTCTTCAGTTCTGTTGATGGCTCTGCCACAGACTCATTATGTAATCTTGAGCAAATCATTTAAGTGCTCTATGCCTCAGTTTCCCCATCTGTTAACCAGATTAATAAAACTCAGGTACCTCTCAGGCATGAGTTAAGCTTGCTTTGAGATCTTTAGATACAAAGAGCTATGTATCTACAAATTATTAAGCAGCTATTGAGGTCTTTTACAGTGAAGTACAAGATTTATGGATCCAAGAGATACCTATTTTACCACTTTGGTCATGAAATCCTGATTGGCACAGAAATAAGAAGTCAGGATATGGATTATAACCAAGGTGGCAGCAGCTGCTATAATTAAGATGGGTATTAGTATCATTTAATTTTTGTCTTGTGGTAGCACCTAGAGGGCAACGAGGTAAGGACCTTATTATTGTGCTGGGTGATGTACAAACATATGATATTTGAGTATAGTCCCTGCCTCAAAGAGCTTACAATCTAAAAGACAAGACATAAAAGATGGATGAGACAAGCAAAGTGACTGGGATATGGGGGGGGGCAGGATTTCCATTCTAACCACCTGTTTAAATTTGTGCATTACTTTCTGGTCCTTTCACTTCTTGGGCTGGAATTTTCCAGGCTTGGTTTCTTGTATAAAGGTGAAATATTTGGAGAAATGTAGCAAAATCAGTTCAGCCAGTTTGAACATCAAGGCAGTGAAATAAATATTACCACCTTTTTATTTTTGAAAGGTGTTTGCAAAATGAAATTTGTCCTGGGAACAGTCCTCATTGAGAAGTGCCTTTCATTGTTCTGGAAGATATTGGTTTTGATTCGACTCAGCTATGAACCTTTGATAATCACATGCTTAGCATATTCAGAACATTTTTTTCTTCTGAACTGCCAGCTGTTTTCTCTCTTCCCTGCCATTTAATCTAGCATTCTGTAGGGGAATGCAGAGATTCAAAAACAAAAAAATGTTATTCATCTCATCGAATCTATTGTGGTCAATGGGTAGGTGCTTCTTTGTATGGTGCTACAAAATGTTCATGCACAAAAAGGCAGAAAACACGAAATGATAAATTTTCCCTGTTTTCACTCTAAATCTTGTCTTCCAAAGTGTCCCTAATTTTGAGCAAAAGTTGCACAAATTGAAATTTAGTTTCTTTTTAAAAAGATGTATGTTCTTTTTAAATAAAGAGATTTCCACCCACCCCAGAAAAATACACATTTACAGAAAGAGGAAACTGGACAAAGAAATTCACTCCATGGCCTAGATTCTCCATTGTGGTGCAACCACTTTTCCCCACCGTACAATAATTAGCCACAAAAGAATTACCACAGCATACAGGGATTGCCTAGTAGTACAGAGACAGCATAGCAGTTCCTGAGTCACTGGCTGTACATATAGGGGGTATAGATGCAAGAAAGGGATGTGGCTGAGGTTTTCTTATGCCCCAGTGATTGTAGGCTGCCAGTTTAACACGTTGGTGCAGTTGATGTAATTTAAAGCAGCCTTCAGACTGCTCTAAATTATATTGGAGCACATAGTCCACAATTGTGCTAGCATAAAAGCCACTTTTTCAGCCTTACCAATAGTTTATTTACATACAGTCTCTAATACCTTAGTGGAGAGTAGATTAGCAGTAAAATTATCAGTTTGTGCTTAATAATAAGAGCCAAGGGTGCACAATGCAGAAGAGATTGAGACACAGGAAAGAAGGGAAGTGAGCCAGTGTGGACTGGAGTCTGAGGAGAAAATGATACCAATGTCCTGATTCTGCAGGTAGATCTGCTTCTGCCTGCCCCTTTGCTGGGACTCTGCAAGTAGATCCCATTGTCGGATCAAGGTCTAAATAAGGACTCCTTTACTTGTGAGAAGAAAAGGAGTACTTGTGGCACCTTAGAGACTAACAAATTTATTTGAGCATAAGCTTTCGTGAGCTACAGCTCACTTCATCTTCACTTGTGAGATGTGGCAGGACCCACAGTGAGATGTGAGCCTGCTTGCTGCGTCCATCAGTACTGGGAGAAAAGGTGTAGGCTGCCTGTTCTCCACAGGGGAATTGTTTATTTCATTAAGAGGCAGGTGCTAAACCAATTCCCCTTCTAGGATTGGGATATGTCAGTCCTTCCAGTAGAGAGGTCTTTTGACTGGGACACCAGACTGAGACACAGAAGATCTTGTTTCAACTCCCAGCTGTGCTGTAGTCTTCCTGTGTGAGACCTTAGGCACGTAATTGAATCACTCTGTGCCTTAGTTTCCCCCATTTAAATAGGGATCATATTTCTTCCTTTCTCCCACACTTCGTATATTTTGTCTAGTAAAATTTTCAGCTCTGCAGAACTGGCACATACAGACCTGGACAGTCCCTTTTACTTACTACATATATATTTAGCACCTAGCACAGTGGGGCTGCAGTCTTCAATGGGGCTTCAAGACATGATCGCAATACAAATAATGAATTAGTAGTAGTATAACAATGTCTCAGTAAAACTCTCCCTTGATTATCGATTTCCATCTTTAAACATGCAAAAATTTGAGCTGTTGTGTTTTAAAGCAAGCCCAGACGTTTCACATATAAAAATAATAAAAATAAAAATGTAATGACCCAGAAAAAATAGTGAACATTTTGGCAACATTTTACGAAGGCTTTTCATGCACAACTGCTTTAATTCCATGTGTGACCTGTTAGCATTGGAGCTGATCTCAGTGGGCGACGTTCTCCCCAGTGCAGGGGGCCAGCACAAGAACTATGCACCACTTAAGTCTCACTCAAACCTAGTTAATTTCACCCTGCATTAGTAACCTGTAATGAGGTAAATAGAAACTGACTCATCACATGAT
This sequence comes from Dermochelys coriacea, assembly GCF_009764565.3. NCBI lineage: Eukaryota > Metazoa > Chordata > Testudines > Dermochelyidae > Dermochelys > Dermochelys coriacea. The sequence continues at coordinate 18,266,331 of NC_050081.1, read as the reverse complement.
TTTTTTCAGCCAGTCTCAAGCCAAGATTGCCTTTATTTATGCTAACAGTTCTATATTGCTATTATTTTCTGTGTGTGTTTGAGCTATCTCTGTATTACCTTCCTCTTGTATCCCGAATGTGAGGGGAATAAAATGCAGAAGGCTGTGAGAGCAGGGAGGGAGAAGGGGAGAGAGAGAGAGTCTGAAAATGTTTAATGTAGTCCATATTTCAACAGCATTCACTCTGTTCATCATAATCCCATTTTCTGCCTCAGACATGTCATTACTGCCCACCGGATTTGGGGTGATAGCAGCAGGAAATGAGCTGGAAAAACATTAGACTGTTTTAAAAAAATCATTAGCACCTTTAAGATATTTAATGAACTGCAGGCTGCTTCCAGAGTGGAGAAGTATAAATTCTATTTGGGGATTGAAGAAAGGTGAGGATGTGCATAAGAGCAAAGGGAGATCTTGAATTAAATTTGGGAGAGGCTAGAAGTGAATGACTGGTCCCAGGGCGTACCTTGTTCAATGTCTGCCCCAACTCACAGCATTCAGGGAAATTTCACAGTAGTTTCCACCAAAGCCACCCCTTCATCATCCTCATGAGAATTGCTATCCTTAACCTCATTTTAATTCTGAAGGGGTGAATAAATATAGAGTGTGAGCAGATAAAAGCTATTGGCTCCAAAAGACCTGTCTCTTGTGGACTTCTACCCGATCGTATGTCCCCTATTGTACATTCATTGCTGGCACTGCAGTGTGGTAACAGGGATCCAGAATGTTACAATTTGAGGTGCTATCCTTCCTATGAGTCATTAAACCAAAGTCCCCTCTGTCCACCTCTCAAATGTAGGTAGAGCTATAGAACTCATCATACATTTTAGAAAAGATAACCCTTATGTCTGGGCCAACTTCCCAAAAACCTGAATGACGTGTCTAAGGTTTGTATTAAGTTGAAGTTCATATGCATAATGGCTGCCACATTTACCTGCACATGGCCACTGCTCTACATGTACTTGAGAGTATGCTTCAGTGTCCATTGATAGCCGTAGAAAGAAGTCCATTGACTATAGTGGATGTTGGATGGGACCCTAACTCCTCATTTTGTAAAGAACATTGGGATATGTGAAATATATGGAAGAAACTTTAATTAAAAGGTGACCTGTAAACAACAATATTTGGGTTTCTACCTGTTTTTTCCTTCTATTAAGTGTATAAAGAAAGCCTGAAAGTTGAGAAAAGGGAGGTTAATTGGATTTATTTCTGCTTGTGTTTTTACCTTTAAAATATCTGGAATATCAAGTCTTATCTTCCCAGGTTTCACAGGAGGGTTCTTTGGAGATCCAGAGACCTCTTTGGAGGCCCAGGAATGGAAGGTTTCTTAGCCCTCAGTTGAAGAGACAGGGACATCTGAAACTTTCACAAAGACATCTTTCCTCTCCTGACTTAAATGGGTGTTAACAAAACCAAGAAACCTCAGAGAGTCGTAAGAAGTCTGACTACAAATCCTTTCCCCTCCTAATTGGGCTATGGCTTTGGTCTCTTGTGATGTTATAATGTCTCTAGTTGACCACTTAGCCCTCCAGCAAAAACAGTGTAGACAAGATCAGGTATTGCTAATGAAGCAACCAAGCAGAAAAAATGCACAATTTTTGCAAAAGAAAAATTTCAAGATGTTTTATTTGTAAGTTATGCACCAAAAAGCTATGCTGAAAGAACATTAAGGTTTTAAAGTCATGGACTCAAAAGTTAGGATGTGCCAGAATTCAGGTTGTTTGTGCAACCTTAATTCCGCCCTTTTGTGGTGTATGTCCTATGATCATCTTTAATTATATGATCACATGCTATTTTTTCCACAGATCCCCTGCCTCTTTCATTGTACAGCATAGACTTGCTCTGGGGATGAATCAGTGTAAGAATGCATATGAACAAGGGGGTCAAATTAATCTAAATAATGTTCTTTTAATGTAGTTTTTGGTTTGCAATTTCCTACGTTTTAAATAATGCAAACTGAAAAAACCATAAATTCCATCATGCAGAGGCATATTGGTACACACACTCTATCAGCAGGGTTGGAGCCTTTATATCCACTGCACAGACCTCAGCCACTTAATAGCCCTGATAGCAAGAGTAAATTGTCTTCCTTTATACGGACCATCGCTAGAGGGGGATGAGACACACACTTTGCTAGTGGGCTTGACAGATATTTGCTGGGATCAGAGGAATCATGAGACTCAGGATTCTCCCCAAATTGACCCCTTCTGCCCCGTTTCCTCCACCCTGTCCCCATCCTTTCTCTTCCCCACCCCTGACTTCTTGTGTCTGTCCCATTCTCCTTGACTACCTGGTCCCAGACTCCACCCCTTTGACTTCTCATCACAGTCCCAATCTCTTTACCCAGCCAGTACTAGACTCCCTCTCCAGGCCTGCTGTCCCAGTCTTAATCTACCCCCAAATCCCAGTCTCTCCCCAGTTCCCACCTCCCAGCTCTTCCTCCAGTCTTTCTCTCTCCTCTCACCTCCATTGGCTCCCAGGCCTGCTCTCCCTCTCTGGGCTCCTCATCTAATCTCAATTTTCCTCCTACCCCCTCCATGGCTCCTTATCCCAGTCTCTTTGCCTATCCAGTCCTCGTTCTCCCCACAAACACCAGCTCCTTGTCAATATGTCTCTCCTCCCAGTGCCCCGTTTCCCACCCGCACACACACACTGGTGCCTTGTCCCAGTCTCCTTGTGCCCCCACAGCTGCCATTCCAGTCTCCCACCCAACCAGCCCCAGCCTCCCCTAGCTCCCAGCCCCTGTTTCCTTGCCCAGCCAGTCCCAGACTGCTCTTCACATACCTGGCTTTCAGTCTCCCCACACTCCAATCAGAGTATCGTCAGACTCCTTGTCTCAGTCTACGCCTTTCCTTTCCTTTCCCTCCCCTTCCCCTACTCTGACTGTTGTCCCTTTTGCATTCTAGTGAGACTGCTTACTCCTCCATGCCACCTGAGTGCCAGCAGGGTGGTCATTAAGAGCACGGGAGAGACTGACTCCTTGTTCTCCATTCCAGTGCCTGGCTCCACCCTGGCCCAGAGCAGTTGGAAGCAGCCATTACATGGAAGTCCTTTTGAGTCCCCCATAGCCCTGGGCTGGAGCATGATCAGTTGCTCTGTGGGGATGGCACATTTCAATGGGACTTAGGCACCTAACCTACATAGGCTGATTTGAAAACCCCACTAGGCACCTATCTGCATCTTTAGGTGCCTAAATACCTTGGTCAATCTGGCCCTTAGAGACTTGTCCATTTGGGGTGAAGCAGACTTTCTTGTTGGTCCATTTCAGTCCTACTAAGGGATATCATTTTTATTTTTTCTTCTCCATGTCCCCTTGAAGAACATTCTATATTATTCTACATATAGTTGAACTATTCTCTATATGCTAAAAACCAGGGTGTGCCCTGATGTGACAGCAGCTGAGAAGAGCTCATTTCGCATTTATGCACCAAAATAAATGGCCTGAATTTTGAAAGAGCTCATCTTCTTTGGTGCTGAGATCTGTTGTAAGTTCAGCCCATCATTGCCATTATTTTATATTACAAGAACAACACCTCAAGAAAGAATAAAAGTAAGGTCTACAAGCAAGAACACTGTGTGGATGTCTGCCCTTTAGCAGGTTGGACCCAAAGACAAAAATGGCAACTGTCCCATCAGCTGGGAGTTGGAACTTCCCTAAAGGTGTGCTGAGATGTTCAAAACTGGGCACCTAAAATTAGCCTTCTAAATCCATATTTAGATACCTAAATAAGTGAATTAATTTGTAAAAGTGCTGTGCACCCAGCAGCTTCTGTTGACTTCAGTGGAAACTGATGAGAGTTCAACATGTTTGAAAATCAGACCATATAGTTAAGTATCCCAGTATGGACCTATAAGCCTAACTTTAGACAACCAATTTTGAAAATCTCAGCTGTAGGACAGAGAGCAAATTATACAGATGCAAACAGCATACACCAGTGTATGAAGTTAAGCACATCTGGGTGGGATTTTCACAAATACCTAAGTGTTTTAGGAGCACAAGTTCCATTGAAAGTCATTAAGCTGTGTGCTCCTAAGTCATTTGGAACATGTGGAAAATCTCACCCATGGGTCTTTCAGGAGAAATGCAGTAGCCAAATGTTAAGGTTTCTTTGCACAGCAGTTCAGTTGATATCAATTTAATTGGGCTGGTCAAACCACTAGCACTCGGGATTTTTTTTTCCCCTCTGACCATTCTTTTCCTTTCACAAAAAGGACCCCTTTTCTGAAAAATTATTACCAAACTAATAATTGAAAACTGGAAATTAGACCCTAGTCTTCAAAGAAAGGGTTCTGAAGTGTGCATTAGCCTTCTAACAAGATGAGCCATCTTACTAGTCAGCACTCGTTTCCTACTTGAAATTATGTTTGACTACAGGGCATGAAATGTTATTCATCCTTCGCCATCTCCCTCCCATCTATTTCTATTCAAATTCAGCACTGAGTGGTAGCGGCAGCAGGTACATGAAAAAGATTTTCAGGTGTGCATGTGTCTTTTTATTTTTCTCCCCAGTTCCCCTTTTATATTTGAGAAAGTAGCATGAAAAGTAAAGCAAATTAGAATCAGAAAGAAAGTGTTGGATTTAAAGCAATCTGTTTAACATGACAGAGTTTGTTATTCACTAACATGTGGTCATGGTATGTAAGACATCGCAGGCTGAATGGGAAGCATGCTGCATATAGAAGGCATTCTCTCTCAGCGACTATGGAGACTTTTACTTTAAAGAAAAAAATGAAATTTGGAGCCTTCCATGGTGACAAGTGCATGATCTACATTTAGACGTGGATGGGTTTGATTGCCTGAATGATTCATGGTCATCATCTGTTTATCCCTTCATCTTAAAATGGACTAAAATACTGCTATATTTACTAATAAAAAATTACAATAGGGAAAGTTTAATACATATAGAGCCAATTCCTGGAGTCTATTCTTGGCTGTTATTTTATTGAAATCAGTCAGTTTTCCCTTTATTATAGGCTTAGTAAAAACTGTGGGTGAGTTATTTTCCCTACATAGGAATATCTTTGAATTGGTAGAAACTCTGCAGAGTTCACCTTGAGGAGTTTCTGTGCATACTTTAGTCAGGGGAAGAGTGTAGAGTCCTAGAACCCGGGCTCCAGCCCGAGCTCAGAAGTCTACACAGCCATGAAACAGCAGCGCAAGCCCAAGTCAACTGGCACAGGCCAGCCACGGGCATAAGTGCTGGAACTAGGAATGCTGAGGGTGCTGTTGCACCCTCTGGCTTGAAGTGGTTTCCATCGTATACAGGGTTTACAGTTTGGTTCAATGGCTCTCAGAACCCCACTGTAAAAATTCTTCCAGCGCCCCAGCAATGGGTTTTTCTTTGCTGTGTAGACATAAGAAAGCAAAGGTCTGACCACAGATACCAAAGATGCCATGAACACAGCAAGAGTGCAGGCACCCTGAAGAAAGGGGAATACTGCCCCATAGGGTGGCTGTTTCTCTGTTCTGTGCAGAAAAGACTCCATGGGCACAGGCAAGCCATGAACAAAGTCTTCAGGGATCAGTCCCCTCTTTTGCTTCATAGTCTATCTGGCAGCCAGTTAAGGGTACACAATATAATTATCGAACAATGTGGTTTAATTTCTGAAATTGATCTGAATCTTGACTCCTACAATTATTACATTGTGAATAAAAAACAATTATTATTGATTAGTGCCTGAGGGTGCTTTGGTTTTGTTTCTTTTTTTTAATTAGCTGCTATGCAAAAAAATTTATTTGCAATAATTCTGTATATTTTTGTGGGTGGGGGTGGAAGAGTTCTTATCCAGTGAGGGCCAAATTTGGCTATCCTGATGTAAGTCAGCACAGTTCCATTGACTCAGAGCTAGGCTTATTTACCCCAGCTGAGTATCTGGCCCAGAAATTCAATACATTAAATAAATCCAAGCCTAAAGTCTTTCTTTTTGGACAGGGCCTGGGCTAAAGGCTTATGTGATGCATTGTGGATAAGGGAAGGAAAGGATAGGGAAGAGTAGAATATAGGTGTGTGCACACATTACCAGGACAGATCCAGAAGAAAAGGAATAAAAAAGGACTTTGTTTCTGTGGCTGTTTGAAAATGGTATGGTATCTGTGAGCATCAATTGAATTCAGCCATATAAAAATAAGTTACCTCAACCATGTGATCTCAGTATACAATCTCAGCTAATGTCATCTCAGCCACTGTACCCTGTACATCTCCCTCATCTACAGTAGACCACAGCCAGCAGAGCTGGGGCTCCCTGTAGCGATTCAGTTGGTTTCTCCTGGCTACAAGGCCCAGGATTCTCTGAGTGATAATGCCCCTCCGTACTCCAAACTCCTATGCCAGGCATTCTTTGGTTGGTTGTGTTTGTGGGTAGTGGGGCCGGGAGGAAAGGGAATTAGATCAGTTCCATGTAGGGCTCAGGGTTTTCAGTGAAGCTGGAGGACCAGAGAATCTGTGATGCTTCCCAGCCATGGGCATGATGAAAGAGGGTTATTTGAGTCCCAAGGGGGCTAAGTTATTATCACCATAGAGCTCTCAGTCAGCAGAAAGCAGCTCAAGAACACAGTGTCTCAGCTTTTACACACCTCACCATATAATCCCAGATACAGCCATTTCAGCTTTTTGCCATTTGCAACTCTGATAAAATGGTCTTATCAACAGGCTGCCTAAACAACCTGCACTTCCTTAATAGCCTACCAACAGACTTCTTTCCCAGGCTTGGCATTTCATTTATTAAGCCGTAGCCCTTTGGTGAATTCACCTATTATTTCAGGGAAATTCAGCCTGCAGTCCAGTGAAACAAAGTACAAAGAGGAAGGTAGCCCAAGGCCACTGACATGGATCCCAGCCCACCCTACTCTCAAAGGCATTGGGCATTCCTCTACTTGAGCAGCTAAACCTGATTTTAAAAAAAATTCTTCGATTGCTGCTAAACCTTTGGGTCTGTTTCAGACAATTAAACCAGAGTCCATCAAAAAGCCACCTCCCAAATAACAGCACCATTTCAGCATTCACTGTCTGAGACAGCTGGCTTTACCATGAGTGGCAGCCTATCCTTTCACCCTTCCTGGAAGGGACAAACGTAACATCTCAGGTTGAGTGTCCGTCATCTTTGTTCATGCATAGCCAGATTCTGCCATCTTCCTTTCACTGAGTAGTACCTTATTCTGCAAGTAGTCTGTTGAAATTACTGGCCCTGAGATCCTAGAATGTTGGAGAGCATTTGGGCTTTTTCTTGCAAGTTGGACCCATGTCCTTCATGACTAGTTATAAGAAAAAAAAGGGGGGAAAGTGCAGAGAGGAATTGGTTCTCTTGTTTCTGGAGATAAATAATGCTGCTTAAAGACAGGGCAGGATACCAGCCTGCTTCGAATTATTAGATGCTTGCTTAAGGAACTACCTTGTAATAATCTCACTAAATGTCCCAGGCCTATGTAGTCCAGTAAACAGAGCAGTGGAGTGGCATTCGAGACATGGGTTCTCATCCTGGCTTTACCGCTGACCTGCTGTGTCAACAGAGTGATCTTGAACAGGTCACTTCCCTTCTCTGGGCCTCTATTTTCTTTGTCACCTTGTCTATTTAGTTTTTCAGCTCTTTGGAACCAGCGACTGTCTCTTACTGAGTGTGTGTATAGTGCCTTGCACAGTGAGGATCTGATCTTGTTTAGGGCCTCCAGGTGCTACTGAAATACAACTATAATACTTAAATTGAACTTGCTGTTTTGGAGTAAACATATTGAGAGGAGTCTCTTGATCCCTGCCAACCAGGTTTCAGGCCTGGGAATATTAGAGACACTGCAGTGTCTCATTGATTGATGTTCTCCTAGCAATGGAGAATGGGCAGGCATTTAGGATGATTCTCTGAGATGTCTCATTGCCCTTTGGTACAGTTAGCCATGCTAATAATATATTACTAATAACAATAGTTTGCACTTCCTGTACTGCTCCCCTAATTACCAGGAGCAGCTAAATACATCAAACTTTGCTTACTGTACTCATTCAAGTACGTTCAGGATTATGATCTGATATATTTTCCTCCCTATTTTAGTCTCAAAAGTCAATGGGATGTGTGCTCCTAAACCCCTTAGGTACTTTAGAAAATCTCATCCTGTAAATCTTATCCCCCCTTTTTTTTTAACACGATAAACACCTGTTTGGTGAAGGGATGGAGAGTAAATGTCTGAGGCACAGCATGGGATTAACTAGATTCTCTTGTTTGCAACCTGTGCCAGCATGCCGAGGTCAGTGAAAACACAGCACAAGAGCAGTTATTAACGTTCTTTAGTATTTTGTTGCAGAATATAGCCATGCCCATGGGTTAGGTAAAATGGTGCTGCTCTCACCAATCGTACATACTCATCAATTCTACTCTCATACTGCTTGCTCTCACTCTGGTTCATTCAGTGGAGAAAAGCAGAGGCTAGGTGGGACAGTGGCACCCAGGCCAGTCTTTACAAACTGGTGTGCCTAAAGTTAGATACCTGCATTCATATGTAGGTGACCACATAAAAGTGTTCTGAGCAGCCACAGCTCTCATTAGCTTCCTCTGGTTTCATCTGCAGCTTTGAATCTGATTAGGTCACAAGGTAAATGAGTTTGTGCAAAAGCAGCACATGCAGGGAGTTGTGCAAAAGCCCTGGTAATTTGTATCCAAGAGCCCTACTTTGCTATACAGTAACCAGCAGAGGACTGCTCCCCCATTGCCATCCATGCTTTCATAGCACTGCAGAAAAAGTTGTTTACTACAGATACCACTCAGAGCTTTGTTTGTTCATTTGGCGGGAAGCACAATGCACAGGTGACTTGCTTTGGCCTGTAGCCAAGCAAAGACGGGGGTGGAAAAAGGAAAAGAAACCACTGATGCCTGCAGCTGTTGTAGTAGTAGTGTGCCTTGTATGAAGGCAGCTTCCTCCTCCTCATTCTCCTTGGTGCTTTCGGTTTGCTGATTGTTTTAATTCCATTGCCTTGAGCATGTTCTCGTTGGCTGTCAGAGGTTGGTAAATACTATGAAACAAAATCCTTTAGGTTAGTGCTTCACATTGCCCTGATTTTAACACTGGATGCACATGCAGATCTTGGGTGGTGCAAAGTCGTAAGTTGGTATCCTCCTATTGCGGGAGATAGCACAGATAAACAATGAGTTATAACTGTGATTGTTAATTATTTGTATTATTGTAGTACCTAGAAACCCTCGTCATGGACCAGGACCCCATTGTGCTAGGCACTGTACAAACACAGAACCAAAAGATATGCCACAAAGAGATGACAATCTAAGTATAAGACCAGAGACAACAGATGGATACAGACAGAAATTTAAGAAATGACTGCCGGGGGCTGGCATTAGTGGCCAATTGGCGGCAGAAATCATCCTCTCAGTAGTGAATGAGAGATGATAGGTAGGGCGATATTTAAAGAGGCCTGGTCTGGTATTTCCTTTCATAGTTGTGCTTTGTCCATCTATGAGAGCTTGCCTTCCCTTCCCTTTATAAATGTACACACACATGTGGGTGGGGAAGGAGATTACATATACTGTATACATTGCATATGTGTGTATAAAATTTCAAGTTGCTGTTTCAAACCATGGAGGCACTCAAGCTACATTTAGTAAAAATGACTGGAAATGCTTAATGTTGGGAAACTACCAGTTTTTCAGTGACTGCCTTCTTGAACATGGCTGCACTGTTTTTGCTCAAACTTTCAAAACAAACATTCCACCTGAGGTGGAGACCAAGCATGGGAAACTTCAGAAATTGTCAGTTATATTTAAGTAATCTAAAGTAGTGAAAAATGCTAGTCAGTCTTCAATTTAGGTCTCTCCAATGACCTACCTAGGACATAGAATATACACACAGTGTATAAAGCTTGTGTATTTACCCCCCACACCTCCACCCTAGAGTCATTTGTGGGACAAGAAGGGATCCATTCTTTTTTTAATGGTAGCTTTTTGAAGCTCCAGGGGAGGTTTGGAATGTTAGAAGCAGTCCTGGCAGAGATGAATTAACAGGCAGAGTACAGGTGGAGTGACCAAAGGTGGATGACAAATCAATTTAGCACATGAATGTCATAGTGTTAGTCAATGGGATGCCTCACAAAAGTAAAGACTGCTTGCACGAGCAAGGGCCTGGAAGAGTAGGCCATATATCTTTTATAATAGATGGCCCAGCTGCTGCAATTTATTCCCTATAGGTCAAGGATGTGGTTCGTCTGAGAAATGATTAGTAACGAAAGCTTCATCCTGCAAGTTGGGGAGAAAATCCGTTGCCTTAAATATCTCCACCATGGCCTTCCATAAGGGCCTGTTTTGGCTTCCCTTTTGTTCAACATAAACTCATATGACCTTCCTGAGACACAGGCTGAGAAGTGTGTGTATGCTGATCACATCTGAATTCCAGATACTGGAAATGATTTCCATAGGATTGAAGGGAATCCCAGCCAAGACATGGATACTTTGATCACTTACTTCCAGCAATGGAAACTAATTCTTAGTGAAACCAAGACTATGGCAACTACTTTCTAACTAAACAATAATCTTGCCAATCAACCCATCTCAATCCAGGTACAAGAATGGCTACTGCCATTCCAACCAGTTGTCACATGCTGAGGAGTAAAACTTGACCATAGTCTGACACATCAGCCTCACCTGGAACACCTGTGAAAAGGAAAATCTGTTCCTGTACCATCTTGATACAAAAACTATCAAGAACCTCCTCAGGAGCAGATCCTTCCGGCCTTCATCTATCTGGATTGGACCTGGTGTTTTCGGACTGCTCTGCAGCTTGGGGACACTGTTGCCACACAGTTTGTCAAGACAGAGCTGAATTTGGCCACTTGTATTATTAGTGGCTGCTTGAAGTACACACCAACCTTCAGTTTGTATGTGCTACCACAGTAATGCCAGACTCTGCCTGGCCCAAGGAGAGAGACTTCAGCCCAGGAAACTGCATCGTGTCCTCCCCAACTCCAGGCCACATTCATGCTCACTCTATCTATTAGGGAAACACAGTACCTACCCTTTTTGCAAAATATCTACCCCCAAAAAACTGTCAGGCCTTTGACAAGATGCCATTACTGCTAGATTTGCCTGGACGGCTTTGACAGATGAAACTTGATGCACCATTTTCAGATAGGAAACAGCACACAGCACTGACTTAAAATTCTGCTTATATTCAGGGGGGAGAATCCCTCCCTGTGGACCAGAGTGTGACACCAAAGCTGGTCTTTTGATACCATTTTTCATTAGCAGCTAACTCAGTTCTGGACAAAAATGCTGCTCTTTACCATCCACTGGTGATCAGCACTGCCAGGGAGCTGAAAACTATGTTCTTATGTTGTGGAAAAGTTTAACACACTAAGTAAATCCAGAAGTCCATCACCTGCATCTGCCTTCTTGTCCACTTGATTGTAGATCCCGGACCAGGCTCAACCAGAGTTGCTGCAACAATAGGCCTCATTTCCTCCCTATGCTGTGACTGTGTGGCAGCATAGTAGACAGTACTCATGGGGTAGAAGAGTGCCCAACTTGACATCTGGTGGGTGGATTGCAGTGCCTAGTCTTCCCTTGATACAGAGTCTATCCTCTGGTTACAGAACCTGGTCATTGATCTCTGATGTTTTTCTAAAAGATCTGCTCTAGGAATTATTTTGGGGAAGTTTTATGGCCTGTCATACATGAAGTCAGTCTCCATGATCACAATGATCCCTTCTGGCCTTGGAATCTATGTCTGTATACAAGAAAAAGATATTCTTTACACAGCCCATGTAGTGATATTTTGGCAGCTATATTACAGTACATATCGTGAACCACAGTGGGATCGTTAAATATATCTCAGTATTCCACAACTATACATACTGGGAGAGATATCATCTAAAGCGGTGACGTGAACAATGACAAATCCCCACGCTGTCAGAGCAGCTATGATTCCCCCCCTCTCAGCTGCTGGTTTCACACTCACTTTGTTCTCCCTGCCGCTGTTGGATGGTTGGCTGGTTTTTATTTTTAACCAGAAGCCTTTAAAAGAGAGAGAGAGAGAGAGGAAATGCATGGAAAATGACAGTCATGGACTCAAGCAGCTTTCCAAAAATAAAATGCACATTTAAACACCAACCAAATAAACAGCCTTCTCTCTGCCACTGGTGAGTCATGGCTTAGCTTCAGGAAAGCATTTAACTACATGTTAAAGACCCATTAACTTAAGCGCCTGGTTAATGTTAGGCAGTTGCATAAATATTTAGCTCAGTCCGGGCTTACTGAATATCACTGCTGTCATCCTGACAACGGTCCTCATCTTCTCATTGTCTTTCTCGGTTCTTATACTGCATCGATCACTGTGAGATCTGAATGCCTTGTTTTTCACATTGGCCTGTCCTCTCTTTTGTATTCTGTCTGCATAACACACGCTCCCCATTTAGATTTCCAGAGCAAGTTCTTTCCCTCTTGCCCCACACCCCCCCCCGACCCTTTCTCCTACTGACAAATAGTGGTAATCAGTTCCTGCTGCTCCTCTATCTCGTCCCCAGAGTGCCCCGGAATTTCCATGAGATTATATTATATTGTTCGATTATTGGAATGATTACAGGAGCAGAGGAGCCATGTCTTAGTGTACCCAGAACTGATGTTTGGGGGTATTGGTGCCCATCAGAAGGAGAGAGGGGATGTAACAATATCTATGTCAAGTTTCTCTATAGATTTGTCATTCTAAGTTGGGGGGTTTTGAGCGGAGAGGAAATCCTTTCCGTTCTGGCAGGGACATAATGATTTCCCCCTGCTTTTAAACCCTTGCGTATGGATGCTGTGTTCCAGTCATAATCTTGCAAATCAAGAAGGAACCTGTCAAGATGTTTCTTTAATTGGACAAAAGGGTTACTGTTTAGCAACATAAGGCATTCCCTAAAAATTAGGGGCAAGTACACAAACTCCACAGTAATGCCAGACTCTGCCTGGCCCAAGGAGAGAGACTTCAGCCCAGGAACTGCATCGTGTCCTCCCCAACTCCAGGCCACATTCATGCTCACTCTATCTATTAGGGAAACACAGTACCTATCCTTTTTGCAAAATATCTACCCCCAAAAAACTTCCTTAGACCAGACAAGTTCAATGGCATTAAAGAGGGAGGGCCTGGGTTTGTTTATTTTATTTTTTTTCAGATATCCTGCTCTTCTCTTCAGCTGTTGAAGGGCCCAGCTTTATAGAAGTAAAGGGCACAACTTCTAGGCCACCATTTCTTTTAGGTTTTGTACAAGCCCAGACTGTGGGGTCGCACAAAATGCCTACAATCTCCCTACACTTGGATGGGGACCCTGCAGATGGCCAGTGCGCCCCATAAAGGTGGGATTGCTGGGTGGGAGGAGCTGTTTCAGCATATGCTTGCTTCTGCCTCTGCTAGCAGGGTCCTAGAGAACCCCAGATGGGAATGAAAACTGCTTCCCTAGTGGAAACTTCAATGGAGGGATGCCCATGGTAGTCTGCGCTACCCTCCCTTAGCTAAATCCCTCTGGGATGCATCAGCTCAGGCTGGTTCAGAAAGTTCAATTGATACCTCCCTGCACCAGCATGAATAGATCTGACCCTGGATTTTGGCTGTAGCAGATGCCATCTCTCTGTGTGCGTCTCACTCTCTGCATTAGAAAATTATAGACTGCAGTAACTTTGGGGCGGTGTTTGCATATCTCTTTTTTAATAGACAAAATCATTCATCTGAGCCAAATTTGTATTTAAAAAAGGTTTGCCAAAACCCAAAAGTATCTGGTGATGAATTTAGTGATTGCAGCTGTTGCTAATGACAGGGAGGTGGTCACATCTGCTGTACTTACCACTTCCTGTAAATGAACTGGGTCATTAATCAGAGAGACACTTGCTAGTACAGATAAAGTTAAGGTGGTGTCAGCTGTTTTGTTATAAACCCTTCCTGTGTTCTCTGCCACACTTTTTTGGTTGGCTTTTAAGAGGCTTATCACTCTGATCTTTAAATTTGGAGGCTGGACTAAAACATCCACCATTAAGAGCGCAGTCTGTATGTTGCACCTATGAAAACCTGCTTGTTCGTGCACAGAGGGGCATTTGCAGTCACAAATTGCCAGTGGTATCCATTAGTACACATTTGTACACAGCTACCCAATTTGCACATGCCAGCATGGTGATTTGCATATGCAACTGCAGAGTTTGTCAGGCCCAGTGGAGTGCATGCCTATCCATTGCACACTCCTTGGAAAACTTGCTCTACAAAATCTCTTCACTGAAACACATGTTTCACCCACTTAGGGAAAAAAAAGGAGTCCTGATGTTAGCATTTAGGTTGTGCAAGTACCAGACAGGGGAGAGACAGAGGTTTCATGGTTTCACAGATATTTGTTGTTTGTGGCGAGGGGAGAAGAGGGAAGTTTTGAGCTCCTATAGGGCTTGAATGACTTGGGGTTTGTGTACATGGGGAAATTGACTAACATAGCTATAGTAGAATAATTATGAACCTGATCTTTTGGCACTTATATGTATTTGCCAATTAAAAGATCTGTTTATATTAATTCTTGAAACTTGGCTACTGTGTCTGCATGGTTTCTATTCAGGGCACTGCATTCCACACTAAAATTCGCTAAGATACTGAATACCACAGCATCTTTTTTGTAAGACAAAACTGAGGTCCTGACCATTTTTAGTGACTAAATATCCCAAGGCAATTTTATTAAAAGCTGATGTTAATTGCAGAGTTATGCCCAAATACGAACCTAAGTAAATAATTTCTTTCTGCTGAAGTTTCAGCAGCATACGGTATGCTTTCTTGCTTCCTGCCGGAAACTGTAATTGCTGTGTGCCATCAACTAGACAGAGGTGGCTGCATTTCAGTGGTAGGTAAAGCAGCACTGCCATTCCCAAGTGTTCTAATACCATGAGTCAGGACCTAAAAAATCATAATACTGACTTAAAAAATCATGGGATTTTAAATAACCTGGGGGTCTTTTTGTTTGCCTTCTGGTTTTTGAGCCTTAAGGGTACACTCAAGTTGTTTTTCAGCTTTTCTCCACAGCCATGAGAGCTAAGAACTTGATTTTTTTTAACAATACTTGCTGATGGTGAGTAGTACCTTACTGTCTGAGTAATTCCATGGACTGCAGTGGGTCTACTTGCACAGGAAGGTACTACACAACATAAGTCAAGGTGCCAGAATCTAGCCCAAAGTTTGTAAGAACTTAGGGATTCTTAATGCTACATAAATAAAAGCTATTATTATGATTATTCTAATTCTTATTTATTATTTGTAACATATCAGCACCAAGAAGTCAAGATTCCGTTATACTAGGTACAGTACAAACTTAGGCAAAGAGATCGTCTCTGCCCAAAAGAGTTCACAATCTAAGTTTAAGGTGAGAGACAACAGGTGACTATGATAGACAGACATGCGGGGGGGGGGACCACAAGGTGACAGTGAGACAATTATGTTTAGCATAATAAGTAGTGGTCTTGTGTTAGATTATTTTTGTAATAAATCCTATATAACATTGAAGGAGGATCGCTGAGCAGGTGTCAGACAGGCGGAAGAAGGGACAGGCACCTGCAGTAACTGTCCTGAGTACTGAACGAATTAATCCAGAAATTTTCAGAACAGACAGAAATGAATAAACTCTCCAAAGGCATCAAAAGCAGTAACAAGTCTAGCTAGTTGTTAAAAGATGTCAGGCAGGTATTGTGCGAAGAGGCAGGTTTGGTGCTAACTTAAAGGAAGGGACAGATGCCTGAGATGGGTTACTGGCTCCCTCCACGCCTAAAATCTCTTCTGTTTCCTGTGTTATCGCTGCCAGGACTCTTTGATGTGTTGCACGCTTTATTCCCCTCTGTCCATTCGCGCTGCGTGTGGCCTTCTCTCTCTTCAAATGGAAGGCAATATCTTTTGTGACATGGTGCGGCTAATGAGCTGTCCTGGGAACTGAAAAGCTGATGCAGGATTGATGAACTCTGCTGCTTGTTTCCAGGTCTGTCTTAATCATGACATGGAGAGATCACTGTGTGTTTTAGTAAAGACTGTTCCATCGTGCTATTTAGCTGCTTCTGCACAGAAAAACAAAACCACACCAAGATGCATTGCAGAGGGTTGGTGGGGGGGATTATTGGTGTGGGAGAGGGGAAGGGCGTGGGATAGTTAAATGTTTGGCTCTTCCTGGACACCCACAGATGGAGGAGAAAAAGGCTGTGGGAAACCCACTTTTCTCCCCCATTAAGTGCAAGTCCTCCCCACACCTAGAGACATCCAGCCACCCACACAAAGAACAACTCTCCCCGAATCCAACCTGTGACACAAACTTTCCCAGTTAAGAGAGCACCTGCCTCAGACAGTCTGAGGCAATGCAATGTGTTTCATCAGGAGCCTAGGTAACAAAATGGAGGAACTAGAGCTACTGGTGCAGGAAGTGAAACCAGACATTATAGGGATAACAGAAACATGGCGGAATAGTAGTCATGACTGCACTACAGGTATTGAAGGGTATGTGCTGTTTAGGAAAGACAGAAACAAAGGTAAAGGGGGTGGAGTAGCATTGTATATCAATGATGAGGTAGAATGTAAAGAAATAATAAGCGATGCAATGGATAAAACAGAGTCCGTCTGGGCAAAAATTACATTGGGGAAGAAAACTAGTAAAGCCTCTCCTATGATAGTGTTTGGGGTGTCCTATAGACCTCTGGGATCTAATTTGGATATGGATAGAGCCCTTTTTAATGTCTTTAATAAAGTAAATACTAATGGAAACTGTGTGATCATGGGAGACTTTAACTTCCCAGATATAGACTGGAGGACCAGTGATAGTAATAATAATAGGGCTCAGATTTTCCTAGATGCGATAGCTGATGGATTCCTTCATCAAGTAGTTGCTGAACCGACTAGAGGGGATGCCATTTTAGATTTAATTTTGGTGAGTAGCGAGGACCTCATAGAAGAAATGGTTGTAGGGGACAATCTTGGCTCAAGTGATCATGAGCTAATTCAGTTCAAACTAAATGGAAGGATTAACAAAAATAAATCTGCAACTAGGGTTTTTGATTTCAAAAGGGCTGACTTTCAAAAATTAAGGAAATTAGTTAGGGAAGTGGATTGGACTGAAGAACTTATGGATCTAAAGGTAGAGGAGGCCTGGGATTACTTTAAATCAAAGCTGCAGAAGCTATCGGAAGCCTGTATCCCAAGAAAGGGGAAAAAAATCATAGGAAGGAGTTGTAGACCAAGCTGGATGAGCAAGCATCTTAGAGAGGTGATTAAGAAGAAGCAGAAAACATACAGGGAATGGAAGATGGGAGGGATCAGCAAGGAAAGCTACCTAATTGAGGTCAGAACATGTAGGGATAAAGTGAGACAGGCTAAAAGTCGAGTAGAGTTGGACCTTGCAAAGGGAATTAAAACCAATAGTAAAAGGTTCTATAGCCATATAAATAAGAAGAAAACTAAGAAAGAAGAAGTGGGGCTGCTTAACACTGAGGATGGAGTGGAGGTTAAAGATAATCTAGGCATGGCCCAATATCTAAACAAATACTTTGCCTCAGTCTTTAATAAGGCTAAAGAGGATCTTAGGGATAATGGTAGCATGACAAATGGGAATGAGGATATGGAGGTAGATATTACCATATCTGAGGTAGAAGCGAAACTGAAACAGCTTAATGGGACTAAATCGGGGGGCCCAGATAATCTTCATCCAAGAATATTAAAGGAATTGGCACCTGAAATTGCAAGCCCATTAGCAAGAATTTTTAATGAATCTGTAAACTCATGAGTTGTACCGAATGATTGGAGAATTGCTAATATAGTTCCTATTTTTAAGAAAGGGAAAAAAAGTGATCCGGGTAACTACAGGCCAATTAGATTGACATCTGTAGTATGCAAGGTCCTGGAAAAAATTTTGAAGGATAAATTAGTTAAGGACGTTGAAGTCAATGGTAAATGGGACAAAATACAACATGGTTTTACAAAAGGTAGATCGTGCCAAACCAACCTAATCTCCTCTTTTGAAAAAGTAACAGATTTTTTAGATAAAGGAAATGCAGTGGATCTAATTTACCTAGATTTCAGTAAGGCATTTGATACCGTGCCACATGGGGAATTATTAGTTAAATTGGAGAAGATGGGGATCAATATGAACATCAAAAGGTGGATAAGGAATTGGTTAAAGGGGAGACTGCAATGGGTCCTACTGAAAGGCGAACTGTCAGGTTGGAGGGAGGTTACCAGTGGAGTTCCTCAGGGATCGGTTTTGGGACCAATCTTATTTAATCTTTTATTACTGACCTTGGCACAAAAAATGGGAGTGTGCTAATAAAGTTTGCAGATGATACAAAGCTGGGAGGTATTGCCAATTCGGCGAAGGATCGGGATATTATACAGGAGGATCTGGATGACCTTGTAAACTGGAGTAATAGTAATAGGATGAAATTTAATAGTGAGAAGTGTAAGGTTATGCATTTAGGGATTAATAACAAGAATTTTAGTTATAAGCTGGGGACGCATCAATTAGAAGTAATGGAAGAGGAGTAGGACCTTGGAGTATTGGTTGATCATAGGATGACTATGAGCTGCCAATGTGATATGGCTGTGAAAAAAGCTAATGTGGTTTTGGGATGCATCAGGAGAGGCATTTCCAGTAGGGATAAGGAGGTTTTAGTACCATTATACAAGGCACTGGTGAGACCTCACCTAGAATACTGTGTGCAGTTCTGGTCTCCCATGTTTAAAAAGGATGAATTCAAACTGGAGCAGGTAAAGAGAAGGGTTATTAGGATGATCCGAGGAATGGAAAACTTGTCTTATGAAAGGAGACTTAAGGAGCTTGGCTTGTTTAGCCTATCTAAAAGAAGGTTGAGGGGAGATATGATTGCTCTCTATAAATATATCAGAGGGATAAATACAGGAGAGGGAGAGGAATTATTTAAGCTCAGCACCAATGTGGACACAAGAACAAATGGGTATAAACTGGCCACCAGGAAGTTTAGACTTGAAATTAGATGAAGGTTTTTAACCATCAGAGGAGTGAAGTTTTGGAATAGCCTTCCAAGGGAAGCAGTGGGGGCAAAAGATCTATCTGGTTTTAAGATTCTACTTGATAAGTTTATGGAGGAGATGGTATGATGGGATAATGGGATTTTGGTAAGTAATTGATCTTTATATATTCAGGGTAAATAGGCCGAATCCCCTGAGATGGGATATTAGATGGATGGGATCTGAGTTACCCAGGAAAGAATTTTCTGTAGTATCTGGCTGGTGAATCTTGCCCATATGCTCAGGGTTTAGCTGATTGCCATATTTGGGGTCAGGAAGGAATTTTCCTCCAGGGCAGATTGGAGAGGCCCTGGAGGTTTTTTGCCTTCCTCTGTAGCATGGGGCATGGTTGACTTGAGGGAGGCTTCTCTGCTCCTTGAAGTCTTTAAACCATGATTTAAGGACTTCAATAGCTCAGACATAGGTGAGGTTTTTCATAGGAGTGGGTGGGTGAGATTCTGTGGCCTGCGCTGTGCAGGAGGTCGGACTAGATGATCAGAATGGTCCCTTCTGACCTTAGTATCTATGAATCTATGAATCATTCCCATTTTTAGTCACTAAGGCCCTTTCTTCACAAGGAGCCTCTCTCCCCTAATTTATTACACTGAGGCATGATCTATATGCTGGGTAAGTCCGCACTTTGAGTTGAAGGTGTAAATTCTAACCAAGGAGGCATACCCGCTGCACAAGCCCTGAGCTAACCATGAAAATGTAGCCGTGGCAGTGGGAGGAGCTAGCCACCCCGAGTACATGCCTACTGCTTCAGACGAGATCATACTTGGCGGCTAGCCCCTCCCACTGCTCCTGCTTTGGCGGCTACACTTCTATTT
Source organism: Dermochelys coriacea (assembly GCF_009764565.3). Lineage (NCBI taxonomy): Eukaryota > Metazoa > Chordata > Testudines > Dermochelyidae > Dermochelys > Dermochelys coriacea. The sequence goes on along the minus strand of NC_050081.1, from coordinate 18,246,468 downwards.
TTAGTTCACTAGTTCCGCCAGAGCTAGCATGGGTAAAACTCAAATTTACATCTCTCACGTGAAGTATACACGTACCCACAGAAGTTGTACCAGTTTAACTGCAAGTATGATGATGAACCACTTTAAACTAACTGTTGAAACTTGGTGGATGATTTTGTTTGCTGCATCTATTCAACCTACAGACAAGCTAAACCACTGTAAGCCTCATTTAAATGGATGGAAAGTGCCCTCACACAAAGCTGCACCATTTTAACAGAATAGGTGCAGTGTCACACCTTTAGCTACTCCAGGGCAATTTCATGCATAGACCTGACCTGACCTGACATCTACTCTCCCAATTTGAGATACCATGAATCCAAATGCAGGGTCTCTGAAGCAGAGAGTCTACCATTAGATTGAAGCGGAAGAAAGTAGCCACAACTTCCCCTCAGTCAGGGTCAGCTTAGCCCAAAAAGTGGGGAGGGGCAGCCTGGACATATGCCCATTTAGAGATTCATAGTGTCATAGAGTCTAAGGCCAGAAGGGATCATCAGATCATCTAGTCTGATCCCCTGCACATCACAGGACACCAACACCACCCAGCATCCACACAATAAACCCAGCAACTGAAATGAGACCAAAGCATTACAGCATTACCAAGGTACATGAGTGTCCTCCCTAGTCCCCAATTGCAAGGAAATGATTAAGTGATAATTCTGGTTAGTGACCCACACCCACATGCTACAGAGAAAGGTGTAAAAACCCCACAGTCACTGCCAATCTAACCTGGGAGAAGTTGTCTTCCTGACCCCATATATGACAATCATTTAGACCCTGAGCATGTGAGCAAGAACCAGCCAGCACCTGAGAGAGAGAAAATGCTCGTTGCCTCCTCAGAATCCTGGCTGTCCATGTCCCATCTCATCTCCAGCCACAGCCATCCCTGATGCGTCAAAGGAAGGAGAGCAAAAAACACCTCCCAGAATACATTGCGGGGGGGGGAGAGGAATCCGTTCCTGACTCCTGCTGGTGGCTGGCTGAAACCCTGAAGTATGAGCTTTTAGGAACATAAGACATAAACTCCCTTTGGTAGTTTCAGCCAGTGGGCTCCTAGAGAACTAAACACATTAAGCTGCTGCAACCCAGCAGAAACTCAGAGGGAGAATAGGGCACCAACTCCCCTCTCTGAAATAATCCCGCAGAGCAGAGGGGTCCAGGATGGCAGAGGGGGACCTGTCAGCAAGAGTCAATCTGATGCATGAAGGCCCTAATCCAAAATCCATGGAAATGGGTGGAAAAACTCCCATGAGCTTTAAATCAGGCCCTTGGTGGTACGACCGAAAGGAAAAAATGCCATGGCATTGGTTTAATTTGATGTTCTTCCTGTGGACTACTTTTCCCGAATAAGTGGAAGAATACCAAAAGGGAAAGTAGTGCTCAGTATTCCAGTGTATCAGAAACTGGGCTACAGCATAACAGTAGCCATACCTCCCCTCTTCAGAGTAGCAGGTCCTTGTCTGTTAACCATGCAGTTGTTTGGTCCCCTCCAGTGTTATCCATCCAGATTTATTTATTAACACCCTGGTTCAAGTTAAATTTTACGTACACAATTTTTCTCTTATGCCCACTTTAATGGACACTGCAGAGAGAGCCAGCACACAGGGGAGATTAGCTCCTTGCTTAAAAGAACATTGTCCAGGTATTTTTCATAATCTCTTAAACATTTTTGCTTACTCGTTTATTTTTAATTAGATCCCCTTGGAAAGCTGGCACTGAAATCAGTGTCCTTCCGCTATTGCTGGGGTATTCTGTATACAAAACACAGAAGGGAGATATGGTCTCTTGCCACATATTTCTGGATCTCTTTGACACACAATAGATCAGATCCGCAGCTGGCATAAATCAGTGTGGCACCACTGAAATCAGTAGAGGAATGGTGATTTATACCAGCTGAGGATCTGGCCCAATTGTATTTGTTATTGTAGGGTTGTTTGTGATCACTGGGGATGTCAACTGGGAAATTTTAATTGCTTCCATAGCGCTGCAATATAAGTAAGAAGATTAAAAATGCAGGGAAAATTTGCAGCAAAGCAATCTAGACAGTGTCCCAAAATGTACAGGTTGGAAAAAGGTGCTAGTGGTGGAAAGAAGGAGTTTACAAAACTTTAATAGACCAAATTCTGCCTTGGAAACACATATGAAAAGCTGCAGGTAGGAGGGGAACTGTAGAGCAGAAATTGTTTGCCCTGAGGCTGCTCTAAGTTGCACAAGAACCAAATTGGCTTGTTGCTAGCAGGTTGGCAGTGTAACATAAGCATGGTACAAAAACATCTTTCCGAGGAGTTGTGCTGAGCCACAACCTTGTTGCGCCTGAAAATTGGGTCCAGATGATTTAGGATGTGGGCTGAGCAGTTCTGGGATAGCAAATTTAGGAGCACCCAAGCTTGGGGACAAGGTTTGAGCAGATCTTTATCTTACTGGTATTTCTTCATTGATAAAGCCAACTTTCAGGCAGGGGATGAGCTTTGACTCTACACTGGGTGAAGACTTTGTTTTAGAGTGTGGTGGGAAGGCACCTTTGCTCATATTGCTTTTGCAAAGTTTGGCTTAAATGACTGGCCAGGGTCACAGTGCATCAGTGCAAGAGGTGGGAATAGAATCCAGGTCTCCTGACTCTCATTCTGGTGCCTTGTCCCCAGGACCACACTGCCTCCCTCAGCAATCTCCTTTGAGGCTTTATTTGAGTTTTTCATTTGTCTTGGAGCCCTCTGCTATAGATTTATGGGCCCAAGGAAACGAACGCAGTGTGCAAGCAATAGCCTCTTCAAAAAGAAACCATATACACCACAATGCAGTAGCTTCTCCATGACCGTTCTGCAGTAATTATAAGGAAGTGTGGGCCTGTTGCCTGTTCTGCAGTAACATGGAAGGATCAGCTTTGCAAGAAGTTTGAACACAATGCGGGGGGGGGGAAAGGGGGACAGGAACAGACCGAGAGTGAGAAAAATTGCTGTAATGGCTTTTTTTAAAAATAGGGCTTTTCCCCTTGAGTCCTATTTACTTAATCGTTGGTCAGATGAAAGCATGTATGTACTGGGGAAGTGTGATCTATTGGGTAAAGCAGCAGGACTCTTGAGTTGTATTCTCAACTCTAACACTAACATACTATGTAGTCTTAGGTCAGTCACTTAGGGCCCCAATCCAACTCCCATTTAAGCCATAGAGAGTATGCCTCCCAGCATAGCAGGTAGACAGACTTGCACTAGCGGGGCTCAAGCTAGCTCATTAAGACCAGGACTATGGACGTTGCTGCTCGGGCTCTCAAGCCCACCTGACCACCTTGACTTGAAAGCCCAAAATCCAGCCAAGCCACAATGCCTATGTTGCTACATTTAGTGGAGTGGATTGAACCCTGCTAGCATGAGTCTGTCTACCCAGGCTGGGAGGTTCACTCCCTGTGGCAATGTTGAGACATACTCTCTTCCCATTGACTTAAATGGGAGTTCGATCAGGCCTTTAACCTCTCTGTTCCTTAGTTTACTGGCTGTACAATGAGTAAAGTAGCTATCTATTTCAGTGGATGTTGCCAGGTTTAATTATGTCATGCTCTCTGGAGTGGCTCACGAACATGAGTGCCTACCTCAGGGCAAACTGTCAAAAACAAGGGAGATACCCCTGGTGAAAAGAAAAGAGTACTTGTGGCACCTTAGAGACTAACAAATTTATTTGAACATAAGCTTTCATGAGCTACAGCTCACTTCATCGGATTCATTCAGTGGAAAATACAGTGGGAAGATTTATATACACAGAGAACATGAAACAATGGGTGTTACCATACACACTGTAACCAGAGTGATCACTTAAGATGAGCTATTACTAGCAGGAGAGCGGGGGGGAAGGGGGACTTTTGTAGTGATAATCAAGGTGGGCCATTTCCAGCAGTTGACAAGAACCTCTGAGGAACGGTGGGGGGGTGAGAAGACAAACATGGGGAAATAGTTTTACTTTGTGTGATGACCCATCCACTCCCAGTCTCTATTCAAGCCTAAGTCATGTGCCAGCAATGCCCCTCTGCCATGTACATTGGCCAAACTGGACAGTCTCTACTGTGACAAAGCTCTGTCCTTGCCTTCGTGGGTCCCACATTTCCTGGCGGATTTTGCTAGCCTCAGAGGCTCACTGTGACCCTGCACGTAACCCTTCTCTCTCTAGAGACAAGGGTCACAGTCTACTGAGCCATTTTCATCATAAACCAGCAAGAGAGGTGAGGAGAAGTTATCCTTCCTTGCACAGTCTCTGTTGTCTCCCAGTCTAAATGATTAATCAGGGGGCAAAGGTGGGGGGAAAGCCCGGGCCAACCCTCTACTCCGGGCTCCAGCCCAGGGACCCTAATAGTATCAGCTATGGTAGCTGACCTTTTTGAAACATGACATGTACAATTCCCTGGGCTACTTCCCCCACAGCAGCCCTCACTTCTTCAAGCTCCACTTCACCCTTATCTCAGGGCCTCCTTCCTTGTGCCTTATATGGTTTGTATTACTCAGCCTCTCCAACAGCACAACTTCCTCCCACAGCTCCTGACATGCACACCCACCTGACTAACTGGGAGGCTTTTAACTAGTTTCTGCCAGCCCCTGATTGGCTTCAGGTGTCCCAATCAATCTAGCCTTCTCCCTGCCTTCTGGAAAGTTCTTAATTGGCCCCAGGTGTCTTAATTGACCTGGAGCAGCTGCCATTTCACTTATCCTGGTACCAGGGATTTGTTTAGCCTGGAGCTAATATATCTATCTCCCACTACTTTTCTATAGCCATCTGGCCTTGCCCCGTCACACTATGTAAAAGAATAAATGGACACATATCAGACGTCAAGAATTATAACATTCAAAAACCAGTCGGAGAACACTTCAATCTCTTTGGTCACTCGATTACAGACCTAAAAATGGCAATTTTTCAACAAAAAAACTTCAAAAACAGACTCCAAGGAGAGACTGCTGAATTGGAATTAATTTGCAAACTGGATACAATTAACTTAGGCTTAAATAAAGACTGGGAGTGGATGTGTCATTACACAAAGTAAAACTATTTCCCCTTGTTTATTTCCCCTCCCACTGTCATTGTCAACTGCTGGAAATGGCCCACCTTGATTATCACTACAAAAGGTTTCTCCCCTCACCCCAACCCCCGCTCTCCTGTGGTAATAGCTCACCTTTCCTGATCACTCTTGTTACAGTCTGGGTGGTAACACCCATTGTTTCATGTTCTCTGTCTATATAAAATCTCCCCACTATATTTTCCACTGTATGCAGCCGATGAAGTGAGCTGTAGCTCAAAAAAGCTTATGCTCTGATAAATTTGTTAGTCTCTAAGGTGCCACTAGTCTCCTTTTCTTTTTACGGATGCGGACTAACACGGCTGCTACTCTGAAAGTTGTAGTCATCTGTCAATTCAAAATGCCTTTCCGGGTGGACCCGGGGTAACCCCTGGGCATCTCTGGCTTCAGCTTAGTGTCTCGGGCCCTGTGAGAGTTCAGACAGCAAAGAGTTAAAAATAGTGGACACAAAGATTTTTCATTTCTCTCTTCCAGCATTCAAATTGATGGGACAATGCCCATATTTCTCCACAGGTGAATGGGGCAATTAACAAAACTTTTGTCTTATAATGGTCCACTTAATTTTTGATAGTCCTTGATGGGCAAGGCAGTGGGGATGATTCCCATGCTTGGGATCACAAGTTCAGAGCAAACATTTTCAAAGTTATAAAACAAAACTTACGTATGTCTTTATAGCATGGAATACAAACATTACAAGTGAGATTAATGCACGTAGAAATTTACAAGCATTGCATAGAGTCTAAACACTAAATACATTTTATAAGATTAATACCTGTTTTGAACAAAACTAACATACAGGTGAGCTGGTTTGGCTTCCAGCAATGAGTTTGTCAGTTCTTAGCTAACACCAATGGCCATGGCCAGAGCTGGAACTCGGCTTATCAGCATCACAAATTAACCCTTGTAAAATCTTTTGAGATCTATGAACTAAAGATTCCTAGGTAGCACAGAGGTGCAGAATTTTTTTATTATATGATTAGGTATAGTTAGCTAAAATTGACCCAGTATCTATAGTGCTCCAAACAGTCATCTATAAAATGCTGCAGCAAGATTTGTGAAGACTTATTTTGCATTATTTTGGTCATCATCTTCAAAAACTTCTTGCTAGAGTCCTCTTCCTGACACACGGAGGCGTCATACTTTTATTTAACTTTAATCTTCTTACACTTTCAACCTCTGCCATTCTTTTCTATTCCATATAACATATATGGGTTTTCTGGGTTAGTTGTAGCCTTTCTTATTTCAGACATCACAGCTTTAACAGCTGAGAAAATAAAAGATGAAGTCAGGCTTTAAAAAAGAGCAGGAGACTTTTAAAATATGGTGGAGAGGCTGCAAGGACTCTCATAGGTTTTGCAAGAGCTGGAAGAATGCAACAAAAGCTTTGCCTTGAAAGCTCTAAATCAGAGCTGGTACAGTGTGTGAGAACAGCTTTCTCTCTCTTTCTGGTAGGTTTGGATCTCATCCAGAAATAAAAGCATAGCCATAAAGCAACACACACATCACATCCAGCTAAACTTCCGTGCAAGCCTTGGGCACGTTGGTAGGCAGAGTCAGTGCAACTCATCAACACAATTTTTAAAAATGCAGCAGCGGCTTGGTCTCTTTGTGCTCTGTGATGACATACACTCACATCATGAAAGGCACTTTTCTGCAGTGCACACGTTGCTGCAGAGAAGCCGACTGAATGGGCACATGGCTCACGCTTACCTATCATTCCTAATTCCATGGCTGAGTTAAGCACATACTAAGGCAGAGTCAGGTGTGCTGGCATGGTCACTGACCATTCTCTGCCTGTACTATGCAGACAGGACTTCACTTTGCAGGTAGCTCAAGCCAGTTCCTTTCAGTGGCATAGCTACCAAGGTGCAAGTGGTGCAGTCACACAAAGGCCCACGCTGTTTTGGGGACCCAACCAGATGGAGGGAGCAGCCAATGAGTGAGTGGCATTTTGATGGGAGCGTGGAAGGCACAGCACCACTCAGGTTTCGTCTGGCTGCCCCTCTGTCATGACAGGAGATCCTCCAGGCCAAATTTAAGTGAGTGGTGTTATAACTTGGTGCACAAGGTCACAATGCCACTCAGGTTTGGCCTGACTGGCCCATCTGTAACAGAGGGGTGGCTGAGCCAAATCTCAGTGGCACTGCGACCCCATGGAGAGGGTCGCAACTCTACTCATCATTCATATTTGGCCCATGTTGTGTGAGTGTGGGGCGGGCGATGGGTGTAAGCAGAACTGAGTGGCAGGAGGAGCCACCCTAGTGTGCGATGCGGCAGAGCGCTGAGCCTGAGGGGCAACAATGAGAGGCCAGGACGGTCTCAGGGATGCTGGGAAAAGGGATGTGAACTATCGGGCGAGTGGGAATTGTTGGGGAGCTGCAGGATGAAGGGTTGGGGTGAGTGAGGGATATTGGGGGCAGTGGGGTGAGTTGTGGGGGCTGTGGAGGGAATGGGTGATGTTGGGGGGTAGTGGCATAGTTTGGGGGCTGTGATGTAGATGGTAAAAGAAATTTTCAATTTTAGAATCATGGAGGGGGCCTTTAATCTAATTCTTGCACCAGGGCCCTCTGGGGCCTTGTTATGCGATTGGTTCCTTTCACGAGCACTAAATGTACTCCAGAAAATAACAAAGTTGCAAAATTGTTTGCTGTGTTGTTGTAGCCAAGTTGGTCCCAGGATATGAGAGAGACAAGGTATGTGAGGTAATGTCTTTTATTGGACCAACTTTTGTTAGTGGAAGGGTCAATGTTTTGAACATCACAGAGCTCTTCTTCATGTCTGGGCAAGGTAATCAGAATGTCTACGCTAAATACAAATTGGGACAGAAGTTAAGAATAAGGGGTTCACATGCTGTAGGAGACTGCTTAAAATAAAGTGGGGAATTAAAAGTTACCAAGCAATGGGGTCTGTTACAAATTGTTGTAATGAAACCAGGATCCCTGCTAAGTCCTTGTTTTTTATTTCTAGCAGAGATGAATTTAAGTTCCCAAGCTCATCTTTTGAAGGTGTTGTACAGATTTCCTTTGAGGATGAGGACTGAGAGGTCAGATATGGGGCAATCACTTTGTGAAAAGTGTTCCCCTACAGGTCACAGGGTGTCTTTGTCTTTTATTATTTGTTGGTGTGAGTTCATTCAAGAGCTTAGTGATTGTCTGGTTTCACCCACATAGTTGTTGATGGGCACTGGATGAGGTACAATACTCCAGGAGAACTTGCTTCAATACAGAAGAAAAAAAAAGCCCACTGACCACATAATTTTAGTTGTCACCGGCCACCCCACACTGAAACCCATGGCGTCAGAGGGAGACTGGGTATGTTGCTGAGGAGGAAAGCTCAGCCTCTTGGTAAGGAATGGGACTGACTAAAGTTCTCTGAGGGTTAACATTTGCAGACTGACCACAAAAGGCCTGTAAGGGAAGAAGGATGATCTTGTTAGGGCAGTAGCCTAGGACTTGGGAGACCTGGGTTCAAGTTCCTGCTCTGCCAGACTTCCTGTTTGACCTTGGGCAAGTCACTTAGCCTCTGTGTGCCTCTGTTCCCCTTCTGTACCATGGGGATAATAACACTGCCTTACCTCACAACAGTATTATGAGGGTAAACATATTAGGGATTGTAGGCGCTCAGATATTACAGTAATGGAGACCATATCATTAAATATACAGATGCACCAGTTAAGTCCCACTTAAGGACTCACAATAGGGTTTCAGTTGGTTTGAAGTTTGTGTGTGTCTTCTGCACCAGGGTGAATTTCACCTTAAAGCACTGATTCATGACTCCTGGATGGTGACCATGTGTTTCACCTTGCGAAGTAGATATTATATGAAGTTATCTGCCTCTCTATGCTTAGAGCCATGCTAGCTATACATAGTACAGATAAGAGAGCGAAAGCAAAGATATCATAATATCAGCCAGCTATTGAGTTGATGTAATGAGAAAAGGGCCTGGAGTAGAGCAACCCACAGAACTGCTCTCTGCCCATCAGCGCTCCTTAAATGTTTCATACCATTGTACCTGCCAATCTGATGTGATCCCGCATCATCTCTAGATATTCTACCTTCAGAGTGCAGCATTTCAGGAAATGACATCCCCCCTCCTTCCCCAGCCAATCAGTATTTCCTGAGCTACTACTGTACATTGCTGGCAACACTGATTTTTGGCCATGTTTCTGCCAGGGTTGATATCACTAGGGATCATGGCAATGCCAAGCACAGTTTGGAGGAAGCCTGTAGGTCTCTGAGCAGCCTGATATTTGGAAGGAGCAGCAAACCCATATTTTTCTGCACCAGCTGGATTCTGTCTCTAGCTATGGCACAGCCAAGGCATTGATATCCTGGCAAGACCGTAGTCATTAATCACTCTGTGACCTGGTCAGGCAAAATAACCTTCTGTAGGTGGTATATAAATACACTTAACCATTAAAAAGAAAGTTTAAATGAGGACCAAAGGCAAAGTGAAAGACCCTCCCCTAGAGGAATGTTTCCAGGTGACAGCTTCTCACCAACCCACCAGGAGAACATTTCAAATGAGACTAAGAAGCCTCTTCCACCCAGCCTCATTCATCAAACTGACAGGGCCATGCCCAACCAGGGACGCAGACCAAACAAGGCAGAGAGCGAGTCCCTCTGAGGAGAAACAAGAGACAGATAAAATCAGTCCTATTCCCCTGACCTGGTTTGCTACCAACATACTTGGTTTGTTTCCTGAGAAAGGTCAGACTGGAAAATATGTGTTTCTTCCCGATTCCTGCCAGATGAGTTTCAAATGTTAATAAGATACATACAGGGCAGTTTTCTGTGAGAGCTTCCGGCACAAAATTGGAGTTCCATTGCCAGAGGACAAGGGGAACATGCACATGAAGGGAGTGTGTTTATTTTAGGGTTTCTTAGTTCCACTGTCCTGGCTGCAGCAGGTTCATCAGCCTAACTTGAGTAGACACACCTACTTTTGCTACTGTCTCTTCTGTAGTTGGTGTGGGGAGGGTTAGCGGGTTATTTCCTCATGCTCAGAGTAGCATCATAATAATAACCTTCTTCTTTTGGAAAAGTAGAAAGAGATGGACAAGTGCGTGGAAATCTCAATGAGACTGAACTTGTGGAGTTTCTAAGGAATGCTCCCTCCTGTAAAGGACAGGGAGTGCAGCCCTGACAATTCATGATTATTACTATTGTCTTGATGCTTCAGTTTCACCCATATCTTGTGGTTAAGGCACAGGCAGAGCAAGTGGTGACAGAGCTTCGGATAGGACCTGGAAGTCCTGACTCCCAGTCCGGCGTTCTATCCAATAGACCACACCAGTCTTACAGCTGACAACCTCTAATCGCATGCTGACATGACCTCCTCTTTTACAAAACACCAAGAAGAGTCGCTGCAGTAGTAATACAAGTATCTCCAAGGTTATTTACTCTCTTTGTCTTAAGACTGAGCTGTGGCAGCCACCAGAAAGCTTGTTAGCATATCTGCTCTCAAGTGCTGTTTGCAAGCAGCGAGCCCCATGGCAATATGCCTCCACTACATGTTCTGCAGTGGCACTGTCACACCACATCAAAGGCCTCCGCCATTTGTTCCTCTTAATGAAGACCGAGAGTTGTAACAGTGCCAGCAGGAGCTTAAGAGCATTAACGGCTGATATCTCCTTGTCACTCTTCTTTTAGCCATAGTCATCTATGCTCTGGGTTCAGAAATAAAATAGAACTCCAGCTCAGAGAGCGTGGTGGCTTCAGTTCAAACCCCGAGTCTGTTCTGGAGTCCCAACACAATTCATGCCAGTGGACAGAGATGCCTCCCTCTTTCCACTTGTGAGAGCACACTGGGAGATCCTTGCCAAGGAATCTGACTGCTGGCTCTAGCTAGCAAACACCTGTGCTCATCATATCCCCAGCTGTGAGCATCTGTGTGGTTATGCTGCTTGCTCTGCAGAATGTTCCAGTTGCTTCTTCCTCTCTCCTTGTTGTCCTCCTCCTCGTGTTACTATTCTTTTTCTGCCACACACTAGCAAAATGCTAAGGAGATGCTAATACTTTCAAGGTAGGCACAGTTAAGAGGGGATTTGGAAGGAGATCTATGGATATTTTTGGGGAACCTGACATTCCAGAAGATCCAGGAGCACCTTCCCTCTTTTTCCTCTTCCCCACCCCAGATAATGGTACTTTTCTATTTCCATTTTACACGCCACTGTAGAAACCTAGACATATTTAGTTTGAATTTAAAGAAAACAAAAAGATTTTATAAAGCTTAATATGAATCAACATGTTTTCATGAAAATGTCGGCAAACTCAGTTGTATGTGCTCAAATGTGAATGTTTCCCCTCCAGCACTGCAAAACAAACACCGGGGGTTGTGTTAGTGTGTGAGAACCAGAAAGGGACTGCCTAGAAGGAGAAAGTGAAAATGCCTCGATGAGTTTCACTGTCAATGCTGAGTGAAGAGCAGAATGATAAATGATGAAAAGGAAATGTGATATGTAAAGTTATTCAGGGCCTAATGTTGCCACCTTTACTCACCTTGTGTAGTACCTGCTGTATTGTAGTAGGCTCTGTACAAACACAGTCCCTGCCCCAAAGAGCTTGTAAAGCCATTTTAGAATACCTTTCACATGAAAGGTAACATATGCAAAAAACCTAATTCTATTGCATTGTAAATGTGACCTCCATAACAAACCTCAGAGCTAAATAAAGCAGCCTGTTTTACCATTAGTACCAAGCTTTAATGTTCCTAAACCCCTTTCCAGTGGTAAAGGGTGGGCTGTCATCTGAATCCAGTACAGCAGTTGATCCATACGTCTCCTTGTTTTCAATCCTGATCTACAATCATGAGCCAAAACTTTCCAATCTATTGTCTATTGCAATGGCCTGGTACACACACAGCCTTTTGCTGACAGCCACAGATTTCTCACTAAAGAAGTAGGATACCCCAGCATTAGTTAAATCTCCCAACTTGTGGATGCTATGGAGTAAAACACCAGCAATACTAACTTCTACCTGATACCCATGTATAACTCCCACTACTATCAGTGAGAGCTATGCACAGATATGGTGAGAAGGAGGAGCAAACTGAACCATCAGCAGATTTACCCCCTTGGCTCTTGTGTACAAAGGTGGACTCGGAGATGCACATTTACCAAGTGCATGGCTTGGCGCCATGGTGTTATACTCATAATGGCTTGGCCCATTCAAGACACCAGCAGCTGCATTCTGCACTAGCTGAGATCTCCAAATTATTCTCTGGAATAGCTCCAAGTAGCATGTGTTGAGATAATCTAGCCTGGAGGTTACAAAGGTCTGAATGATTAGGGTGAGAACTGCATCAGAGAGGGAAGTGGTAGATTACAGGACAATGAAAAAGGCACTGCTTGCTGCCATTGTCACCTGGGAATCTAAGAGCAATGATAATTCTAGTGTGAACTATGGTAGACTTTCACCTCCAATGGAAGGCACACTTGCAACCCTGACCCCAGTCCTCCAGATGTTTCCCTTGCCTATCAACATCACTCCCACCTCATCCAAGTTATTTCTTTAGCCAGTTTTCTCCCTCCCACATCTCTACCTCTGTCAGGCACTGGGAAAACAAGGAGACCACAGCATCTGGGTTTAAGACAATGGAGCTATGAGTGTTAATCATATGCTACTGGTCATCCATTCCAAAGCATCTTCCATACTCTCCCAATGGCTATATGCACACATTAAGCAGGAAGGGTGGAATCCTGTAGCACTCCACAGGCAGCAGGGGCATAAGAACTGATTAGCACCCTTTGGGATATCTCAGAAAGGAAGGAATTAGCCAAGTTATGGGTTGTCCTGCCCCTGCCCACCCCTTCAAGAACCCTCAGCCGAGTCAAGAGAACATCATGACCAATGGCAACAAAAACAGCTGATGGGCCTGTCAATATCAGCATGGGTACCTTAGCTGGGTCCGTCATCGATCACCAGACAGAGCTCCCCGTTACACCTGTGTCTAAAACAGGCTCGTTGCTAAATAAAGGAGACGTATGCAAGGTCTGGGTTATCTGGAGTGCTTCCCAACATTCCTTCCTCCATAATTTCCCCCAAAATGGGGAGCATAGAGACAGGGTGATAATGGCCCAGACTGTTAATATTTAGAGATAGCTTTTTTAGGCCAGGGCTTCCTCACAACCCGTGTAAGGACAGCTGGCACCCTCCCCTCCTGAAGGGAGGTGATAACAATCCTCACAAGGAGCCTAACCCCCTTCCCTCCCCGTCCCCGCCCCGCTCCAGGCCCCAAAGTCTCCAAAGTCTTTAGCAGATTTAAGGGGCAAGAATCCAGCTCATGGAGGGCAAATTCTCTCCACACATCTAAGATATCTCTGTACAAAACAGAGTGAGGCTCGCCAGACAAGGAGCAAGGTGGAGTGTATTTCTAATCTCCTGCTCCGGTGCTGTTCCTAAGGTACCAGCCAAGCTTCCCCTTATCCAGGCATAGGCGCTGACTCCGTGGCTGCTCCATGGAAAAGATGGCAGCCAGCTTTCCCCTCCATCCCAGTGCCTCCCACCCACCACGATCAGCTGTTCTGCAGCATGCAGGAGGCTCTGGGAGTGAGGGGGAGGAGTGGGGATGGGGCACATTGGGGGGAGGGGGCAGAATTGGGTGGGAAGAGGCAGGGTGGGGGTGGGGCTTGAGGAAGTGGCAGGACCTGGGGTGGAGCAGGGGCGGGAAGGGGGGGACTTGGGGTAAGGGGTGAGGTCGGGGCAGGGCCTGGGGTAGAGTGCAGGGTTCAGCCCCCTGGGCCCAGAGGAAGACAGCACCTATGTATCTGGGCCTGGTTTCTCCGCTGTGTCCAAGCTGTGAAGAGTGGCTATTTCAGCGAACCAGTTTCAGCTCCCTGCTCCTCAGTGGCTTGGCTCTGGCAAAAGTTAGAGCAGCAAGGAAGCTACTTTAACTTCCACCACTGCTATAAATTCAGTAACATAATTTACATTGGTGGAGAATCAGACATAGTGGAGCTCAGCTCACTCCCAGCCCTCCAACACACCCTTTCCTCTGACTTTATGACACAATAGGGAAGACCAGTAGTGTTGGAGCTCACTATAAATGTTGTTTCCACCAGTGGAAAATCCCCCTACCCAGAAGGAATTCTTTGCAGGGAATCTCCAGCCAGTTTCAGTGTAGAGCCTTAGCAATTCCGGGGGGGCTCAACTCTGGAGATAGGGCATTCCTCAGAGCAAGGATATTTCATCTCTATAGTAGTGAAGAGAACTATGATTCCCAAGCCTGCCCTCCTCTATTTTAATCAGTTCTGCCAGATGAGAAGCTGTGGCAGAGCTTTGTTTTCACTACACACTGGTAGTGCTAGGAGACAATAAAGCTAAACCAATGTGTTTAGAGTGAGAATCTATTAGAGGAGTTACTGCTGTAATTTAATAATGGGATGGGGAAACTACAGAAAATTATAGAAGTATATAATGAAAGTAAATCTTTTTTTTAAAGTCTTCCTTTATGGCTTGGTAGTTTTTGGATCTCAACATTTTCCTCTCTCTTTTTATGAAGCTCTGTGAGAAGGGAGATGTGACAACATCGCTCTCCTCTTGAAGCCTTACAAAGTGCACCTTCATGGTCATAAATCCCATTCATATTTATGATTCAGGGCAGCTAACCTTGCAAATCAGATTACACAGATGATTATTACCTTTTGCCTTTACCTGGATAGGAGACATTAGGAAGACAAAGCACATATTCTGGCAAAGGCACCTAAATACTTTTGACAAGGATTTCTTCTCTACCCCAAGCCCTTAATTTTGAGGTCAATCTCTCTGTTGCTCAGGGGTTCCTGATCCCTGCTATAGTATCTCTCGCACCCTGTGTAATCAATTGCTGTGAGAACAAGCAAAAAGAAAAAGCAGATCCACCATATTTCATTGCTTGGCTCCATGGGGACATGAGTCAGCACCTGAAACACAGCCTCAGGAAGCTCACATTTTGCCCAAAAGGCCATGGTGGCAAGTTGCTAGGAGTCAGATGACAATAAAAAAATTGCATAAAATGGAGATGCTTGCAGTGTCCTTCACATTTAGCATGGTGGTATGACCTTTGGAGACCTATCTAGTAACTGAAGTTGAAGGTGCACTCTTAGCCCTGCCCTAATTTTCTAGATCAGGGGTTCTCAAACTTTATTGCACCCAACTCCCTTCTGAGAACAAAGATTATTACACGACCCCAGGATGGGGGACCAAAGCCTGATCTTCCCGAGTCCTACTGCCCCAGGTGGAGGGGGAGTCAAAGCCAAACCTCAAGGGCTTCAGCCCCAGACAAGGGCCTTTAACCTGAGCCCCGCCACCCAGGGCTGAAGCTCTCGGGCTTCGGCCCAGGGTGGTGGGGCTCAGGCTTCAACCCCAGACCCCAGCAACCCCAGCCCTGATGACTCCATTTTAATGGGGTTGCAACCCACTTTGGGGTCCCGACCCACAGTTTGAGAACTGCTGTTCTAGATGTTCCATCTCACAATCTCAACATGCCATGCTCCATCTTAGCTGACCTTGTCTATCTTTTCAGTTCAGGATGGTCACTGAGCGCTGAAGCAAATACATCTGGATCAAAACTCACAGTTGTTCTTTGAATGTATAATGGTCTAAAAACGCCAGATCCAAGCAAATGTGTGCATACACACCAGATGTGAGAGCACTGAGATCTCTTTATACATTTCATGGCCCATGCTCATTTTTGATAATGGTTTTATGTTGGGAGAGTGAAAGACCTTTAGTGAAAATGGTTATTAAACATTACAGATGGGTCTAGGCTGCAAAGTGCTGATTCAGATCAGAACAGAACTTCCCCAAAGTTTGGGATCGTTCAGTGTTTTGGTTCAGGCCCATCAGGACTATTAGGAGACAAGGGGTGGAATACCTGATCTGAATACCTGAATCAAGTCTGCTCCTATCGTTTTGATTTAAATAAGTGACCAATCTCAATGTCTGTATGACCAAGAGTGTAAATCATAGCTTGATGAACTCACGTGAGTGCTTATGCTTAGAACGTCTGACTCATTTTTGGTTGTCGTTACCTTGTTATTCCATAATTCTTCCTTCAGGCTTGTGGTTTCTTTATTTTTTTCTTTCTTTCTTCCTTCCACCTCACTCAGAATTGTGGCTTTCCTTATTAATTAAATGGTAATATTCTATCACCTGTGATCAGATTTTTAATACAAACAGTTCAGTGCCAGCAGAAGTGATCAAATGAAATAGAGTCAGAATGACCAGTTGCTGAATTCAGAGGAAAGTATTACAAGGGGATAACACTGAAATGACGAAGCTACTACTATTGACAATCCCAAGTATTCAAAAAAATTAACGAGTCATAAGATTGACTTTAAAATCATCAGATTTTTAAAAATAATAAACGTTAGGTTCTTTTTCTTTGCCTTCTGGTTTTTAAACCTTTATGTTACACTCGGGTCATGGTTTCCCAGCTTTTCTCTGCAGCCAAGAGTACCAGAGAAACATCCTCTTTCTTTAAGAGACAAGCAGAGATTCTCACATAATTCCTCAACTTCAGGAGCTGGGGCTTTAAGATAAACACCACATCTCACAAGTGTTGGCAAAACTCAGGTACAAATCCCATTGTAAAACATATCCTTCTAGTGAAGCCAAGCTAAAGAAATAGCACTTTAAATAATCACAATTAACTTGTTGCAAGGACAATTTCTCTGCACCTTTTCAAGGCACAATGGGCCTGATCCAAAGCCCACTGAAGTCAGCAGAAAGGTTCTCATTGACTTCCATGGGCTTTAGAACAGGTTTTGATTCTGTTGATGTTGCTGTGATCGACCCATGTAGTACTCTTCTCCCTGTATCACTCATAATACAATGTATGCAAGAATGATCCTAAAGTCTTGGTTAGTTTTAATTTGGCGGGGGGGTGAATTTTAAGGCTGAAACTCCCCCGGAAATTTTCAAATCCTGGGATTTCCTGATCAGAGTCTGCAGACTCCTTGTTTGTCAGTTGGGGACAATTCATCCACTAGGGACTGTCTTAACACGGATACACTCATTTCACTTGTGACCTAAGATCTGTTTGAACAGAGGTCTCTAAAGTCTACTTAATTAGAGCTCTTGAGATTATGGCTACCACTGCACCACCACATCCAGCAGAGGCTTTGTTGACTGGTCCAAAACTGCTTGAACTGTTCTGCATATTAAGCTTGCAGAAGGCCACTTTGTCCATTGTTACAGTGTTACTACAATTAAGTTTGTGCTGATTAATCTTCTGCTGGTTTAATCAGAGATGTGGTGTGCAGCACAAGAAACACTTATAATAAAAATCCAGGGTTTTTTAACTACCTCACCGTGCTTAGTATTCAGAAATATTACCTATACTTAAAAATTGTCTTTGAGCAAAATCCCCTCCTGCCCATGTGCTTTAAAGTCCTGTTAATGTTGAGTAGGGAAGTGACATACAGCTCTCTCTGTCAAGAGTATCTATTGTACAGCCTTTATCAGCCTAACCAATAGAAATTAGGTTAGGAAACACGGTCAAGAGGTGATGTAATGCCTTATTTGTAAATACTCATAGAAGTGCATTGTGGGAAGCATAGATCTGATCTGCAATTGATCAAAGGACGTAAGAGAGGTAGAATTGAACAAATCAGCTATGAAAACTATACCCTTGCTTTCCCACTTAAAGAAAACATTATCTGCTAACCCTGGTAGAGGTCTGGATAATAATAAATTGGTACTAATGGAAAAGAGTAACTAGATCTGCCAGTCATTGTTACATATTTCCCATTTCCCACTGAGCTTTCAACACAAACATTGGGATAAGGAATGAATCTTCATACTCCCTGATATAGTGTTAGACTATATGTAGCAAAAATTAAAAAGGCATTTGTGGGCATGTATAGGTACATCTTCAAAGACCAATTTGCATAAGGAGCATATCTTCCTCCAGAAATCGGTTGACACACTAGATTGTGAGGTTTTCTTTTGGATGGGGAGAGTCCATCTGTGATAATTATAATTAAGTTTTTGGAGCCTGTTAATATCCCATCAAAAATGTATAAACTAAGAACAGGCTAGTGGCCATTTCAACATCTGTTCTCCAGTGTCAAGCATATGTCTCTATTCTACAGCAATAGCTCTCTCAAGTTTTGCTCCTCTTTTCTTTTTTAGCACTTGCATAGAAACTAGAGCCACTGAACCCCCGTTCTCACAGACATGCACACATAAATAGTACAGTGCACGGGTTGTTTTTTTTTAATTGCTCTATTTTAATTCTACAGACTTTCCTGAAAAAGTTCTCAACATCAAAACAGGGTTTTGTGTGTGCATGCGTACATGAAAGAGAGAATACTGATAAAGTAATCTCCCTTAGTGCTAAACGTCATTAGAACTAGAGATGTGCTAGAACCAAAATCCTGGATTAGACTATCTATGAATTTGGGTGTCATTTGGATCCAAATCTAAATTTCCCAGCTGGCCCTTACCTATAGAATTAACCAAACCAGTTCCTCCAGTCTTTGGGGGAGTTTGTATCTGGATCTAACCCTTGCAGCTCACTGGAAAACAAGGTTGTGAGTTTATCCATACAGCACAGTTTCCTTTTCCTTTCCCCTTCACTAAACATACACAAGCCATTCTTTTAACAATTAGCCTCAAACATATCCATTCCATCCACCTTTATTATTGCTTATCTTAGGTAATGTTGTTGCATAGTGGTACTGTGTCAAGATCAGGCATTAATATATTTCTCTAATATAATATCTGAACAGCCAGGTTTTTTGCATATTGTAGGGGTATGTATGCATTTATTATGCAAATTCACAAATATTTGAATGAACAGTATTTTTATTGTATTAAAATACATCTCCTGTATTTATTTGTGAGAAAATTCATAATGTTCAATCTGGGTGAAAGCCAAGCACTGGTAATACTTACCTGACATAATATGGGCCTGTGACAGAAGTCTAATAAGACTTCCATGATAGGAATGTAATTGTAAAGAAAAAAAAATGATTAAAAAATTGGTTCCAGTGCTCTGCAATCCAAGAGTTCATTTGTTTCCTCGTTCATGCACTAAACAAGTTCCTAATTAATCTTGAACCTTGGAGAAAGGAGACTAGATTGGCATCTTCTGAATAAGAACATACTTCACATTTTGGAAAGTTTGAAGAGGCTCTTAAGCATTCTCTTTTAATGGTATTTTTGCAGGGATTTAAAGTGGCTTCATTAGACAGCCAAAGCCACTAATTGCATTACCATATTTTTAAACTTCAGAGGTGCAGATTACGTTCAGCCTTTTCCAAAAAGAAAGAAAGAAATTAATTTGATGGTTCTGATGGTTTGAAATGTGTAACTATAACATTCATTTTCCAGTCCCTGAAAAGGAGACACTGCGTTGTAATGACTACAGTGTGCATTCCCAGGGCTTAGCTGTACACAATTTTTGTACCACTGTAACTGTATTGGTTTGAAACTAGCATAATTAAAATGGTACAACCTGCCTAGTGTGGATGCTGTTATGCTGGTTTACAGATGCGTACATCTGTATGGTTTATTCCTGTAAAGTTAGTTACTGGTAATAAGCAGCTTTGTACTGGTATAACTGCATCCACACCAAGGAGCTGTACTGTTACTATCTAGTAATAAAAAAAAAATCACACTCCTAGCTGAAATCAGTTAAATTGGTACAAATTTGTTTGTTAACCATGCTTCTCTGACAGCATCTGTCTCAGTGTATGAGGAACTCCTGTTCTCTCTGACAAATGGGTGTCATTCACAGAGTTTTGACAGAAAAGCTATATTTTAAAAAATTGCAAGTTTGTACCAATTTAACTGATTTCAGCTAGGAATGTGATTTTTTTTCTTTTAGTAGCTATGCACAATAAAATTCTTGCTACCCTTTTCTCTGAGCTGGACCCACAAAGGTGCTGAGCACCTGCAATTCCTGAGGGAGACAATGGGCCACACCCTGAAGGCTTTATTCAGAAAGACTCCCACTGAAACAAGATGTCTGAGTAGGCACTGAGTGGAAAATCCATGAGCCGATCTTCTCTCAGGATTGCGGGGCCAGATTTCCATCAGTTTAGCATCCACAGTTGGGAGTTTGATTGTCAAGAAAGCTGAACTCACATTCAGGCACATGAATAAGAGGCAGATTTTCAAAAATGCTGAGCACCCAGCAGTTCCCATTGTGATTCTTATGGCCAGATTTTCAAAAGAGCTCAGCACCCAACATGCACCCAAGATCCTGAAAGTCTTTTGAAAACCTGTCCCTTTCAAGTAGAAATGACACCTAATAAACTTCTGTTCATCTGTGCCAGGAGGTGTAAAAGAGAGCAAGTAAAGATTAAGCAAGTAATTTTCAGCTGGAAAATGGCACAGAAGTTCAAAGTATGATTGTATTACGCCAGCTATTCTTATGATAGTAAATAAACATCTGAACTTCTAACTTTCATGAGGTCACTTCCTGGAGACTCACTTGCCAACTGCTCCAGGTGGCTTATCTAGAGTAATATTAATAATACAAACAAGATAAGATAACTTTATTAGCCCTAAACAAAGTTATCAGCCTGCGATTGCAGCTACCTACATTATAGTGACAGAAAGGAAAGGAAAAACCTCTCCGACCTATAAACACTGTGAAAAAGACTCACATATGAGCTTATCAGAAGAAATACTATCCTGATCAGGATGGGAGAGAATCAAGTGCACTAACAACAGCTCAGGGTTGGGATTTTATTTTCCAAATTGTGTTTTTGCTCATTTCACTGTGAGTGATGCGATATATTATCAGCTTTCACAAAAGTGAGGCATTGTCAGGGTTTCATTAGTTATGTTTATGCCAATACAAATAAATCTTAGCAGTCCTGGGAAGAGATTGGTTCTACTCCCTGCCCTGTCTGGGGAATTTGACTGGTCACATCCCTGTTGTGCTAGTGAGGCAGATATAGTTCGAGATATACTTTGGCCTTATTGATTTCGAGGCTTCTTCATTACTTCCACAGTGTTGCAGATCAATAGTCAAGCCGAGAGCAACATAATGATTTTTTAAAAAATCAATTAAGCAGAATATTTTAAACAGAATCTAGTGCAAAATTTGGTTGCATTTTGGTGTACCAGTGTAAGGCTTTAATGTATTTACCTCCACAAGTCTATGTTATAAGAAAGTTACGGATCCTTTGTTTTAAAATACATGTACCGTGATATTAATGTTTTACATCTCAAGAGGGAGGAGTGAATCACTATTACCAAAAGCAAAAACAATCAGGCTTTCTCCTTTGAAACTCAAATTCATCACTGCAGCCTCACTAGAAAATGAAATAATGTTTGTGGTTTTAGCTTAATCCCCAGTGGACAATAATTCAGTTAAAATACACCAAAATCTGTCATGATTTTCTCTTGCTCTGTCTCTGAACACAAGGAGATGAGCTCCTTTTAAATTAGCTTTCATGCTTGAAGAGTTTCCTTGTGCATGGGGAGCCCAATTCTGCTCCAATTCAAGCCAGTGACAAATCACCCATTGATTTCAATGGATGCAGGATTGGGGTCATGAAGGAGACTTCCCAAAGGGCAGCCCCTGGGGCCAGATGTGACTCTTGGAGTTCTGAAATGCAATCCTCAACTGTCTTCTCCCTCCAAGGGTGGAATGAGGATGAAGCCAATCAGCTGTCTGGTTTTATTGCTGATGAGTTCAAACAACAAGCAGTTTGTGTTCATCAAGGAAAATATTAATGGTACTGGAGCTTTATCTGGCAAAGAATTATGCATATGCTTAACTTTATTCATGAGAGTAGATCCTTAAGCTGTGGCCTCTGAGCTCCAGATGAATTGCCAATGTGACCTTTGTTGGTGTAAAGTTTATGTGCCCTCAATGCAAAGCAAGGTTAAAAAGCCTGGTACATTTTCATTCAGTTGTGCTAATAATTCACATTAACATCCTGTAGCAGTAGCTTGTAGATCTGATGTCTAGAAGGTTCATTTGTTATTTTACATCTTGTACCAAGCCAACTGTAAGTGATAAAGCGCTGATTCCATAGAAGAGATGGAGAGCGCCTTTGCCTGAACTCCTCAGATCCTTCATCCCATTCGTGAAAATAACATACTGCAGGGAGGCAGGGCTGTGTCTGAGTGATACAGGCTGAAAAAGGCAGAACTGTGGGGAAGAAGCTGGGGGAGGAGGCTGAGTTTGGAGGTGGGGTGAAGGATCCAGGATGGACGGAGGGGGCTCAGAGCTGTGTGAGCATGCTTAGTACAAGCCAAGCAGCAAATCTGGCCCCTCTGGATGTGGGAAAATTAGGTTAGGAAAAAACTAAGCTGGCTGGAAGTGGCAGAGCTGAAGCAGGGAGGGAAGCTGAAGCTCAGGAGATGGGAAGCAGAAGTGCAGAGAAAGAGAGATGGGGCAGATGGGAATAAATTTGAGGGGAAGTAGACAGAGAGATGGGAACCTTAGAAAAAGAGAGCCCAGAGGAAATGGGCAGGGGCTGCTGCCCTCTAGAGCTACAGGGTCAACAGTGCCTGCTATTTGCCCCTTGAAGATGTGCATATTTAAAATGCTGCATTTTCGGGCAAGGCACATATATGCAAATTTATGCAAATTGTATGTAGGGGTTTTGTTTGTTTTCCTTTAAAGCTCTGTCTCTTTGCTGGTTCAATGCAGGCAGGCTTGCCTTCACAGACTCTGACTTGTTGCAGCAGTATGCACATCTCCTCTCGGTTTCGCATACCTCTCTCAGCAGCTAGGGCTTTGTCCACACTGACAATCTGAGGGCAATCTCCCACTAGTGGCTCTAACATTGGTACATCTGCTCCAGCGGTAGCAGCAATGGGAGCCTTAATGTAGACCAGATCCCAACCTTTTCTGCCATGTCAGCCATATCTGCTACTGACACCACAGTAAAAATGGCAGCATCTGGTCTACACTGAACTCTCCCATTACAGCTACCACTGGTGGAGCTGCAGTTGCTAGACCAATAGTGGGAGAACCCGCTAAAGTCCTGTTTAGACACAACCGGTCTGAACTTGCCTTTTACGCTTCTGCAGAATCACCACTGAATGGGCTGCAGGTGCAAACAGCCTTTACCCACCCAAGGTCAATGTATGCCTCTTGCTCCACCACAGAGTCAAAGCCATTAGTTAAAACGCTGTGATTTGTGGGAGTAAAGTGCTCATGTACACTTGGAACCAGACTTACAATTCATAATGTTGGAATAAACTAAGTTAGAGGGTCGAAGCAGGGTCATCTTCTAGTTTAGAGATTATTCTTGAGTCCTTCTTCCAGCCTATTTTTAAATGACCCAAGTGATGGAGTTTCCAGCACTTTCTTTGAGGAGATTATTCAGTACTCTAGTAACAGCCCTCATCATTGGGAAGCTTTCTGCCAAATTTATTATTTTTTAGTCTAATTTTTCCCTTTCTTAATTTCACTCCCATCCTTTGAGTTATTTCAGTTCCCTCAAACGCTGTCTGCGAAATGCTTGTTTTTGTTTGACTAACACATTTTGCGTGAGGAGACGTGCTATCCTTTGGAAGAGCTGGTCTGATTGCTTTGGTGGTAGCAGATGGACGGTGCTTTTTATTTTTCCTCAGACACTCCATGATCCAAGCTGCTCATATTGTATGAGAGAGGCCAGATACCTTGTTAATTCATAGACATGTTTACAGCATGGAGTTTCTAATAGGTGAATATGATCACTAAATATAATGATTAGTGATTGTCTGGCAAACGTCTGCCTTGTGACTGAAACTGGATCTGAGTTTGACCTTTGGTGATGTAGGAAGCTATCCTGGCATATAATAAGCTTTTTTGTATCTTCTTTGAGCCTTGGGAGCTAAATCTCTCTTTGCTTTCTGACCAAGGAGTAGCTGTTTGCCCTAAAGGCATGAGAGGTTTTTAAATCATGCTGTGCCTACCTGCCTATGTGCCACTGCCAGTGCTTGAAAATAAGGGGGCTATTGCCGGTGTGTGACTAAAGGTGGTTTGATGTGTATGAAATGGGTCATATTTGGGCGTTCTGGGTCTGGAAAGGTAACAAGGAGCATCCTGAAATTCTTACAGAGCTGGCCTCGGAAACACATCTAGCAGCAGCAGGGGAAAGAGACCCTGATTCATGCAGGACAAGTTTGACCTGGGACCCTGCACTCCGCTGGTGTCTGAGGACAGGGACCGGGGGCAAGGGAATTGGTTGTTGGGAATTATGGGGATTTGGTCTCCCAGTGATCACGGTATTGAATACCCTGGGATCCTTAAGCCAAGAAGAAAAGGATTATAGCTGGGTGCACATGGGGTGAAAGAGAGAGAGAGAGAATCTTAAGACTGGGCCTTACCTTCAGATTTTTTTCCAGTTCTGCTAAACCAGTGGTGGGCAACCTGCAGACCACGGGTCACACGCGGCCCATCAGGGTAATCCACTGGCAGGCCACGAGACAGTGTTTACGTTGACCATCCACAGGCACTGCTACCCACAGCTCCCAATGGCCATGGTTTGCCGTTCCCAGCCAATGGGAGCTGTGGGAAGCAACGCAGGCCGCAGGGACGTGCTGGCCACCACTTCCCGCAGCTCCCATTGGCCGGGAACGGCAAATCGCAGTCACTGGGACCTGCGGGCGGCCGTGCCTGCGGATGGTCAATGTAAACACTGTCTCGCAGCCTGCCAGCAGATTACCCTGGCAGGCCACAGGTTGCCTAACATGGTGCTAGACCCAAGTGTCCTCCAGTTCTCTTAGAGTGTGACCCACATCTTAAAACAGAGATTGTCTGATAGTGCCTCTCCTATCCATAATTGTGCAGGATAGCTCTCCTTCCACTGGTGACTGTGTAACATAGAAAACTAATATCAGACCTGTATTGTTAATTCTCCTTACTGCAATAGAGCAGCTGGAAACGAGGAGGGGAGCCAGGACCATGTGAGCAGGAGGCAGTCTGGACCACCAGTTCTGAACCACGGCTCTAAACCATGGGAAGCAAATGGAGAGGGGAGGAAGTTTTCTGGGACTGAGTGGCTAGAAAAAAGCAACAGACCTTGGCAGCAGAACTCTGATAAACTGATATATAGATATTTATGATCAGCAGCTTTTCCCATGAAAACACCCACATTAGGGAGATCGATAGAGGATCTCTGAGATGATTTGTGGAGGAAAAGAGCGTGTTAAAGGAATAATTGCTTTTAAAATATACATGTGTGTTCAGATCCAGAAATACAAATTGACCTGATCCTTGGCTGTTGTGGTATGTCCTTTTCCCTACACACTGTTTTTCTTTTAGTCTAGTCCATTAATCATTTCTTTTTTCAAGAACACAGGCTGGGAATTTCAGAGGCCTAACGGAGTCAGTTGGGTTCTTGGCTCTTCTGTCTCAGCCAGAGTAATTAAGGTCTGAAAAATAGTGTATTTAAGCTGTCCATTCATAAAGAGATATAAACTTATTCTGTCACTTGTGATCATTGCAGGGTGTGGTTGTCCCTTTATTTTGCTTTTATAGTTTTCCTTTTCACTTCATCCTTAAATCAGTTGTTAAGTTTTTTTCCCCAATTAGTCCAATAAGGGATAGGATGCTTGGTTTTGTTTCAGAGTAGCAGCCGTGTTAGTCTGTATTCGCAATGCATCCGATGAAGTGAGCTGTAGCTCACGAAAGCTTATGCTCTAATAAATTTGTTAGTCTCTAAGGTGCCACAAGTACTCCTTTTCTTTTTGGTTTTGTTTGGTTTTTAGGGGGTGGTTTAGGTTTTGTCTTGCTGTTAATTTATTGGGTACTGCTGACTGCACAGGAAATCTTGGAGATGTTCAGACCTAAAGGTGTGCTGAATGATTCAGCCTCAAGTCAGCTCAGCTTCCACATAAGGCAAAGAGTGCACAAAAATCAGCCTACAGAGTTTTGTTTCTGACCTTGGACTCCCTCTGTTTGGAAAGGAAGCTGAAATAAGAATGTGGTTTTGGCAAACAACCTCAGAAAGCAAATCACTTGCTCTGTGGACTGAAAAACACATTCTTTTCCCTCTAAACAGTGCCTCTCTGCAGGGAAACAAGCTGATAAATGAAATCTTGCTTGGAAATGAAAAGAAAAGAAATCTTGCTTGGAAAGCTTAGTAACACAAAAAGAGCTGGGTTTCTGTCTGGAATGCTGCTGCAGGTCAGTGGAGCTAACGCTGTAGCACTGCACTCATGCTGGGACAATCCTTGTTCCACAGGAGAAAAGGAGAAAACAGAATTGCTGTACAAAACATTAATAATTATCATGCTTTAAGTACAAGCCAAGTGCTCTTCAGTATGCACTTCTACAGTCGTTCATAGAAGAAAAACAAAATATTTGTTGCAAGTTCTTTAGATGCTCAGGTGGGGAGTTTTCCCATTTGGTAAGGAGAAAAGGAGGCTGGTTCACATCCTGCTGGGAAGTATGCTGTATAATAATCAGTTGTCATGATAGTTAGCACTTACATAGCATCAACTCCTGTGGGGCAAATTCATCTGTGTCAGTGCTAGGGTTGGTGCATGTACAGGGATTAGGGGCTTATGTCTCCCCTTTTCCGGGGCTGGCTCTGCCCTTGGAACAGACTAGGGTCTGTCCTAACTTGCACCCATGTTGCAGTGCCCCATGTGGACCATTGCAGGGGTACAGAATCATAAGAACACCCTGGCCATGTCCTCTCCATCTGCTCCCTTTCTCTAGCTGCTTCCACCCAGCCCTGGGATGCCTCCTTCACCAGGGGCTCCTGTAGAGGCACAGCAGAGCTGGCAGAGAGGCCCAAGTGCCAGCAGTATTACCCAAGTTATATGCTTACCCCTACATGACCAATGCTTTATTCCAGCCTAGCTGATCAGGGACTATAGGGGTCATAGCACATTGACAGTGAATCTGGCCAATAACTCCATTCAGGATACTGTGACACCTAAACCATGAGTTGAGGTTGGAAATTAAAGATCTCATGCCATTTCTTGTAGAAAGTAGCAGATAAACCCTGCTTTGTTGGCTGGTACTCCAACACAAATGTGTCTTCAATTTTGTCTTCTAAATTAGTAACATTTAGATGTGGGCTCGAGTCATAAAGTTCAGATCCAGGTCCGAACTTGGCCAGAGTCTGAGGGTATTTGGAGCCAGGGTTTGGTTCAACCCCTTCACTTGTAATATGGTTTCCCTTGCTTTCGAAAGAATGATGCACTGCACTTGGTTTTGATGTCAGGTACTTGGGGATTATAATTACTGTGTAGACCAAGCAGCCTGAAGAGAGATGTCTCAGGAGGGGCAGCCTGAGGGAAGGGAAGAAAGTTCTTTCTGAAATGCAGATGTT
The DNA here is from genome assembly GCF_009764565.3 of Dermochelys coriacea. Lineage (NCBI taxonomy): Eukaryota > Metazoa > Chordata > Testudines > Dermochelyidae > Dermochelys > Dermochelys coriacea. The sequence continues at coordinate 18,219,154 of NC_050081.1, read as the reverse complement.
TTTAAATAGCTGTAATTAACTGGAATGGATACAAAGCATTACAGACATGAAAGCTAAATAGGCTTTTGTTTTTAAATGTTTGCCATATATTTAAAGTGGTCATTCAATTATATGGCACACAATAATTCCAGAATCGTTTACATCCCTTGGCAAGCTTCCCTCCCCCCCCCCTTGGGCAATGCTGTAGACCCCCTATATTCAGTGCTTATAGGATCCTGCTGCCCTTCAAGACAATAAACAATGAAAACTATTTTAAATAGGAACCAGCGGGTGGGAGCATGGGGAGCATAGGGAAAAAAATAACAAACCCAGAGGTCTTATATGAGTAGGAGACAGATCTCCAACCCCAAGTTATGAATATTGTCAATGAAATTAGCCAACAAAGTTTGGGAAAGAGAAAAAAAATAAAGCAGTGCACGCCCTAAGGAAAACTAGCAGAGACCTGGAGTGAATGGAGTCTTTGTTCAAGCTACTGGTCCATTCAATAGGCAGCTTGCAGCCCTGTGACTCACCTCACACTGCCTGCTGAATGAGGAATTGAGGCTCCATTAATGGGGCAGTGGAAAAATCTGATTTGCACTCTTTCAACAGACTAACCAGCAAAAGAATAAAATTAATTTACTGTTACCGTTAATTCATTGGCTAAGAACAGGAACTAGAAGCGGACTACAATAATCACACAGGCACAGGAACCAGTAGGAAGGATGGGGTATGCAAAGCAAAGGCTGGTGCTCTCTCCCCTAATAAGAGATCTCATTGTGCCCAGGTACTATAGAACATGTCTGTGTACCATCCTCCACAAACTGGAGACCCAAGTGATACTCGCAGCAGGAAAGGTTAAAGGGAGTAACCACTTATAAATTGGAAATTGCTGTCATTGGGGTGATCTGTCTTGCAGCTCCAGGGCCAAATTTTGAAATGTGGGTGCAATAGGCGCACAAGCACCTCCTGTGCATGGGAAGCTCTTGCTAAATTCATCTGTTGTTTTTTATTTCTGAGTGTTTTCTAGATGCCCATGGTACCTAACACTATAATAAACTGAAACACTTATTTACCATTGCCCAAAAGTGCCACTACAGTCTTGCCAATAGCCTCATCAACTGAAAAACCAGCCAGCATTCAAACAGAATAGGTGCCTCTTGCACTGTGCCCTAAAAGTGGACAGACATGACTTTGATGGATCTGCAAGAAGAAGTGAGTTTCAGGGCAGAGCACTCATCACCAAGAATGTCAGTCCTCATTCTCCCCTCCTCCCCCCCCCATTTAAACCTTGGGACAGCTGGCACAAGCTTTCTAGCTCATTGTCAAATGGCATTTGTGCACACAAATAAGGTAATTACAGGAGTAAATGGATACTTCATGCAAAATTTAATTTGTGTGTAATATGGAGCTCTCCACAAGCAACCAGTGCACTCCACATTTTTGTGGGTGCAACCATTGTCTCCATGTATGAAATACTGTCCTCTAAAAGACTGATGTAGCTATTATGAACTAAATAATGCAGTTGCCATAGGGGTCTGGGGGTGTATCTCAGGAGCACTGCTGCACTCCAACAATTTCTTGCTAAAATGATACCCCTTTGAGGCTATCACTAGCCAACATAAATTAGAGCAGCCTTGAGATTTGCCTAACTTACTCTAGAACTGAACTGGCCTGAAAGATCAGAACAGAAAGATGGCATACAACCACCTTTGCTTCCTCACTCGGGTCGTGGGTGGGTGAAGCACAGCTCCGCCAAACCCAAGGATTGGGCCCTGTATGTTTTACAAAAGTTGTCCTGCATTCTTACAAGAACTTCTTTTTCAGTCAGGAAGTATAACATAAAGTTGTATAATCTTACGTTCTAGCGCTGCATCAGTTACAACAAAGATAGACAGAAAACCTCAAACTCTTGCGCATAATATTTAATCTTGGAGCAAACTTTTATGATTCTTTAAACTCTCTGAAACTCAGGGTTAAAACCAGAAACAATGAGACAAAGGTTAACATGGCTGTGATGCTTCCCCTTCACAGCTTTGAAAGTCCATGTTGTGACCAAAGTAATACTCTCTTCTAATCACATCATCTTTCTGGATTTATCATTTTAATGTTCTCTGGGCCACTGAGCCCCACAGCCGTAAATTAATTTTTAAAGTAATACAGGGTTTAAAACTTCGATCTGTTTTAATGAGCTTGGGGGGATCCCCTTGTATTAAAAAACATGCATGCAATTATTTTTTCCATCTTGGGTTTCACCAGTTCCCAACACCCCTTCTGTGCTGACATCTTGCCCTCTTGAAATTCTATTGGGGTTTTTTTTGTGATTATATGGCATTGTATGCTTGTGATGTGTGTATTTTGCCTTATATGGGCAATATGGCTAGAGAGGTCTCCTCTAAGGACTATACAATATCATTAGTGGGTCCCTTGGTGCCTTCCTTAGTCACCTTTCCATTAATCTGGCTCTGCATCATAGAATTAGGAGGTGGCTAATAAACAGCATTTGCACTGGAAGCCTGAAGGTACTGTATTTACTGGACGTCTCTTTGAACTGCATGATTTCTGGTGGGAAAACTTCATGGAAAATGAGATTGTATTTGTTTTCACAGCCTTCTGTGTCTGTTTTCAAATATTTGCTCACAGTACTTTTTTTTTTGTATTAGCAATTAGTCTAGTAAGCCATCTTTTCTTTGCTCCACATGTAGATTAACACTTCAGAGAATAGAAAATAAATATGCATCTATCTTCTGGAAAAGATGAGTAACCTCTTTCCACAGATACTGGGTCCTGCTAACATCAGGGTTATGCTCTCACAAAGAGCCTGATTTTTCCCCCCAAGACAACTTCTTACAGTATTCATTAACCTGAATTTTTAACACAATTAATTCTTATTTAGACAGTGTGTTCAAAGTGATGTTCTTCATAAGACAAATAAATAACTCTGGAACATGAAACCTTCTCAGGTATCAGAGCTCTTAGAAAGTTCATCTAACATTGAATCAGACAGACTTTTTTAAACAACATGGACATATTGCAAAATATTAGCCTAATCCTGACCTGTGTTTCATGGATGAGCTGTTTTCAGAGTAGCAGCCGTGTTAGTCTGTATTCGCAAAAAGAAAAGGAGTACTTGTGGCACCTTAGAGACTAACAAATTTATTAGAGCATAAGCTTTCGTGAGCTACAGCTCACTTCATCAAGTGAGCTGTAGCTCACGAAAGCTTATGCTCTAATAAATTTGTTAGTCTCTAAGGTGCCACAAGTACTCCTTTTCTTTTTATGGATGAGCTGTGTATGTTGTGGGGTGTAGTGCAGATAGCAGAATGTACAGAGAGCCTTTTCTCTATTGCACCAATGAATCAACATGGTAGGATACCTTCCTCATGCTTTGTTAAGGGCTAATATTTCTGCCCGCACTCTGCAACTCCATAAAGGCGTAACCTCCTGGCTGAGGACAAGGACAGACTCCCCTTCCCCTAAGCATGTGCTTCAACCAATGGCACATAGAGTATGTGGGAAACCTGTCACCAGCATTACGGAAAAGAAGTTACATTTTGCAACAAGTCTGACTGGATGACTCTGGGGGTTATTGATAAAGTACAGAGCACTTCACCTTTGCGTCACCAGTCTGAAAACAGCCCATGTGGATAGTGACCCAATATTATCATCTGTTTGGCGGTCATGTGCTTGTAATCTCAGTCCAGTTCCTACTTGAAAGGTGCACCTACATCACCCAAACCCACCAAGCAGCTGTCACCTTGTGAGCAGAGGCCAAGGATTGAATACTGAACTACTCTCTGTACAAATGCTTCTTCCAGTCTTGGCTGAGTCCCACTGGCAGAGCAGGGCGTGGTAAACTTGCTCTGTTGCTGCCTATTCTGATCCTTTTCTAGTAAGTAAAGTAATTCAGTCTCTGGGGATGATGTGAGTTTGACATCTTTGACCTCTCAGTTCATTGACAAAAACAAACCAAAGAAACTCTATTCATTTAACTCCTGAGGGAGTTTTGAGCCAAAAAATTAAATATTCTGCACCAAAAAATTAATAATTCTGGGGCTGCTCCCCTTCTGCACACAACACTTTAAAATTTTGTAACAATGTGCATATTTTATTTGTCAAAATAACAAATCGCCATTTGAATATAATCACCATTTGAAATTATTTGCTGAAAATTATTTTGAAATAAATTACCAAAATAATTGAAAATGGTGTGATTATATTGTTGTGTTTCTGTGTTATTTTGACAATTAAAATATGCAGAACTTTGCAGAATTTTAAATTTCTTAATTTTTGGCTGCAGAATTCCCTCAAGAGTACAGATTTCAGAGTAGCAGCCGTGTTAGTCTGTATTCGCAAAAAGAAAAGGAGGACTTGTGGCACCTTAGAGACTAACAAATGTATTTGAGCATAAGCTTTCGTGATGCTCACGAAAGCTTATGCTCAAATACATTTGTTAGTCTCTAAGGTGCCACAAGTCACAGCTCACTTCATCGGATGCATTCTCAAGAGTACAAGGGTTCTGTATGGCGCAGTCTGGGTGTGGGCAGCTTGGTGGAGGTCTGGGTTTGGGGGGAATCTGGATACACAGGGGCTCAGTGCAGGGTTCTGGGTGCAGAGGGAATGGGACTCTGCAGGGGATTCCAGGTGAAGGTGATTAGAGTTCAGTGAGGGGGACTGAGGGAGTGGGACTTGGAGGGGTGGGGGGGGGTCAGTGTGGGGGGCTTCTGACGCAGGGGGTGAGGCTCAGCAAAGAAGGGGTTTGTGGGGCTTGGTGGGGGGACTCTGGGTGCAGGGGGCTCCTGATGAGGAGAGGGCTCGGTGGTTGGGTTCTAGGTGGGCTGGTGGGGGGGGGGAAGGATCACGGTACAGGGAGCTGCTCCCCCTGTCTGCACAACCCCTGTGCATCCAGACTCCCCTGCACCCCCCCCCACTGAGCCTTATCCTCCCCCCACACCTGGAAACTCCCCCCACCCCCCGTCCAGAGCTTCCTGTAGCCAGGGGAAGTTTCTGGGGCGGCTCCATGCAGGGAAGGGGGAGGGGAAACTGTCTCCATCCTCCCCCCCTCCCACCCAGCTGTGACTAATGTCCATGGGTGGCCGGGGCATCCCAAGTCCCCCCTCTCCCCAGTGATTTACCTCTCCCCCTGGCTCCCTGAACAGACACCTCTGAGCTGCTGAGCTGCGGGGGAGGGGTGAGTGAGTACTGGAGCAGCTTCTCTTGTGTTTCCCACAGAAATCATTTTCTGCAAGGAAGCAAAGAGAATCTGCAGAGAGGCATTTTTCTGCTGAGCCGCAGTGGTGCAGAATTTCCCCAGGAGTATTCATTTATAACAGTTTGATAGCCTACCATCACAGCACATCTAACAGTACCTTGAGTGTCATCTCAGCATGGTATGAGTGCTCTAAATACATCTGTCTGCACTGTCAGAAGGGTTCCTTAGTTTATGGTGTCCAATTTGTGGCACCCATGGCCTGATTTTGGAGTGGCTGAGCAACTATCATGAGAATGCAGATAGTCAGCACTTTTGAAAATCAGGTCTTAGGTGTCTGTCTGACATCTAAAATTAGTGGACACTTCTAAAAATGTAGGCCATCGCATCAGCCTTGCTTTTTGGCTGGCACACCATTATTGCTCATGGTATGTGCTGATATACAGATGGTATGTTCTGATATACAGAACAAACAAAAATAACATTAGCAAATCCTGGCAGAGTCATACCCTTCTAGTTCCAACAAAATAAATCCTTCACTGTATTTCTTAAGCAGCATAAACAATGGACCTCTGTCTTTTTCAACAGAAGCCGCAGCTCTGAGAATGAGGCACCAGACCCAACAAACAAAACAAAGGGAAATGACCTAATGTTTCAGTAGAACTGTCCTCAGATATTCACTTCCAGATTGCAAAAATATAATCACTCTATTCTGTATATAATTCCATACACAGATATGTTGTTTAAAAGCAAGTCAGGTTGGTAAAATGTGGTGTTCATCCAATACAAACTCTAAAAAGCAAGACAAAGTCATGTTATGGAACAAATCTTACCTGTTTCCTAATGCCCACATAGCACATTTCCACAGATAGCAACAGACTCCACATCATTACAAAGAACTTCTTTCTGCTTCTAACAGATAAGGGAATACGTTACACACAACACTTTAGTCTCCCTCACAGTACAAAGCAAAACCTTAATTATGATCTCATGCTTCCCCACAAATACATTACACACCATACACTTAACTTTTGCATATCAATCTCAAATACTGACTAATGTTGCAAGGACCCCTTCCTTAGGAGGCAGTCAAGCATCAGCTTCCCCATTTTATAAATAAGCTGAGCGGCTGCACAGTGTCATTTCTAGCAGAGCGTGGAATAGGACACAGGTCTCCAATGTAGCACACCAGTCTTATCCACTGAGCCACACTACCTCCCAGAAAGAACCCTATATGCTTGGCTATGTTGTCTAGAGACACTAAAGAAGCCCCTCCCCTTCCTTCCCCTCCCCAAAACTAGGAATGGAGCACAGAATTCCTGATTTCAATCTCCTTGCTCTAATCAACCACTAGTCTATACCACTTCCAAGAGCCAGGAATAGAACCCAGGTGGTCTTATTCTTAGAATTTTGTTGGTGTGTAGCAAATAACTATGTAATGCACTGGCAAAGTGTGTCATGTCCCCTTGTGTAGAAGGTAACAGTTACTCCTGAAGTTCATGTAATAATAGTCTGGGTTGGGTGTCAGATGGTCCAGGATTCAACCCTGCTGAAGACCCATGTTGGGGTTCTTTGTGGGACCAGATGACAGAATTTCTGTTGTAATAGTTTTCTTAAAAAAAAAAATCTGGTTCATATAATTTGCATAACGAGAAATATCCTTAAAAACAGGTTTTATACTTAAAAACATAATAAAAATTCATAAATTTTGTTGTGCATTATGGCACAATGCACAACAAAACACCGGTTCCACATTTCAACTGTTTATGGCACACACTGGAAGGTTGAGAAGTATGATAGTTTTAGTGAAATAGCATCCATCTTCCCAGAGGGCAGCCTGTGAGATCAGTCCCAGTGGCTGTCTTTATTATGATCACCCCTCCAGCGAAGTAGCAGCTATCTTTACTGAGGCATAAATATCTTTGCTTCATTTGGGTAACTTCAGTCCCATTGCAGATTATAGCAAATAGTGGCCATTTTTGTTCAGCAAAAATTGTGAATAGAATGGGGATAAGATTTTTTTTGTAAGTGTTAATTCTGCTTAATTACCACCTACTGCCCTCTCAAGTGTATATTTGAAGGTAACTGGCTACCATTTTTAATTATATGCAAAATGTGAAGGATAACAAACCAGCAAAAGGGTTCTGAAAAATGTTGAGACACTAAAAATTCTTAAAGGTCTTATTTTACAATTGGGTTTAACTCATAAACTAGGTAATAGGTTTAGATGAAGATGCCTGGGAAAGTTGGTCTTTAATCAAACATGATGTGTTGTAAACCTATGAGAGTATGCACTGTATCCTTTGTACAAACCAGAGGTTGAAACTTGCAAGTGCAAAATAGAACTCAAACTTAATAGAGGCCCCATCGCACCCTTCTAATATGTATGTACCCCTTTCTTAGCTAACACTGGTGCTGGCTCCAGAAGACTGTGTGTGTAGCTAGGTTCGGCATATATAAATGAACCAAACATTTAACATAAAAGAGAATTGAGGGGCACTAATGAAACAAAATGATACCCTTAGACAAGCTGATTTATACTGTACCAAGCCATAAAATGCTCAACAAAAAAAACTACTGATGCTAAACATAGATTCATAGATACTAAGGTCAGAAGGGACCATTCTGATCATCTAGTCCAACCTCCTGCACAACGCAGGCCACAGAATCTCACCAACCCACTCCTACGAAAAACCTCACCTATGTCTGAGCTATTGAAGTCCTCAAATCATGGTTTAAAGATTTCAAGGAGCAAAGAATCCTCCCTCAAGTGACCCGCACCTCATGCTACAGAGGAAGGTGAAAAACCTCCAGGGCCTCTTCCAATGTGCCCTGGAGGAAAATTCCTTCCTGACCCCAAATATGGCGATCAGCTAAACACTGAGTATATGGGCAAAATTCACCAGCCAGATACTACAGAATATTCTTTCCTGGGTAACTCAGATCCCATCCATCTAATATCCCATCTCAGGGGATTCGGCCTATTTACCCTGAATATTTAAAGATCAATTACTTACCAAAATCCCATTATCCCATTATACCATCTCCTCCATAAACTTATCGAGTAGAATCTTAAAACCAGATAGATCTTTTGCCCCCACTGCTTCCCTTGGAAGGCTATTCCAAAACTTCCCTCCTCTGATGGTTAAAAACCTTCATCTAATTTCAAGTCTAAACTTCCTGGTGGCCAGTTTATACCCATTTGTTCTTGTGTCCACATTGGTGCTGAGCTGAAATAATTCTTCTCCCTCTCCTGTATTTATCCCTCTGATATATTTATAGCGAGCAATCATATCTCCCTTCAACCTTCTTTTAGTTAGGCTAAACAAGCCAAGCTCCTTAAGTCTCCTTTCATAAGACAAGTTTTCCATTCCTCGGATCATCCTAGTAGTCCTTCTCTGTACCTGCTCCAGTTTGAATTCATCCTTTTTAAACATGGGAGACCAGAACTGCACACAGTATTCTATATGAGGTCTCACCAGTGCCTTGTATAATGGTACTAAAACCTCTTTATCCCTACTGGAAATGCCTCTCCTGATGCATCCCAAAACCGCATTAGCTTTTTTCACAGCCATATCACATTGGCAGCTCATAGTCATCCTATGATCAACCAATACTCCAAGGTCCTTCTCCTCTTCCGTTACTTCTAATTGATGCGTACCCAACTTATAACTAAAATTCTTGTTATTAATCCCTACATGCATAACCTTACACTTCTCACTCTTAAATTTCATCCTATTACTATTACTCCAGTTTACAAGGTCGTCCAGATCCTCCTGTATAATATCCCGATCCTTCTCCGAATTGGCAATACCTCCCAGCTTTGTATCATCTGCAAACTTTATTAGCACACTCCCACTTTTTGTGCCGAGGTCAGTAATAAAAAGATTAAATAAGATTGGTCCCAAAACTGATCCCTGAGGAACTCCACTGGTAACCTCCCTCCAGCCTGACAGTTCGCCTTTCAGTAGGACCCATTGTAGTCTCCCCTTTAACCAATTCCTTATCCACCTTTGATGTTCATATTGATCCCCATCTTTTCCAATTTAACTAATAATTCCCCATGTGGCACGGTATCAAATGCCTTACTGAAATCTAGGTAAATTAGATCCACTGCGTTTCCTTTGTCTAAAAAATCTGTTACTTTCTCAAAGGAGGAGATCAGGTTGGTTTGGTACGATCTACCTTTTGTAAAACCATGTTGTATTTTGTCCCATTTACCATTGACTTCAATGTCCTTAACTAATTTCTCCTTCAAAATTTTTTCCAGGACCTTGCATACTACAGATGTCAAACTAACTGGCCTGTAGTTACCCGGATCACTTTTTTTTCCTTTCTTAAAAATAGGAACTATATTAGCAATTCTCCAATCATATGGTACAACTCCTGAGTTTACAGATTCATTAAAAATTCTTACTAATGGGCTTGCAATTTCAGGTGCCAATTCCTTTAATATTCTTGGATGAAGATTATCTGGGCCCCCCGATTTAGTCCCATTAAGCTAGTCCCATAAAGCTTCAGTTTGATCTTCTTTTTAGCTGTGACACTCTGAGAACCTTTCCCAGACCTGAGGAAGAGCTCTGTGTAGCTCAAATGCTTGTCTCTCTCCCAAACAAAAGAGAGACCAGAGACTTTATTGGTTGGTCCAATAAAGGTATTCCGTCACCCATCTTTTCTCAATCCCCCCCAACAGCTTCAGTGGAAGAGAATCAGCCCCAAAATGTTTGTTCTGATCAGAAATGAGTACGGTACGAAGGAATACACTGGAAAGATGAAAAAATGCATCTACACCTGGGGGAAGATGTGGAATACGCGCTACTTTCTATTCATTCAGATTCTTACAAGGGTTTTTTAAGGTTACTGTATATCAGCTGCATTTGTAAGGACCCACAGAGTATTGGAATGTGCAGTGAACTTTTCAGAGTTCCTTGCAGTCTCAGATGAAGCCTATGTGGACATGTTCATTGCCTGCAGATGGCCCCTTTATGGTTAGGCACACACTGAAAACTTCATATTGTCCCAAGTAGTGATTTTTTCCCAACAGTAAATTAATCAGAGCTGCATTTTCTTGCACTGTCTGCTGCAGTGTCTTTCAATCAGATTCTGGCTGCTCTTCTGTGGGTGAACAAGTAACGGAAAATGCAAGCAGGGACCCCTTTCCTCCACCTTGCCCTCCTACTCAAAGGGCAGCCAAAGGGTCAGCAATTGCACAACCTGAGTTCAAGGGTTGTGAGTGGGCTAGCACAACCTGATGTTTCCAATATCTTGAAATCGGAGTGGCTTTTCTGTGTGGAGATGTGGCCAAGACCCTGCTTCCTTCTGTGTTCATAATCACCTGGAGGTCAGTTTTCGAAGATGAGTGCAAGGAACTCTTCTAGTCCCATGCTCAGTTCTACACAACTCCCCAAGAGAGCTTCTGCTTCCAAAAACCCAATCTAGCCCTTATTTGGTTTTTCTAGCATAGCATATAATGCTGCAGTCATACACAGATTTCCTTGTTGATTTTCATTTTAGTGGGGGTCTTTATAAGGGGAACTCTGAGAACAAAACACCCTGAAATATGGTCAGATGGGCGCTCTTCCTTCATTACCTTTGTTTCTGACTGTTAGGGCTTTCACCCTGGGCCAGGATATCCAGCGGTGTGAATCAGTGTAGCGCCGTGGACTTTGATGTTGTGATGCCGATTATATAAACTGAGAATCTGGTCCTCTGTGTTCACAGAGAAGTCAAGTCATTATTACACTCTGTTATACTTAACTTGTATTAAATTTTGTAAGAATGATTTATTTTGTCCTTTTCATGCAAATTACTTGAATACACTCTGTTTGCCTATCATATACACAGTAGTGCATACTCGTACAAGCTGCTGCACTTAATATATGTTATGACATCATGTTGTATTATCTGAGAACACTGAGTGCGAGCTGTTCTCAGGTGTTCTTCAAAAACTGTTCCACGGCACACAACTAGGACCACCTGACTAAGTGCAGCATTGTTAAACACATTCAAAGGTGATGAGTAAAGTGGTGTAAATTAGATCAGTGGGTGCATGTGGTTATAAGAGAGAGTAACTGGCCCAAATTCATCCCCAGTAACATTAATAGGATTATACCAGGGCTGAATTCGGCCCATAAAATGTTCCTTATGCCCACTTACTGACATATTTTACATCGTCTCTGACGTACTCTGTTCTGAGTAGAATAGTGCCATCCATTGTCCGCAGCTAATCCCATAATACTTCGGTTATCAGAGCGGCACATGACAAAGGTGGTTAGCTAAAAATATTTTGGACGCTGCTGAGGCAGGGAAAAGTGGCTATTCTATGAGACCCCATCATTTTGTTAGTAATACTATACATGGAACCTTCCTCAGCATTTCGGAAGTTAACGGGTCATCTTGCTCTGTGTTCTGAATACTCTATACCATTTCTTCTTAATCCATGGAGCCATGCAGCCCATAGTGATAAATTTATCACTTAGTATATGGCTTTCCTCCTAAAATCCTCTTCAGGGAACAATTCTCCTAGGCCTTAAATAGTGACTAATTGATAACTTTCTTTAAGGGGACTGGATGATAACTTTCTCTAAAGCACTATATTATGATCAGTGTTCTTTCAAAGGAGTGTGCTGCTCTCTTAATTCTCACCTTCATTATTTTAATATCTCCGTAAAATGGATTTCTAATGGATCTATATTGCCATAAAACTTCAAGGATGGTGGGTAGGTATCAATAAATTCTTCAAAATCAGAGTGACTCCTCCAGCCAATTAAGGAGTGGACTGACAGACTTTGAAAGGAGTCCAGTCCCTGGCTTGGAAGGATTGCAGTTTCCTGTATGATGTGGGAGTTTAAAGCAAGTGGAGGATCTTCTATTCTATTTTATTATATTCCCTTTTTTATATGGCCCTCATCACCATAGTATCGGATGCATCCGATGAAGTGAGCTGTAGCTCACGAAAGCTTATGCTCAAATAAATTTGTTAATTTCTAAGGCGTCACAAGTACTCCTTTTCTTTTTTTCAGAGACTTTAGTATCAGTTCCCTGAATTGATCTGTCATTAGCAGGTTTAATACCCCCAGCACGTCACCACTTCACTGCTATTTTGTATACTCCTTGTTGTATTTTGAGTAATGGCTAGGCTGTCACCCTCAGAATCTTTGTGCTCACTTAACTGCCTAACTGCATCACTGATCCACTGCTGTGTTAAAGCACCCCAAGAGAACCACCTGCAAGCAAAATTGACCTATCTGCAACCAAAGACATTTTTAGCCTCTCCAGACTCCTCAGATCTGTATTCCTATATGAAGTTAGCTATTGTCATATCAGATTACACTCTCCCTCTCAGATGCCACTATAACCCTTGTACTCCATAAATAGGCTCTTAATCCCTCCTGCTCCCATTTTACTCCACCCCACCTGATGAGTGACAATCACATGGGTAAAAAGTTAAGTAGGAAAACCCATTCTAGTATCTGCTGTTACCACCAGCACAGCTGGAAATGTGTGAACGGCAGCAGAGGCAGCAGGGTGGAACACAGAACATTGTTTTGCCTAGGTGCCAAAAATAAAATTAGCCAGATTTTTGGAGGTGCATGTGCAGCTCCCATTGAAGATGGGGTTAATATGGCTTTGAGAAGGATAAGGAGATGAGTTGCAAGGGCTTCTGGAACCTTGTTTGGTGGTCTTCTCATTGTGGAGCGAACAGATGTATCCCAGGGTGCAAGGAAAGAAGAAAGAAAGAAAATATCTAGAAATAGTTAAAGTGTAGGAAGAATGAAAGATTAACAGGTCAACTGCAATTTTTGTTTCTTCATCTGAAAAGTGAGATGAGAACCAGTTATTTAAATCTGATTTGCTGTAAATATGAAGACATAAGAATTCATTTTAATTTATTTTCTGAAATCAAAAAGTGCTGGTATTGTGGATGGGAAGAGGATGGGTCTGATCATCAGAGGTGTTGAGCATGTGCAATGCATTTTGAAATCAGCATCCATCCCAGAATCAGCCTTGATCAGAAGTCACCCCAACGCCATCCAATTCATAAAAATCTGTCTCTGCCTATCTTGTCAGAATAACAATATATTACCAAGGAAGGTTTTTAAGGTGGTTTCCAGGAATTCTTAATCTTGCATAATGACACAAACCCCAGCCCTTCCAAAGCGTGGGGATTTAATTTATCCGAAAGAGTAGCTAGTTCTGATTATACAAGTTGCTTGAATTGAAGATTGTATACTCTTTATTCTGCATGGAAGAAGCCTTTGGTTGCCTTTCTGACCTACTCCCGCACTCTTTGGTTGGGCTGTTGGAAAAAATGTCCTGTCTAAAAGGGGTGGGGTCTATGATGGAAAATGAAAAATAGCTTAGATTATCCATTATTAGGCCTCTCCCACCTGATCCCAAAGGGGCAAAATCCTGTGTCTAGAATTCCTGCTGTCAACATACAAAATTAATGTAGCTCTGTGATCTGGGCTGCTTACACTTAGGTCCATCTGTTCAAAGTGCATGGTGCCCTGACAAAAATTTTGCCAGGTCCTTTCCCCTTGGGCACAGGGATACCTAGAAATTATCGGTTTACAAAGATTGCTGGCATCACACTGAAAATTCATTCTCTTCTACAGGAATTCCTCTTTTTGTTCCAGCAATGAACTACCAGCATCATACGACCCCTTTCCATTCCTTTCACACTTGATCACATCTGTTCTTGCTCATGCGTGACAAAGAAAATACTTGAACTGTGGAGGGAAAGGATAAAGTTCAAAGGTAGCAGGGTCTACCTGAAACATAGGCTATATTTCAGTAGATGCCTTGGAAACTGATGAAGGCCATTCAGGGTTTGCCACAAAAGATGTTAAATATTGGCCCTCGATATGGAGGGAATTATATGGTGGAAGGTGGCACAAGAAGAAAAAGGGCTGATTTCTGTGAAGCTCAAAACACAAGCTGTTCACTTGCCCACCAAAATGAGAATCTGGCTGAAGGGTGAAACACAGGTCAACAGGCCATATAATATCTTTTCCTCTAGGACAAAGAAAATACTAGGTAGTTTTAAGTAATTCATCTTGGTACGTGTTAAACTCCCTTAATTGTGCTAAGCATAGAAATGAAATGCACAGAAATTAAAAAAGTATATTGGCTGTCTCTTAGACACAGGCAGCCTCAGAAGCATTCAGTACTGCAGGTTGCAGCAATTATGATTGGTGAACTGGAAAATACCTGTTAGCACAGTGAGACATGATGAAGAAATGTTTGGGCGAGAAGTTGTGGAGTTGTCCTCCATTTCTGGATGAAAATACTTTCTCTGAGCATGTTTGGCTGAGTCATACTATAATCTGACCTAGTCAAATTGGAGGATTGGGCCAAAAGAAATCTGATGAGGTGAAAGGTCAAGTTCAGAGTCCTGCACGTAGGAAGGAAGAATCCCATGCGCCGCTACAGGCTGGGGACCGACTGGCTAAGCAGCAGTTCTGCAGAAAAGGACGTGGGGATTACAGTGGATGAGAAACTGGATATGAGTCACCAGTGTGCCCTTGTTGCCAAGAAGGCCAACGGCATATTGGGCTGTATTAGTAGGTGCATTGCCAGCAGATCGAGGGAAATGATTATTCCCCTCTATTCGGCACTCATGAAGCCACATCTGGAATATTGTGTCCAGTTTTGGTCCCCCCACTACAGAAGGGATGTGGACAAACTGGAGAGAGTCCAGTGGAGGGCAACAAAAATAATTAGGGGGCTGGGGCACATGACTTACGAGGAGAGGCTGAGGGAACTGGGGTTATTTAGTCTGCAGAAGAGAAGAGTGAGGGGGGATTTGATAGCAGCCTTTAACTACCTGAACAGGGGTTCCAAAGAGCATGGAGCTAGGCTGTTCTCAGTGGTGGCAGATGACAGAACAAGAAGCAATGGTCTCAAGTTGCAGTGTGGGAGGTCTAGGTTGGATATTAGGAAACCCTATTTCACTAGGAGGGTGGTGAAGCACTGGAGTGGGTTACTGAAGGAGATGCTGGAATCTCCATCCTTAGAGGTTTTTAAGGTCAGGCTTGACAAAGCCCCGGCTCGGATGATTTAGTTGGTGTTGGTCCTGCTTTGAGCAGGGGATTGGACTAGATGACCTCCTGAGGTCTCTTCCAACCCTAATATTCTATGATTCTATGATCTGTGTGGACCATTGTTCCTGTATAGAAATATTTAAGGGCATGACTTACCGACCTATAGTAGTCCAAGTATTTGAGGGTTCCCAGGATAGGTAGAATAGGCACTGCCTATCCTGTTTTGAATCAGATGCATTATAACCTTTACCCACATCTGCAAGTAGCTCTGAGTTTTCCTTTGTGTGTCCGTTTCACTTACCAACTTTCAGATAGCTTAAATCAAGTCAGAGGTGTTCTCAAACTTGCCAAACACCTCTGCTTGAATTCCAAGGGAGCACAACCAAGATAATTAGAAATGCAAAATCGGGAATAAGTCCAGTGGTGGCTGAGCCAGGAGAAACCAAAGCAGGGAAAATCAAATAATGGATTGAACAATCCTTGTATTTAATGATAGAAGAACACTAATTGAAATAATTTTTAAATGCATTTTTATCTTTACAAATAGCACCTTAAAATATGGACATTGGTTTTTTTTTAAATCTAATATACTTTTCACAAATGGTTCTGTGTAAGGATGTGTATTTTAACTAATACTTTTTGCATTTATTTCAGCTTGGCCAAGAAAATACATTAGTTAGTTTCACTTTTGGTTTTAGTCAGTTTCTAGTCAGTTTCAATTTTAGGCTAGCATGAACTTTGCTTCATGCTACAATGTTTGTGTTTAAAACAGGCACGGGAATGTTTACTTCTTAAAAAGACATTTTGAATCTAAAAAATCCGGCAAATACTTCCGTTCTTAGATTTTACAATAGCTTATATTTTTACAAAATCTAAATTTTGGGCCAAATTTGACCTAATATAGCTAAACAAACAGTATTATCTGTAGAGGACAGTTGTATCTATACAAAATTTAATTTGTGACATAATATTCTCATTATAACCTTTTGCTTAGATTGTACTATATACATCAGTGATTAAGATACATGGCTGTCTCTGTTTTGTTTGTACTGTATTGGGTTGTTGTGTTATGTTGAACAAAATCCACTCTGAAAGTAACAACTTTGCTTCCTTGCTTTTGGGGAGGCAGTTGTGGGAAGCCGTTTGCAGGTGTTGACCTACATTTGTTTAACAGAAAAAGGTAAAGGAAGCTCATCTGAATTAACTACACAGTTACACTAGTACAAACGACTTGCCTTTGAAATGTAAATAGCTTAGACCTTGATGCATAAGAGCAGCAATACTGTAGTCAAGGGTCTCTTAGCCTCACATTACATTAGAAAAAATATATGTGAATTTAAAGTCGTGGTGAAAAGTGCTAGATTGACATTCAAAATGCAGGGAAATTGTTGTTCTTAATCATTTTACTTTTTGCTGCTTATGAAGCAAAATAGTACACTTAAATCTGATTTTTATAACATTTTGCATATGTCTAGATCTTGGTCTGACATAGAGTACACACTTTGTTCTAACTATAATGATCTGATATTTCATGTTTTATTATTTTTTATTTTTGAAGTTCAGTTTCTGTTGCATTCTGGAACAATATGGGCTCCCTCTAGTGGCCAAAGTAACACTTATGCTCTCATTAGTGTTAACCAAAGACATTTTAGCCTGCTTGTTAAGGTATTGTCTTTGTATCAGAGGTACTGAATTCAAACTCGATTAGAATTATATTTTTATTAATAAAAATTTCATACGTTTCTGTTAATATACCTCTGAATTTTCAACACTTAAGGTCTAATCCTGCAATCCATACTCAATCACTTAAGGCAATTACTTATTGGTTTAAGGTAAATTGATATAAGGCACTCAAACCAATTTGATAGTGTCCACACAAGAGGTTTGTACTAATTTAACTAAATCAGTTCTAGGTACACATTTTGTGTGTAGTCAAGGCCTAAATTTTGCAGAATCAGAACCTAAATGTTTATTATCAAAGGAAGTTTCCTGAGCACTTGCCTCACTGATTTGTGCCAGCTGCAGGAAGTTAGAGGCACAAGTGCTCAGATTTGTACCCACCATTCTGCTGCACGTACAATTTCTGTCCACAAAAGGGAGAACATCCTTTAAAAAATTATGCTCCTGGCAATCCTTGCAAATTGCGCCTGATCCTGCAACTTTCTCAGTCAAAACTGTCATTAAATCTATACAAGCTTTGCCTGAGTAACGCAAAATCAGGTCTATATACCGTAAGGACTTAAGTGCTCTCTGACCTTTTCCTGTTACAGAAAATGCAAAACAAAAATTGGCCCTAGATTTAAAATATGCATTGGCCCTGGTACATTTTGCGTTGTCATTTGTGAATTACGTTTTATGTTGGCATAGTTTTCTTTTGAGCATTGTGCACCGCTGCGTTCTGTGTTGGTATTTGGCATTGGTGTATGTTGCATTTGTGCCAACTGTACTGGTGCTAAATACCCTCACTGCAAACTGCATCAGTCTTGGCAACTTTTGCATTGCTTCTTCACTTAAAGCTGGCAATCATGCATTTTTAAAGTCACGTTTTGCATCGGCGCGCTTAGTTTTGGGAGCCGTGCACGGTTTTTTGGTTTGTTTTTTTTTTGCGTTGCTGCGTTGTGTTTAGATGGTGTTATTTGTCGGTGCTGTATTTTAAACTTAGGCACAAAAAGGCATTGCCGCGAACGAGTTGTGCATATACCAGCCGCCCGGATGCATTGTGCACATAAAATGTGAGAGGGTGAGCAACGTGCCCAGATGCGCGGGCAACAGGTGGGAGCCGCGCGCCTTCCCGCGCCGTTCGGTGACATACAAGGCTGCTCTAGCCAAGATGGACGGAGCTCGCCGAAGCTTGCGGGAGGGAGGCCTGGAGCAGCTCGCGCGTCTTCGGGTCTCGGGAGCGCGCGGGAAGGGGGGGAGGGGGCAGAACCTGCCGCTGAGCCGCAGCGCTGATTGGCTCTGCCACCCAACTCATTTGCATGCCGCAGTTTCTTTCCCCCCCCGTCACGTGATCAAAGGGGGACGCTGAGGCTTCCTGGGGGAGAGGGGGGGGGGGACTCGAGCAGCGGGCCTCCCTCTGGTCTCGCGCTGCCTGGCGGGGTTCTTGTCAGTTAGCAACAAAATGGCCGCGGTGGCAGCAGCTCTGCTCCTGAGGACGGTGGCGGCGGCGGCGGCGGCCGTATCAGCAGCATCGAGGAGGAGCAGCGGGGGCCCGGCACCGCCTGTCTGCTAGAGAGAGAGCGCGAGACGCTGCAGCCCCAGCCTCCCCGCCACAGAGAGACTCTGCCTGAGACGCTGCTGCAGCCCCCTGGGGAGACGTTGCTGCCTCAGCCTCCTGCCTCCCCCCGGGGCGCAAGACTCCTGGATTCTCCCCCCCCCCCCCCCCCGTGAGAGGCTCCGCTGCGGCAGCTTCCAGCCTGGTCCTGAGACGCACTTCGGGATCCCTCTGGAGGAGACGGAGAGACCCCGCTGCATCTCCCCTTGTCCTCCTCCTGCCACTGGATCCTCTGCGAGAGACGCCCTGCTGGATTCCCCTCGCCCCATTGGGTCCCCCCTGTGAGAGATCCTTCTGCTTGGATGCCCCAGAAGAGAGACTGCTGGATCCTCCCCCCGTCCTTCTCCCTGTGAGAGAGACTTCATTGGATCCTCCTCCTGCCTGGATCCCCATGTGAGAGAGACTGTTGGGTCTCCCTGTGGCTCCATATTTTGGAGGGGGAGCCCTCTTTCAACCAGGTTGTGGGATCCACTTTCTCCTTTTACTTTGCACTTTTTGAAGCCTCAGATGCTCCTCCATGTGGACAGAGAATCCATCAACACAAACAAAAAATAAACTCTCCCCGATCCACTCCACATCCTGATTCCGTGGGTTTTGCTGCAACTCGAAAGCAAATGTGTATTTAAAACAAAATTCGTGTGCAAAAGTCTAGCTAGGGACTTTCCCCCCCCTTTCTTTCTCCACTGGAAATCAAAAGCTTGTTTTGGAATTGAACCTGTTTCTCCTGCACTTGGGCTGGATAACACTGAAGCTCTTTGCTCTTCTGCTTGGATACTGTTTTCTTGTTGACTTGTTTTTCTTCTCTTCTGTGGCAGGTTGTGGGGGGAGTTGCTTGTTGTTTTTAGTTCGGGGGGGAGGCGACTGAATCTTTTTCCTGGCCGTGTGAGAGGTTTTTTTTTTTTTTTTTTTTTTTTTGTATTCAGATTCGTGAAATTACGGGTATTTTTTTTTTTTAAAAGCATTAAAATAAGCAAGAAGCACGTCAGAGAGACCGCACGCTAGACGAAATACTCACTGGTTTCATTGTAGAAAGACTGAGTCGAAAGCTGCCAAAGAGCCCCTGAAGGAAAAGAAGAAAAGGTAAGGGGCGATCGTTTTATATTAATTTGGAAACAGTAGAAGTTGGAGATGGAAAGACCTGTTAAGTCATTTCGTTAGTGCATGCCACCCTTTTCCCCCCTGGAGTCCAGGGCATGATTTTTCACTATATCTGTGTTTTATTTTCAAATAGTCTTCACCTTTTTATTTTATTATGGAGCCGGTGGAACAAATAATACTGTAAATTACTTCCACGCAAACTAAACAGTTATTTTAAGATGCATCTTAAAACTAAAATACGTTTTCCCTACTTCCTATTTGTTTAAAAAATAGACCTTTATAAAAACTTGGTATTTTCATATGGCGATTTTTTTTACATGTATCTAATGATCATTACCTGCATCATCATTTTAGGTGGAATCCCATATGTCGCAGTTAAAAATCTTCTAGATTACAGGAAGAACCTTGTGAGTTTGCTTTAAATAAATGATGATGGATGTGTGAGTTGATGTGTAGAGTTTGAAAATTAGTATAAAATAATTAGCCTTGTTATAAAGCGAGGTCATCAGGGCTGCTTTTGATCATAACCAAGTAGGTGAAACTTGATCATCATCCTTGATGGTCAGTTTCAGTTAAATGGTAAGAGCTCTTTAGATCCGTAGCTTGTTTTTATATAATTTAAGTTATGGTAACTACCAAACTTAGTCTCTAAATACTAGACATGAGAGAGATCATTTTTCATATTTTGATGAAGCCAAATTGTCCTTATTAGTTTCAGTAAGAGCATCAGTAAGGAACAAAAACCGTGTTGCTAACTGCAAAGGGAGATGGATGTTCAATTGTTATTCTTAGAAATCATGAGGCAGTAGAAGTTTATTAAAGGTATTTGAATCCTCTTCGTTTTATTTTGCAAGTTTCTGTCAAAGCGTAGTCTCTTTACTGTGTAACTGTGCATTAGTAGAAGGTCCAGTTATGAGACTCACTGAGATATATGAATGAATGTATGAATTATTTTATGCCTCATAATATAATTTAATATTTTGTTTTCTTAAGTTATATATTTTTAATTGTTATTGTTGGAAACTTAAGCATTTTATTTTCTTTAGAATGGCCATTGTAATCTAGCAAGTCATACTTTGATTTGGTCTAGGGTTAGTTTTATTCTCTGCTTCAATTTGGATATTTTTATTGGAAAATATTTGACTGCTTATTCAGTTTATATAATTTTCAACTTTGTATTTTTCTTGAGCACAACATGGCCATTTTTGCATATAAATGAATTGAGGAAATATTTTTTTCCTGTATTTTAAACTAATTTGATTTTATATTCAGTGGAATCCATACTAATAATTTAATTTCATCATTGGACTAATTAAGTTAGTTAAAACCCAGTAATTGCTGCTGTTAGTGGTCTGGTTGGTTATATCTATAGATATCTTAAATCAGATGAATATTGTTACACTAAGTATAATTAACAAGACAACATCTATGGTTTTTGGATACCATTATTCAAATGATTCCCACTTTTTAAAATCCTTACTAACAGTAAATGTTTCCTCGGTTTGGATTTGGTGAGAGATGACCTTTGGATTTTGGTTGCTGTTGTACATTACATTTGATTGTTTAAGAAATCACTGGAGTGGTAAACACAGATTTAGAAAACCTTTGTTTGCTTCTCTCAGAAATGTGTGTTGGGGGTTAGGTGAGATAGTATTGGATACGACCTAAGAAATTACCTGAGAGGTTTTTTTCCCATGCCTAATAGTTGAATTGCTTCACATCTTCTGTGACTTGTTAAGTCCAATAAGCTTCCATTTGAACATCTTTCCAGCTATGTTAATACATGAATTGTGAACTATGATCTCAAAATGGTGCACTGACAAATGTCTAAAACTTACTTGTCTTCAAGTCATATTATTTTGTCTGCTACTGCCCCTTTTAAAATCTTTTCTAAGGTGACTCTTCTCCTTAATAGCAGTCCTTAATAGTAACTTGTGTATAAATAGTTAAGAAGGCTGGTGCTAGACATTTCTACTTAACTTTATTTTTTGGTGAAACAGTGGAAGAAACTGTTGTTGTTGGATATCAGTATTTTTACAGCCACGTTTCTTAACTTCTAAATTCAGACACTCTGGTTTCCAAAAAAGGGTGTGGTAAGTAAGTTCAATACTGGATAACTTGAGGGGACCTGGATGGTTCAAGGAACTGGGGGTAGTTTTTCACCTCCTATGATCACATTAAATTCAGTGAAGCATGTTAACTTCTGAAATCATCTCACCATTGTTAGGCAGACAAGATGATGGGTGAGGTAATATCTGTGAGATGAGAATGGTCTCAGTTCAGTTCCTGGTGAACAGGTGCTTGCGTCCCAAAAATCACAATTGTATTGGCCAAGGAATGAATGGGCATGGAGACCTAGAGACAGTCCCTCCAGAGCAAGGTTAAAACATGCATCAGAAGCTGTTTGGGGTGGGGCCAAGAGTTTGATGTACTTCTTCTTTGGACAAATAAGAAGACTCTTTCTGATGTATGTAGTGTCATAGGCCAAATTTGTTAGTGCAAAATGACTGTGTTGTTCAGAACTTTTTCAGGTGTTTGATATTGCACTTATGATTTTTTTTGTTTCAGTTCTTTGCAGGATAGCAAGCTATAAGTAGAGCATGTATTGACAAATATTAATTGCTAATGTACAAGTGTACAGCTGTTTTTAAAAAAAGCCAACTTTTATTCTTGAGTTAAATGGGTGATAGGTCCTTTACTATGTTCGTTTGGTGTCTGTCAATTTATGCTGTACAGATTCTTTTGTGATTAGGAGAAACTGAACATAGCTTGAATGTTGTACCAAACACCTACCAGGCAGAAGACTAAACCTACTAGCAAGTGGAAGAGGTGAAGGAGAGCAGGGAGAAGAGCTAGTCTAGTCCACAAGCAATGTCCTGGTGAGAAGCCTATTCCCAACAAAGTTTCCCAGCTACTGGGAAGTGAAAGTGATGGAATTTCTGACAGAGTGCTGTTATTGAACCTTGGTTGGGGTCTCTTTTTAAAAAGGATTTGCTAATTTAAAGCTCCTTCCTTTTCAAGTTTTCTGGAATGTCTTTGCCCCCTTTCCAAAACTGTCTCCTGTGCTCTGTGAATGGGAATGTGTGCATTGCCCTCTTTCACTAAGCCTCTTGTCAGTTGCTAGGAAGAGGGAAAGAAGAGATAGAAACCTCTCTAACCTGCTTAGAGGGTCTTTCCTTACACCCTAACAGCTAAAGTACACTTTTTGATGAAGTTTGTGATCCTTTTGTTGAAATTTTAAGGACAATAGCTAAATATTTTACTTCTGCTTTGTTTTTATTTTTTGAATATTATTGACACAATAGATGTTAAGTTTTTTGTTTTTTGTTGTTTTTTTTTTCCAGGTAGTCAGGATGAATTTTTCCCAAATGAGTTTGAGAAAAGTGTGATCGTTGTGGGAGACTGCATTGTTATGCCCAATCTTAAGATTCTTTGTGTTGACTAAATACTCAGGACTGTTAGTAGTTTAATGATGTGTGAAACTCAAAGTGAAGCATTAGATCAGAAAAAGAAAAGGAGTACTTGTGGCACCTTAGAGACAGAGTGAGACTAAAACTTTTCCCACCACAAGCTACAAATTATTTAAATCTTGAAATAATTTGATGATAAATATAAATTGAACTTGTTAAGAAATTTCACTTAAAGAACAGAGTCTACAAAAGCAGTCTATCTAGAAATAGCACAAGCATTTGGTAGTCTACTTTTTGAGAATCTTGGTTACTTAGGATTGTGAACAAATTTGTTTTTCATATAGAGGATTTAGTTTCCTTACTTGCTGACTTCTAGAGAAAACAGCTACCACTGTAAGCTGCTTACATATCAATGTTTGAGTTACTCAAAACAATCTACAGTTTAACGTTATAGAAACCCTTTTTCATTAATGAGGAAAAACCTATATATTAAAACAGTGAACTGGAAATGTTTTACTTTCAGTTTTAGTTGTGAAAAATCAATAAGACTGGTGGCAGTGGGAATGGATAATACTTTAAATTACATTTATTTCCCTCTAGGCAGCTGTCCTTGCAGAGATAAATAAGCACTTTTCCAAATGCTGTCATCTGGCCCCTTTCCAAAACAAGCTGAAGGAGGAGGTCAAGGGTGGAGCAGTCTTTTACTTCAGCAAAGAGAGGCTCTCGGTTGGAAAGAATTGCTAGATGAAGTCCATGTAGTACTGGCAATGCGAACACTGCAGACTTAAAGTTTAAAAAACAAAAAAACCCTAAACCTTTCCTATTCAGATAAAGTAGATTGTTAATTTCCTGTATGTTAAATCCTGTTACTGTAGTTATTTATGTAATAATTTCAGGTCATGCTAGTTTAATTGTGGACGTGCATACTACTTACTTGAAAAAAGTCAATGAAAAATGTAAGACTTTGATTGTTCAATCTTTGGTCACACCAAACCATGTGCAGCACAGAATTACTATTGGGTGTAATAGTTAAAATTCAGATCACAAGATTGCGGTAACACCATCAGAAGGTTTTCTCCTGACTTGGAAGTTGCAGGTAGAAGTTTGTCAATCCCTTAGTATTAGAGATGAATGATAAGGAAACCTCTTTAATGCCTGGTGACACTACAGTCTGGCCAATTTTGTATCAGCTGGTGCCTTCTAGTGATTAATGGCTGGAGGTTTTCAGTTACATTATGAAGATATCAGCGAGGACAAATGGTATTTAAAAGAGAGAGTGAATGGGAGATGCTTTAGAAATGACAATATACAATTGTGCAGTGTTGTAGGTGTGTTGTCTCTTAAATAAAATTGCATTATTACATGGATTTTATACTTTGCATGGCCTCTTTGATTTAGCAATAAAAAGTAACCACATAAAGAGAGAGTGACCATTTTAATGAATGGAGGAATAGAAGTCAAATTTAGTGCTTAGAGCAATATATGGTTTTGTTTTAGAAATCTTGTCTGTTTATGAAAATTAGTAATCTGTCAGAAAATCATGCTTTAGAATTTGGACTCTTAATATAAGCATATTTAGAAATGTTATTAAAATGCTATTAAATCACAATTATGCTTAGATTCTTCAAGAAAATATTCAAATTTTTATTAGTATAATTTCAGTGCATTTTAAGATTGACTTTGTTTTTTCAAGAAATGTTCTTGATACGCTTAATTTTTCTAAAAATGTTTCACTTGGCAATCTGTCCCTTTTTGAGTTTACATTTTAATCTTACCTCTTTCAAATCAAAAGCTTTCTTTCTTTGTGAAGACATGCTGGATAATACTATTAATATCTATAGAAAAATCTCTATGAAGTAGTTAGCTATATATTTACAATCTTCACAGTTCCAAGAATCTAAGCATCAAATTTTGAATTGATTAATCTTGACCCTGGATGTGTTAGCTGTATAATTTTACAAAATTAAAGTCCTGTGTAATTCAGACCTATGAAATATTAAAAGTTTGAGGAGGTAGTGAAGGCTGCTTTCTGGAGCTCTTTCCTAGTAGTTTATGGTCATGGAGGGCTCAGAAGAATAAGAACAGTTATTTGTGCTAGAGCAGTGATGTTTTATGGCTGGATGCCCAGATTATCTAGCTTTGCAGACAGCCCCATCGTTTCTTTTGAGGTCTGTGTAGTTGTACATTAAGAATGTATTCCAACTATCTGCAGCTTGCTGTTCCTGTGTCATGAAATGTACATTCACATCAGAAATTTAAATGAAAGTGAGATTTTTCTCTGGTTTGTCAACAAATGTAATGGAATTTATTTTTACAAGTTTATGTTTAAAGAATATTCACAGTAATCTCTTGGGGCTTGCCTACACTACAGGGCACAGCTATGGCACTGCAGCTGTGCTGCTATAGACACTTGCTGCGGTGACCTGCTTGAGAGGTGGTAGCTAGGTCAACAGAAGAATTCTTCTGTTGACACAGCAGTGTCTATACCAGGGCTGAGGTCAGCTTGTGTGCGTCCATTAGGGGTGTGAATTTCACAGCCCTGAGTGATGACCTAAGTTTTAGGTGTAAACTAGGCCTTACTTGGAAATGTAATTTCTTTGTATTTAAAACATGTTAGATCTATTCTAAAGCTAGTTTTTGTTCAGACTAAAGAGTGGAATCTTTAGAGAGAAAAATGATGCATATAGTTCTTCAGAGAGAAATTGATTTGTCAAGTATATGTGACATACTTTGTGGTAAATAAGCCAGAGAGAAACACATTTACAGGGCTCAAATATTTATAACTACTACTAGGATAGGGCAGTATTTTTATTAAAGTCAACCCAAGGGCAGAATGGGACCTGTGTGGGGCTTCCCATCAAGCTGCTGCCTGTGGGCCTCACATTTTTATAGTCAAGAGTTGATATCTAGTACCAGTAAATATCTACTGAAGGAGGAACTTCATTTTCTTCCTGGCTGCTGTTTCCTTTCCCACTCCCTTTCTTCCTCCCTTTATTCTTGTTTGTGTATGTATTTATTTGGACTTCCAGTACCAGATGAGAGCCTTTTTTCATTTCTTGTTTGTGCAAGTAAATTTTTGTTTACTTATTTAGCTTTATTGAATAGAATTTTAAGGATATAGTTATCCATTAATATACAAAAACATGAGTTCATCTTAAACTCTGGTTTTAGTTAAAATTGTTATTGGCAAGCACTTCACGGTGAAGGCGTTGCCCCCGCAGCGGTTCCAGGCCAATGGGAGCTGCGGAGCCAGCGCTTGGGGTGGGGTCAGCACGCAGAGCTGCCTGCTGCGCCTCCATCTAGGTCTCTGCTTGCAGGGAGCTGCTCGTGGTGAGTGCCCCCCGGCTACGGCATCTCAAGCCCCCTCCCACGCTCCAGTCCCACACCCCTTCCCGCACCCAAATTCCCTCCCTCTTAGTTAACCTGCATTTTTCACTTACCGGCACCCCCCATTTCCCCAACATGCCTGATAAAACAGCTTTTACTGTACTAGTATCTCCAGAGAATATCTGTTTCATTGGGCAGGCTGCATGAATTTATCAGAATTGCAACTATTTATTTAATTTGGCATAAATAGTAGTTCATTTTGGTCCATCTAACTTAACTTCATCAAAACAAGAAGGAAAAACTGTATAAAAACAAGAATACCCAATTTAAAAATACTTTAATTGCTCTGTCTGAGGTTAACATGTAGTTTGATTGTCATTAAACAGTGAAAAATCAGGTCAAAATTCAGAGGTAATTGTCATTCTAAAAAATTCTTCATTCTATTGTTATATTTTTCTCAATTTAGTTTACCATGTATTTGTTAAGCATGAGTACAGTGGAGTCCTCAAATAATAACTGTAAGTTTAGCTTTCTGACTGTAGTCCTGATGTTGATTTTATAACAAATACAATATTGATAAGTTTCTTAATTTAAAAAGTTGAATCATTTTACTAGAGCTTTAGGTATTTGTTATTCATCTATTAGTTATCTTTTCTTAGTATTTAAAGATTCTGCTTTGTATTGTGTCTACAGACTTTGCAATTGGTTGTCTTTTTTTTTTTTTTTTCGGTTAAACTGTAGGTGTGATCTGGAAAATAACCTTATAAATAAAATTAGTGTACCATATAAAACTCTGTTCAGGTTACAAGATTCTTCAGACTGCCAACACTGCCGGTTTAACCTGACATTTGAAAATCAAATGGTGTTCTCTGCTTTGTGCATTACCAAAAATAGAGAATCTGGAGTAGAATTTTAGCTGTCAAGTTTGATATGAGAGCATGTGGCAACTTATTCTCATTTTATTTGCAATGCTGACAATGCTAAAACCTTAATACATTAGTTCAATAAGCAGTGGTGACTCAGAGTAATTAGAAAGCCAACATATGCCATACATAAGTGGCAGATAGGTTTTTAACAATAACAATAATTGTGAAATAATAATTCACAATATAGAAGTAGTTGGTGCAAAATGTAATTCTGTACTTAATAAGTAGACTTCCCCTGTGTTTTGGTAACTCGAATATGAAAAACATAGCTGCCATGAATTTGTGAAGCTGTGTAGATGATGGTATTCTAACTGCCAATTCATATTTTCTAACATCATTTGTCATAAGACAGAATGCATATATTGTTGATTTAGATGTTCGACCACCGATTTCAGTGTAGTTGTCATAAATATGTGTTTCAGAGTAGCAGCCGTGTTAGTCTGTATTCGCAAAAAGAAAAGGAGTACTTGTGGCACCTTAGAGACTAACACATTTATTTGAGCATAAGCTTTCGTGAGCTACAGCTCACTTCATCGGATGATCCGATGAAGTGAGCTGTAGCTCACGAAAGCTTATGCTCAAATAAATGTGTTAGTCTCTAAGGTGCCACAAGTACTCCTTTTCCTTTTATAAATATGTGTGATGAGTAGTATTCTTACCATTAATAAACTAGTATCCTCATATGAATAGCATAGTTAGAGGGAAAACATGATTTTCTGTGGGATTTGATGGAATTGGGAAAGTGCAGAATTGTTACTGTTTTTTGGTAATGCATATATCTTTCTAATCAAGCTTTTTGAGAGAAATGACCCAAATCTGGTTCAGATGTAAGTCTCCACAAATACTTGTTAATTTATCTTCTATGATATTCACTTACCATGACTCTTGGTATATTGGAGTCTATTGTCAGACCTATGTCTTCATTCAGTTTTCAGACTTACAGCTGTATTCGTACATGCTTACAAAATGTATCGTTCTAGCCCCAAAAAAGCATTTTGGCTTGTTTAATCTCATCTGTAAAAAAACACAAGAACAAGTTTTAATATTGAAAATAAAACTGTTAGCATAGTTTGATAGTGTTGTTAAATTAAAAATAGGGCTGTCAATCACAGTTAATTCACGTGATTAACTAAAAAAATTAATCATGATTAAAATATTTATCACAATTAATTGCACTGTTAAACAATAGAATATCAATTGAAATTAAATATTTTTGGATGTTTTTCTACATTTTCAAGTATATTAATTTCTGTTACAACAGAATACAAACTGTACAGTGCTCACTTTATATAATTTTTTATTACAAATATTTGCACTGTAAAAATGATAAACAAAAGGAAGAGTATTTTTCAGTTCACCTCATACAATTACCATAGTGCAATCTCTTTATTGTGAAAGTGTAACTTACAAATGTAGATTTTTTTTATTTTTTTGGTTACATAACCACTCCAAAACAATGTAAAACTTCAGAACCTACAAGTCCATTCAGTCCTACTTCTTGTTCAGCCAATCGGTAAGAAAAACAAGTTTGTTTACATTTATGGGAGATACTGCTGCCCGCTTCTTATTTACGATGTCACCTGAAAGTGAGCACAGGCGTTCACATGGCACGTTTGTAGCCGGCGTTGAAAGGTGTTTACATGCCAGATATGCTAAACATTCGTATGCTCCTTTATGTTTCGGCTACCATTCCAGAGGACATGCTTCCTGCTGATGATGATGCTTGATTTAAAAAAAAAAAAAAGTGTTAACTAATTTTGTGACTGAACTCCTTGGGGGAGAATTGTACGTCTCCTGTTCTATTTTACCTGCATTCTGCCATATATTTCATGTTATAGCAGTCATGTGATGACCCAGCACATGTTCGCTTTAAGGACGCTTTCACAGCAGATTTGACAAAATGCAAAGAAGATACTAGTGTGAGATTTCTAAAAATAGCTACAGCATTCAACCCAAGGTTTAAGAATCTGAAGTGCTGTCCAAAATCTGAGAGGGATGAGGTGTGGAGCATGTTTTCAGAAGTCTTAAAAGAGCAACACTCCGATGCGGAAACTACAGAACCCGAACCACCAAAAAAGAAAATCAACCTTCTGCTGGTGGCATCTGACTCAGATGATGAAAATGTACATGCATTGGTCTGCTCTGCTTTGGATCATTATTGAGCAGAACCCATCATCAACATGGATGCATGTCCTCTGGAGTGGTGGTTGAAGCATGAAGGGACATATGAATCTTTAGAGCATCTGGCACGTGAATATCTTGTGGCTGAGACGGGTTGGATCACAGAAACCCCCTTGGGACTGCCACCTGATGTGCCAAGATTACTTCTGCCCCTGCTTTCCCTGCCAGTTTGGGACTCCAGCACCCTGTCTTGCTGAGCCAGACATGCCAGTCTGCTCCAACACAGACCCAGGGTCTGAACCACGTGCCTCAAACTGCAAGCGTAACTGAAACAACTTAGGAAGTGTTCCTGTCTTAAACACTCAGATGCCCAACTCCCAATGGGGTCCAAACCCTAAATAAATGCGTTTTACCCTGTATAAAGCTTATACAGGGTAAACTCATACATTGTTTGCTCTCTATAACACTGATAGAGAGGTATACACAGCTGTTTGCCCCCACTCACCCCCCCCCCCCGGTATTAATGCATACTCTGGGTTAATACATAAGTAAAAAATGATTTTATTAAATACAGAAAGTAGGATTTAAGTGATTCCAAGTAGTAACAAACAGAACAAAGTGAATTACCAAGCAAAATACAATAAAACAAGCAAGTCTACGTTTAGTACAGTAATAAAACTGAATACAGGTAAATCTCTCCCTCACAGATGTTCAATAAGTATCTTTCACAGACTGGACGCCTTCCTAGTCTAGGCACAATCCTTTCCCCTGGTACAGCACTTGTTCCAGCTCAGGTGGTAGCTAGGGGATTTCTCATGATGGCCTTCCCTTGTTCTGTTCCACCACTTGTATATCTTTTGCATGAGGCGGGAATCCTTTGTCCCTCTGGATTTCCACCCCTCCTTCTCAATGGAAAACCACCAGGTTAAAGATGGATTCCAGTTCAGGTGACATGATCACATGTCACTGTAAGACCCCAAGCCTTTATTCCTCCTAGCCAGACTCACAGGAAGGCCTGCCTGCAAACAGAGCCATCCACAGTCAATTGTCCTAGTTGATGGGATCCTTCAGAATTCGAAACCACCATTAATGGCCCACGCTTTGCATAATTACAATAGGCCCTCAGAGTTATATTTCATATTTCTAGTTTCAGATACAAGAGTGATACATTTTATACAAATAGGATGACCACACTCAGTAGATTATAAGCTTTTTATTGATACCTTACAAGAGACCTTTTGCATGAAGCATATTTTAGTTGCATTATATTCATACTCATCAGCATACTTTCATAAAATCATATAGAGTTCAGCGTCACACTGGCTACAACAGTGCCATGTGAATGCCTGTTCTCACTTTCAGGTGACATTGTAAACAAGAAGCGGGCAGCATTATCTCTTGCAAATTGTAACCAAACTTGTTTGTCTGAGTGATTGGCTGAACTGGAATGAGTGGACTCACAGGCTCTAAAGTTTTACATTGTTTTATTTTTGGATGCAGTAATTTTTTGTACATATTTCTACATTTGTAAATTCAACTTTCTTGATAGAGATTGCACTACAGTACTTGTATTGGGTGAATTGAAAAATACTGTTTCCTTTGTTTTTTTTAGAGTGCACATATTTATAATAAAAATAAATATAAAGTGAGCACCGTACACTTTGTATTCTGTGTTGTAATAGTAATCAATATATTTGAAAATGTAGAAAACATCTACAAATATTTAAATGGTATTTATTATTGTTTAAGTGCACGATTAATCTAGATTAATTTTTTTAAGCTGTTGACAGTCCTAATTAAAAACATTTAAAGCTAATAATAATATATATTCTGTTTAAGGGGCCTGTCTGGTGAGCTAGAATTGCAACATTTTGTTATGCCAGGGGAATAGAAATGAATGTACAACTGATCTGTGAGTAGGCCTCTGTGGAACTCTTCCTGCATCTGCTAACCAGATCCCAGATTTGGTCCCTTTTAGTATGTACCTCAGGAGTCTCTTTTTCTACCAGGCTTTTTATGGAGTAGTGGGTGTATGTACAAGTTATGACTCAGATTATGATGGAAAACTGATGGTAGACAAGAAGGGTGTGTTCACTGCAACTGATTCCCAGATCCACGGAGAACATTTATGGATACATTCTCCTGTAGAGCTCGTATCTGTTGCATGTTCTATCTGATGCCCAGAACATTCTCAATAAAATCCAGGGAGATGGGTCATTCTGGTGGCTACAAGCCTGGTACATGGATGCCATCCAGTTATCATTCGAATAATTTCTGCTTACTTAGTTCCCAAATATATTGTTGCACTATTTCCCCCCGCCTTGCTTTTTGAAAGATTTTTTTTTTTGTCAGACTTGATGACCTTAATGGAGTTGTATAAGTTTATTTTTTGAAAGGGGGGTCATCCTTTAAAACCTCCAGGTAAATTTGGGAAAAGCATTGATGCACTAGTAGAGATGTTGATACTGGTGAGATCACCTCTCTTTTCTGTGTAGCTCAAAAACTTGTCTCTTTCACCAACGGAAGTTGGTCCAATAAATCTTATTTCTCTAGTATTGTTGTAATTTCAAAATAGCATTTCAGCTGAGGATACAGATCTGCTTGCAGAAACTTCAGTGAAACAAACTACTTTCAATCGCTTCAGAGTTGTTGATCTTCTCTTTTCAAGATGAATGAAACAAATCTTGAGCACAGTTTCAACTAGTTTTACTAAACAAAGTTAATGCACATTAAGAAGTCAGTAAGATATAATTAGACAGTAATGTGCCCTCTTTCGTCTTTAGTTTAAGGTTTCAGATATGTCCAGTGGACATTTTAAAACACAGTTTATAGTAGAGCATGTAGGTGTTCTTTCTTAAAGATTTGGTGTTATCCCCCTGCTGAGAATCCCAGGACCCCTGACATTTTATTATGACTCTGGATTAGCTCACTGGGGTCTTGCTCAAAATTCTTCTTTTCATCTACTTGATAAATTGAATTCCATATTCACAGTGCATTTAACTAGAACAGTGTTTGAAAAACTTTAAAAAGGCACCTAAACTTACAAAAGAATTAATTCATTGAAGAATGGTTGTATGTTGTTGCAAGTTTAAATGTGGGGAGGAAGAGGAAATAAGGATTTATTGTAATCTAAAATCTTTCCAAAACATCAAGCATTTTGTATCCCATCGTAACAATTACATTTACAAAAATGGAAAGCAACATTTTTTCCTTTTATTGTAGGCATTTTGATTAAAGACAGTAAGGCTTAAAGCTAAAACATTGGCATAGATCATGTACTTTTGTTTTTAAACATGCCACCTATTTCATTAGTTCTGCTTATTTCTGTTAAGGTACTTAAAACAAAAATAACTTCTAGAGTATTACAATTTAATGATGAGGCTAAAGTGAAGTTGAACTTCTTTAATTGAACAGAGTTGGTTCTCTTTCCATCTCAGGTCTGACATGTCTCCTGGTATGGCAGATATACACCATTGCTAGATGGCAGGGCTTTTATATTTTTTAGCTTCAAAAGTAAAAATAAAAAAACTGGAGAAACAATACTTAAGCTTGGAAAGATTCCATTTTTATTGGTACATGTTGGGAAACATTGATTTCACTCTTCATGCACAAACCGACAAAGTCCATCAATAATCATTGAGATTTACAGATAGGCAAAGTGAGAAAAATGCTGCATGAGAATTTGTTTCATTTAAAGATATTTTTACTTTTGATATGTGGTGATGACAGTTTTTGTTTTAATGGTTAAAAAGCTTTAACTTTTTGAAACGTAACACCTAATGAAGTTAAATAATTGTCTGACCCCTGTAATTTCCCACAAGTGTGAACATTTAAATGGATAAAAATAAACATTGATATTATCTATTGAAATAAAAATATTCCAATTTTGACAGTCTTAACAATACTGGGTTGACATAACTAGTAGTTCTGCTGTAAATTCAGATGCACCAGGTATTCTTCATCAAGTACACAATACTACTTTGTTTCTAATGTTTTCCTCCTCCTTCTATCATCCTATACCTGTTAATTGCATAGTAATCTGTTGTATTTTTGTATAAATGCTCTTTTTTAAAGTCTTGGATTCTTCTTTCCAGAAAGACTTTTTATATATATTTATGATTAGATTTTCTTTAACATGTTTCACCATCTGCCCTTTCCTGGTATACACCTTGTTCGCTACACCAGTGTTTCTGGGTCACTCATACAGCCTTTTTATCCTTCTAATCTTCTCCTCAGGACATTTGCCTGTAAATATAAGATGATCCTGGCTGCTTTTTCTAGCTCTGTTTCCTAAGTTCTTCAGTTCTCTTCAAAGCTCCATTGATTGACTGACTATGCCTCTGACTCCTGGATTTGAAAAACCACTAAAACTTTATTTAACCCAGAATGAACATAACACAAGTAGATGGTTACTGAAATCTTAGAGGGATTCCTAATCTTATAAAAGCCCAGCAGTGCTTCCCTACCTGGTCACAGTCTAACTCCACAACTTGCTCAGAGCCTACTGACGATCCTTCATGTGAGGGGAGGGAGTTTGAATATAGTACAAATGAAGATACTGGGTGAAACTTCCATTCAGCAGTCCAGACCTCTGTGTGTCCATGAATCCAGTGATGTATGTTCTTTTTGCTACTCGTCTGGTAAAATACCCAATCATACCAGTCAACTTAAGAACTCTTATCCTATAACAGAGTCTCACAAGGTCTTACTATTTCAAGTTATCATAGTTCATTCTGCACACGTTCCCAAATCCTTTACTAAGCAGAGCTTCTTAGTTCAAGTCTTAAAGTGAATAGAAAACAGATGTTCATCATAATGTGATAAACTCCTACTACCCGATAACAGAATTCAGGCAACTGATTTTTAATGCAGTAGAACAGCTAGAAAAGCAACTACCAACTTGTGTGTGTCTACCACAGAGATTCTCAAACTTTTGTATTGGTGACCCCTTTCACACAGGAAGCCTGAGTGTGACCACCCCCCCCCATAAATTAAAAACACATTTTTAAAATATTTAACACTATTATAAATTCTGGTGGTGAAGCAGAGTTTTGGGGTGGAGGCTGACAGCTCAAGACCCTCACATAATAACCTCGCAACCCCCTGAGTGGTCACAACCCCCAGTTGGAGAACTCTTGTCTACCGGGTGACGTTTTCTAAAGTAGAGTCTATTTAAAAACAACAATTTTTTCCTTTTTGGAAGATACAAAAATAAAATGGGAAAAATTTCTGGTAACAAATTGTCCCCTTCATGTCTTTCTTCCATTCTCATCTCTGTGCCTCTTTCCATTCAATGCTGTCTGCTTGGAACCCTCTACTTGACTTAGTTCACTGTGCCTCAGTTCTCTCTTCTAAATCTCTCATTAAAACATCTATTAAAGCGCTCAATGCAGAAAATTGTACCATATTTGACTAAAAACACAAAATAGAGTTGTCTCCCTCTGCTGCCCCCACCCCCAACTTCAGGCACATCCTAGAGCTAGTAGGATACCTGCCAAACTTAATGAGTCAATTCTGCTGTGTGTCAGTATTCTATATTCTTGTTTCTTCTGAGGCTTTGTCTACTTTGGGAATTTTGTTCCAATTCGAGCAATAGATGACCAGCTAGCAGTGTAGCTGCACTGGTGCAAACCCCAAGTGTAGACCAAAAAAGCCGTGATGTGCGCTGGTGTGGCACTTCTTGAAACTGGATTAAATGCCACCAATGCAAATTGCAGCTTCCCTTGTCTGCGCTTGGGGGTTATACTGATTCAGGTGCTTTGGTAGCTGGATGATGATGGCTGGAATCAGGTCAAATTCCACTTTAAGGCGTACTGCTTTCCAGTATATGTGAACATAGTATATTGAATACTAGTGTACTTTTGTAATAGAAATCGCATTGAACGATAGCTGTGATTATTAGTGTTCAGTAAACTAACACAACATAGCTCGCTAAATAGTAATGTGTAAGGCTGCGTGTCTGTCACAGAAGTCACAGATTCTGTGACCTCTGTGACTTTTGCAGTGGCTGGCTCAGGGGCTGCCTGAACGCTCAGGCAGCCCCTTGGCCAGTAGCAGCAGTTTGGGTGTTGGAGAGGGCTCAGGGCTGGGTCAGGGGGTTGGGGTGCGGGGCGGCGCTTACCTGAGGGAGGGGGACTCCCTGGAAGCGGCTGGCATGTCCCTGCGGTTCCTGACCTAGGCGGCGAGGTCAGACGGCTCTGCATGCTGTCCCTGCTTGCAAGCAACCCCCACACAGCTCCCGTTGGCTGCGGTTCCCAGCCAATGGGAGCTGTGGAGCTGGAGCTCATGGCGGGTGCAGCGCATGAAGCCTCCCTGGCCTTCCCTCCCCCTAGGAGCTGCAGGAACGCATGGGGCTGGGTAGGGAGCCTGCCAGCCCCGCCAACCCTCCGCGTGCCCCCTACCCCCAACGCCAGTAGGGGTCCTGGGTTGCACGCTGCTGCCAAGCCACCCCAGTGGGGGTCCCGAACCGCACCTGCAGCGCCCCTGCATAAGTTTTAGTTAGGGTATAGTGCAAGTCATGGACAGGTCACAGGCCATAAATTTTTGTTTACTGCCTGTGACCTGTCCATGACTTTTACTAAAAATACCCATGACTAAAACATAGCCTTAGTAATGTGTAAATGCTTGGTCTTCCTTATTGTCCAGTTCACGTTAATTGGCTTCTGTGTGTCAGTATAGCTATACTGAAAAAAATTAATGAAGGAGTTGTTTCTCACCCTACAGGAAGGGGACCTGTTGAGTTAATATTTGGAAACCTCCAAGGAAGATCTACGTTGTGCAGGAAGTTGTTTGGCCTCTTCTCTTGGTACTTAACCTGTACTTCAAAATGACTGTAGTAGGGGGACACTTTGTGCTGTTGGAGATACTATCCTTTAGGTATGATGAATAAAACAAATATCCTTTTCAGTTCTCCTCATGAAAAATCCTTGGCACTACTTGTCAGAGTAAGATTAAATTATTAACATAGTTTCTGGGTCAGCCTAAATATTCCCCTGTACTTTCAATAGGATATTTTAATTGAGTATTATATTTTCACGCTCTGTTCTAAACTATTGTTGTAGTGCTTCTGTTAGCTGTTAAACTGCAGCTCTATTTCACCTTTGATGCAGTAGCATTTCAGTAGTAGATTAAGTTTTATCTCTGTATATCCTGTTTCTACTTAAGTGTGTTGTGTGATTTTTAGGGCTTGTCTTCATGCAATAGCTATTCCTGATTAATGATTTCTAATTAACTCCATGTGTGAACACTGGTATTCCAGAAGAAGAGTTCTTTACTCAAAATTAGCTTAATGCACTAAGGCACTCTTATTCTGAAATAACATCCACATATGGAGTTAATCAGGAATAGTTAACCAATTTTAAATTCACACCCTACTTTTTCCAGATTAACTTTCACATGTAGACAAGCCCTTAATTGGAAGATGTTAATAAATTGCTCGGAGGTCTCTGAAAGATGGTGTATGAAAGAAATGCCAGTGTATCAGCATCTACTAAACTAGTGGTTCTCGACCTATTTACTGTTGTGGGCTGCATATGCCGCTCTCTGTTATGTAGGCCACATACCACACAATATATGTACTACCTGTATTGCCCTGAAGATGTCATATGAGTTGCAGGTGTGTGCTGAATGGGCTGCAAGCGGCCCACGGGTTGAGAACCACTGTACTAAGCTAATACCTTAACCTTTTCAGAATGTTGACATGCTTCATGTTGCCAACAATATTACTTAGGAACATATATTTAATGTATAGGATTTACTTCAGCAACACCACAATTGTTTAGTTTATCTACATGGGGAAGTTTTTCTGGGATAAGGTAGGGAGTGAATTTAAAGCACAATAGCTATTTTGGAATAGCTCCCCATGTGAACTCTCTTATTCTGGAATAATGGTCCCTTTTTCCAGTAGGATAAATTAAACCAGAAAAGGGCACACTTACTTCAGAATAAGAGTGCCCACATGGGGAGCCATTGTGGAATAGCTGTTCTAGTCAACTTTCCTGTGTAGGCAACCCTCAGGATCTTAAAATGCATGAGGACAAAACTCATTAGAATGCCAGTGTAAGAACTACACCAGAATGCATTGTAATTAGTAGCAACATCATTAGACTTAACTTTGAGTTTGTGTTTAAGCATAAACTACCCCCAGAAGGGTCAGTGCCAAGTTGTCTAGACAGGACTTCACCAAATTCTCTACAACTAAAAATGTAAACTGTGATTTCAAATGTGAAGGTGATTCTGAAGATAATGAGAGAACTCAGTCACATGAGTTGTGAATATCTGGTGTCACCTGGAAACAGACATTTTCTTTTTTTCACTTCCGAACTCTCAAACAGTTATAAATAAAAGAAACCTAGACTGAAATATGTTTTTACGGTGGTGGGTGAACAAATAGAGCCACATGTAATGCTGATAGATGATGTCCATGCTTCTTGACTTGGGTCTCTCAATTTATCTGAGTTCTGATTTGCCACCCTTCTTGCTGTTCCAGTAGAAGATCTCTCCTGAGCAATATGATGTTCTGCCGTTCGAAAAACCATTTTGTTTTTAGGGTTGTGGGTTTAAATAATTTGTTTTTTCAGGTCAGTTAGAATGAGATAATACAGTAAAACTCTTTGTCTCTGCTAGTTACTTAAAGCACCTGTGATACAGTACTGCATGTATCCATAAAATGAAAAAAAAAAATCGTACGAATGCATACTAAGAAATTTTGCTTTATTTTCAGTGGGCTTTTATATTTTTTTTAAACCAACCTTTTAACTTGCTCCTGTATAATAAAGGAGAACAAATAGTGCCTTTGGAGAAAATGTATAACACATGCCTTGGTTTTTATCAATGGTAATATAATCAAAACTTTAAATAACCTTGTGAACAGTGTAGTCTTTTAAATATTCCCATTTCATTATGCTGTTAGTTGATTGCTTAACATTGTACCTAGAAGTGAAATCAAGAACTACTGTCTGAAGCCACTTGGAGATTTAGTTGTGTAATTTTAAGCATATTTAAAGAATATGTATTCAGATGTCATGATGTAAATTAGTAATGAAAATTGAGCTCCATTAAAATTATAATATTTTCTGACTGAATTTGAGGCTACTTTAATCTCAGAAATGAAATAAACAGGTTTTTATTAAGAGTGGCACTTGTACCTCTTATAATGGTAATTGACATGTTAATATGGTGATATTAAACATTGTATGTTTAATATAGCAAAAATGTTTGCTGATCTCTGGTTAGTTTTGAGATGTGCTATACCCAAACAGGTTTTGAATTCAAGTGTTGAAGTTTGAAAAAATAAATCTGTTTCAAACCTGTTGGGTTGGGAACTTAGAGGACAGGTGGGAGGTACTCAGTTAAATTTCCAGATACAATTATTATAACTTGAATAGAATATTAAAATTAGCCCTTTCTTTCAAGATATCAGAATTTTCTCTCATAAGATATGTTGAAAGTCAAATCATTTCATCAACCACTAGCGGTAATATAATTTTGACAGGAGATCACATATGGATCTTTTGTATAATGTACTCTTTCAGAACTTTTGAAAGAGCTCATCACACCATAGTTAAGGCTAAGTTTTGTTTTTTTGTTTTTTTTTTTGTCATGGATATTTTTAGTAAAAGTCAGAGATGGGTCACAGGAAATAAACAAAAATTCACGGCAGCCTGTGACCTGTTCATGACTTTCACTAAAAATATCCCTGACAAAAGGAGTAGGTGGTTTCAGCACCCATTGCTCTTGGGTCCCCCACTGATGTGGTGCATGGGAGTTCTAGGGTCCCCATGCCCCTGGGGTTGGGATGCCGCAGAGTCTCCTCGCCCTGGGCAGCGGTAGCTGCCGGGTCCCCTGGCTGTAGCTGTGGCGGGGAAGCAGTGTGGAGTCCCCACTGCCCGCTGCGGCTGGGCAGATTCAGGGGGTCCCACTGCGCTAGGCATATGCAGGGGGTCCGCCTGCTTGCCATGGCTGGGGCCTGCGAGGGTGGGGCTGGCTGGGAGCTCCAGCCCCAGGACAGAAAATGTCATGGGGTCAATGGAAGTCATGGATTCCGTGACTTTCATGACATAATCATAGTCTTAACGATAGTATATGGGAACAAAACAGGCAAAAGAGCTGTACCTTCTTAATGCATCGTGAATAGTGGTTAAAATATCTCCATTAGGATTTCCTCTCCAGATCCATACTAGTGCATACCTCAGCCTGTGGAATTCAGAATCCGCTAGAAAGAAATGACAATTGGGATTACCTTTACCATTTTGCAATTCGTACATTTTGTGTAAGTTTATATAAGGAGTTGTGACTAGCCATTCAGAGTTTCTTTTCTGCTAACCGTGGCCATGCTTCTTGGAACCCTTGTACTGGATAGCTTGTAGCTTGAGCTGACAGACAAACACAAGGAGATGTCAGAAAGACAAGCAGATATTTTAGTTTGGACAGAGAAGTGTGGAGTAGAGAGGTAGATCTGAGAGTTGTCAGCATAGAGATAGTAGTTGAATTTGGGTTTGCGGATGAGATTGTCCAGAGATAATGTGTAGAGCAGTGATTCTCAACCTATTTACCGTTGTGGGCTGCATACACACAAATATATATACTACCTGTATGGTCCTGAGAATGTTGACTGGATTGTGGGTTGAGAACCACTGATGTAGAGGAAGAAGAGAAGGATACCAAGGACAGATCTCTGTGGAATCCCCACAGAAAGTTGAAGAATGGATGAGAAGGATCCTCCAAAGGAAACACTGAAGGAGCAATTAGAGAGGGAGGAGAACCAGGAGAAGACAGTCATGAAGACAAGATTTCAAGAAGAATAGCGGGATTGAGTGTGTTGACGGCAGCTGACGGATCAAGAGGGATGAATGTGGAGTACTGATTCTGAACTTTAACTGGGAAGAGGTCAGAGACTTTGGCAAGAGCGGTTTCAGTGGTGTTCAGTGTCTCCAAGCTCTTTTACATTTGCAGCATGTCACAAATTGAAAATGATCTTTCTGTGGTGAACCTCGGTAAAAA
Source organism: Dermochelys coriacea (assembly GCF_009764565.3). Lineage (NCBI taxonomy): Eukaryota > Metazoa > Chordata > Testudines > Dermochelyidae > Dermochelys > Dermochelys coriacea. The sequence goes on along the minus strand of NC_050081.1, from coordinate 18,178,763 downwards.
GAAATAAGATTTAAATGTAATCCATGTGGTGGTCTGGTAAAGACTTTATTACATCAGATCCAGTCTAGGAGGAGAAACTCCATAAGAATAATTTGCACTGGTTTTAATCTGTTGCCTTAAAAAAGCAGTTGGCTCAAACTTTGTTGAGGGTGTTCTTGAAAGCTTAGTGGAATAGCTAGGGATTGTTTACTCCATGGAATGAACCATGATGGATCTGGCATTGCCTGGAAACCAAGTTGCGCAAAAAAAAAAAAAATTCTAAGGAGCAGATACTGTTATCCAAGATTGGTATCCAAATCTGCATTGATGGAGCAAAGATAACACATTGCAGGAAGTTTCATCTTTGAGAGACCTAAATTCTCTGTCAAATCTGAGTTCATTCCAACAGGGGTTTTTCCTGTTCTCCTCGGTAGTGGAGGCAGAACCAGACTTGTGTATCATAGTCTTGGCTCTGTTTACTCGCAAAATCCATCAGCAGCACAAATGATTTCCAACCTCCTTATCTTTTCTGCAAAGCACTAGAAGAGTTATTTAAAAACAACTTAAAAATTACCGGTACGTAATTTCTTAATTTCTGCGTGCAGTGTACGTGTGTTGGAAAGAGGTCACCTAAACCTCTTCAGGTAGCATTGGACTAACTATAGCTACTGCAATGAATATGGCCCTTTGAAATCAATAAAGCCCTGTGAATTTTTATAAAACTTTTTTTATTTTGCTTTTTGGGGAATTGCTTGTTTCATTTTATCCATTTAATTTTTTCTATGTTTACATTACTAAAATACCTGAAATGACTATATACAAATCCCAGTACTGCGCGCCCCCCCCCCCCAATATAACATCCACTTCTCCATCCTCACTCAATGAGACAAATCCCATGGGACACCATGGATCTTCCCAGTCCCTAATGCTTTCTTCTCCAGCTCTCTGCACCCCCCACCCCAATATACCTAGGGACTCCTCCCTGGGTGTCCCTATCCCCATTTATATATTCTCCCTCTTTCATTGAACCTCCTCTATTGAGTCCCAACACTTCAGCCTCCACACTATTCCCAGGAACTCCTCTCTTGTTCTCTTCCCCTGCTGGAGCTGCTGTGGAGCAGCACTGGCATGCTGCCCGCAGGTGGGGTGGGAGGCCTGAGGTGGATTGCGGAGTTGAACCTGCCCTGCACTTACCCAGCAGCAGCAGCTCCTGTCCCATGGGGCTGGGCGTGGCTTTCCTCTCTGGATGTTGCAACCTGGCATGTTGGGTTGCAGCGCTGCTCAGGTTTGTCTTGGTGGCTCTCTGTCATGATGACAGAGCAGGGGCAGGGCCATATTTGAATGAGCGGTGCTGCAACTGTGTACACCATGTCAGTGCCCAGAGTGGAGAGACAGCCCTAGCCAAGGAGGACAGGAGCTGCTTCTGCGGAGTCTGTCTGTCTGTTAAGGTGTTGGGTTGTTTTTTTGTTGTGTTTTTTTTTGGTTAATTTTTATTTCATGGTCTTTTTGGAAATGTGAAATATGCAGCATTCTAGAAATTAGCTTAAGGTTGGGAGAGCAGCTGCATGTGTCTGTATGCTCCACACATCCTATTCTGGTGAATTCCTGAGCCTTGTTTCAGCCATCATTGTTGTAGTCTACAGGGAGCCACCTGCAACCATGCACAGGTCTTTCCTAAGTAGAATATGCACTAACTTGGGGAGGGAGTTTTCTATACGGACAGAGCAGAAATATAGGCCTTCTGTCTTCGTCCACTGTCTCTTTCTACCATTCAGCTCAGTGGTGCCAAATCCTTATTTTGTATTTTAAGTTGGATATAAATACTGTTTGGCAAAGAGGCTATGTTTACATGTCGGTAGGACATTTACACAGGCAGAGTGTTGGGGTGCAGGAGGGGTTTGAGGGGGTACAGGCTCCGGGAGGGAGTTTGGGTGCAGGACAGGGCTCTGGGCTGGGGTGCAAGAGGGGATAGCGGGTGTTGGCTCTCGGAGGGGGCTCAGGGCTGGGGATTGGGGTGCAGGAGGGGGTATGGGATGCTGGCTCTAGGAGGGGGCTCAGGGCTGGGTGTTGGGGTGCGGGAAGGATGTGGGCTCCCACTGGGTGGTGCTTACCTCAAGTGGTGGCACAACGGGACTAAGGCTGGCTCCCTGCCTGCCCCGGCCCCACACCACTCGCGGAAGCGGCCATCACACCCCTGCACCCTCTGGTGGGGAGGAGGGTGAGGGAGGGAAGTGTAGCTCCGCATGCTGCCCCTCTCTGCAGGCACCGTCCCCGCAACTCCCATTGGCTGCAGTTCCCCATTCCTGGACAATGGGAGCTCCAGGGGTAGAGCTTGCAGGCAGGAGCAGTGTGCGGAGACCCCTGCTCCCACCCCCCCCCACTCCTCCCCACGGGCCTCAGGGTGTGATGGCTGCTTCCGGGAGCGATGTGGGGCCATGCGAGGCAGAGAGCCTGCCTTAGCCCCACTGCACTGCTGGTTTTTTTAGCAGCTGGAGATCACAAATGACTGTCAGAAGCTCCAGGATCGACCAGTCAATCGCGATCTACCAGTTGGTGACCACTGTTCTAGCCAAACATGGATCATAGGAGCTTTTGTTTTAGTTAACATTACACAGTGGTCATTGTGTTTTCATTTATAACACTGTTATCAAGCACAGTCAAGGAAAGATTGTCATTTAAATTAATTGTACTTCATTCCACAGAATATTCATGTGGATTGTATCATGGATGCTTTGCATTTGTTTACATGATCTATCCAAAGTCAACTAAACTTAGAATTAGGAAGTTAAGAAGTAGATGGAAAAAATTCTGAATGAAACATTTTGCCATTGAAAAAAGAGGTTGTGTGGAAAAACTACCTTTTCAATGGAACTTTCTGTCTGGGAAAATCAATACAAAATACGTAAGGTAGAATCTACATTAGTCTGAGTCTATGGAAGCACATAATGACTCAACCTCAGAGAGAGAGATGTAGTGCAGCTCACATAATACCTCTGCACTTCACAAACATTAACAAATTTATCCTTACAGAATCTGTGTGAGGTAGGGAACTACTGTCCCCGACTGACAAATGGGAAACTGAGACAGACCAAGTAAATGACTTGCCCAAGGTGAGAGAAGATGTCTGTGACAGAGATTGGTACTGATGCTTGAATTCAGCAACATACTTAAAAAAAAGAAGGAACTACTCACATACTTGAAGTACCTTGCTGCATGGAAGCCTCAAACCAGATCTTCTGAGTTCCATCTCAACTCATTAACCATTAAATAATCATTTTTTAAAATTTATATATTATCTCAGAAAGAAAGAAAACCAAATCCAGGTCAGCATCATGTTTACCTTTGACAGCCTTCAACATATTATTGCTCCAGGTCATCAAGAACATGGGTCTAGAAAAATGCAACCTATATGCACTGCCTCAGCTATCTAGTTTAACAGGGTTCTCATACCAGCATAATGCTCCACTCTTAAATTCATATAAACATTCTATATGGTCTTGGGTTTTGTAAAGGTTTATTTTGACAAAAGACAATTTTATCCAGTATCCTTTTTAATCTCAACTTTGAACTTCCAAGCCTACCTTTGTGTTACAACCTCAATGGAAAGTGTTTTAAAAAAAAATACATAAAATAAAATAAAAGCTAAATTAATACCATTCTAAACGGATATAAAAATCTAACGGTCAATATTTCAGATCCTAAATTATATTTCCAATAGTAATGGCTCATTTCAAGGATGGACATTATTCCATCCATGAAAGCATTTCTACCATAAGCCAAAATGCAAGGGGTGGGGGGGTGTTTGTTTTGTTTTATATTTTAAACAAGGGGACACAATTTAAATGTATTATTTAAGATTCTTTTCTTCTTATGCTTTAAGTGGGTTTCTTTTTGCCAAGTAAAGATCCTAGAATGGTATCATGAACATGGAACATCCCCTCCCACAGGAGCACTTCTTGTGCTGATGCCACTTCATTGGCTTTCTTGGGTTGACAAAAATAGCTGCTACTGTAGGATGAAGAGACGCTGAGGCCTGTCTACATGAACATTGAGTTTGCAGCAAGCTGGAACATGAATCTATCTTGCATTACGTTGCCGCAAACTAGCTCTCCTTGTGGACCCAGATGACACACATGAACAGTTTAATACGCTTTGATCTAGTCTTGTTTCGAACAGACTAGATGAAAGCACATTAATGCACTGCTAACTTAAGTCAGCAGGGTCCACATGGAGTTAGTGTGTGGCGAATTGTGTAGACAAGCCCTCTCACATAAAAGCAAATATTCAAGAGGTGAGAGAGAGACAATTTTAGCTGCAATGTTTTAGAATGGCTGAAGTTGGGATCTAGGCCTTGGTGCACGACTATAATGAAGGGGCAGATTTTAAAAATGACAGAGGGAGCAGCAATAAGATTACAAGAGAGTCTAGAAGTGTAAGGATGGCAGAAAAACCAAAGAAACCCTATACCAGGGGTTCCCAAACTTGGTTCGCGGCTTGTTCAGGGTAAGCCCCTGGCAGGCCACAACACACTTTGTTTACCTGAGCATCCGCAGGTACGGCCGCTCGCTGCTCCCAGTGGTCGCGGTCCAACACTCTGCCCTAGCCTGGAGCCTCCTCTTGCACCCAAACTCCCTCCCAGAACTTGCACCCCTTAACCCCTCCTGAACCCCAACCCCCTGATCCAGGTTCAGCCTGGAGCCCCCTCACAGAGTCTGAACCCCTCGGCCCCAGCCCAGAGCCTGCATCACAGCCCCCTGCCCCAGCCCAGTAAAAGTGAGTGAGGGTGAGTGACGGGGGCCAATGGAGTGAGCGTGGTGGGGCCTAATTTTGAGTGGCTATGGTGGGGTGGTATAATGAACCATTCAAAAGTAATATTTTTGAGCTTTCATGTCTACACCCTAGCTATTTTATTATTATTATAAGGGAGTAGTCTGGCTTACTCCTTACTTTCCAAACAATAATACATACTTTTTTTGTTGTTGTTGTTTTGGATGTTTTAGAATTCCATATAAATAAAATTATATGGGATGAAAGATTTAGTCAGAATCTTAAAAAATTCCAGTTTTGTCAGTTACTGTCTTCTGATAGGAGTTTGCAAGTAATTTTTCATAACAATTCTATTGGAATACTACTTGTTGGAACTTTAGAGAATGTTATTGGACATTATTTACTTCCGAGAGATGTACTTTGTGGCATTAATATTATGTATATTGTTTGTCTTGATTGATAAGACTGACCTCATTCATAAACTTTCCCAATGCTTATTTTTAATAGGGAGAAAGAACAAGAAATTCAAGAAGAGGAACATTTGATGGAAGAAAAGAAAAAGAAAAAGCAGGAAGAAAAGAAAAAGAAGGAAGGTGCTCAGAAAAAGGTTAGTCTACATTGTTGCATTTTAGGGATGCAGCTACTTTAACACTTATATGGAGTTGGTCCTGTGGCCTCTATTCATGTGAACTAATTCCAGATAGTTTTAATGAGAAGTCACATTGACTGTAGAAGAGTTGCAAGACCAATTCTCAAGTTTTCCATGTCCTGGTACCTCCTCTTCCTCCCGCCACCTCCAGTCACTTTACTACTTTTTTTTTGTCATGTGTATGAAGTTGCTAAATATATGGATTTCATTTAATATCCATTTAAGTGGTCAGCTGAAAATTATGGCGCGCTCTCTCTATGCTATCTATTAATTGATCTATTAAATCTAACTCCTGTAGCATCCTGCAAATAGCACCAATGGTTTTTATGTCTTGAGAAATTTAGAAAATAACATGAGTTTGGTTTTTATTGGTCCTATTTTAGGCTGCCCATACCCTTTCACTAAGAACCATGCTTTCAGGAGGAGCTCTGATAGGAGGAAATATTTGGGACATGAGAGTATCTTGGATAATAAGATATTTCACAAGATATTGGGAAAACTTATTAAAACTTTGATAGAATAAACATATATAAATTACATTTACAATGTGAATAATTGATAAACATTAAAAAAATCAAATTGAAATGGATAGCTCCAAATTGCAGCAGTACATGACATAAGAACTTATTAAAACATATTTAATTATCTGTTTAGTACAAACTCAATAATAGTATAACAAATATGGAAAGTTCTTGTAAAAATGTAATATAGTTTAAATGAAAGTGGAGGGGAATATTAGCTATTTGATAAATAGATGAACAATATATTTCAGAACTTGGGTAACAGCTACTGCAGTGGCATTCAAAATAAACTCCTTGTTAAAACCTCATGTACATAGTCATTTACCTTTGTGTGAGACTATTCAGAAGTCATGCCACTAATACTCACGATGGGATGGTTTCTGGTATCAGTATTATAATTCATTATAAATTTGGTATTTACAATTTGTAGAATTTGTATTTATCTATTAATTGCATACAAACTACTATATTAAACAGTATTTAGGTTGCAAAAGCAAGGTCTTGAAAGCTAGTAAATGCTTAGGTCACACATGCAACCTTAATTCTGCTTTGTTGTGCCCATGCATTGTAATAGGCTTTAACTACATGATCACATAATTTTTTTCTGAAGGAACCCTGCCTCTTTAAGTGCACAGGGTGAATGATGCTCAAGGAATGAAATAACGGGTAAATATTTTTATCCTTCTAACTCAATTAGCGTCCCCTGCCTTAATTTTAGTGTACACCATCCAGAGTTTTCAGTGAGTACAAAACTGTTCATTTCCTCATGGTCTCTTTTATGGGACTCGTCATAGTATCTAAGCTTTACAAATATGAATAAATTTCTCTCTATTTCAAGATAAGAAAGTACTGTTTTATCCCCATTTTACTGATGAGGAAGCTAAGACAAAGACTTGCGTGAGGCCATACAGTTGGACTAGTGAGCTAGGAGTTAGAGGGTCCTGTGTTCTAAGCCTGTGCTCATTCCTTCTGACCATACTACTGTATTGCAAGAGGTAATAAGCATCCACAGTTCTATTGACTTCATTTGCAGCTGAGTGCTCAATATTGCTGCATTTCCAGCCCCAAGGGGGGTATCAAGTTGGGCACCTAGAAAATGAGGAATTGCACAATGATGAAATTTTGGTTAGTGACTTACTCAGCATTGTATATGACTGTGGAATAGGCAGGGATTAAGCTGATTGTTCTCCTGTGTGCAGTCACCTCCCTTAATTACAAGACCATTCTTTCTCTCCCTGCAATCCCCTACCTCATTCCCTTCCAACTTCTAGGGCAAATGAGGAAGGACTCCTACAAACAACCTTCCTTATTACACAACACTGAATCTTTTGTTGAGCACTGTCCATCCTGTGCACTGAAAGAAACAAGATTCTTGTGGAAAAATAGTATGTTATATAATTAAAAACTGTATCTCAAGGCATATACAAAAGGGAAGAGGGTTAAGGTTGCCTGGGCAACATATACTATATACTACATATACTATACATATACATATACATATAACATATACTACATACTGTCATTTCCTAAATTGAGTGTTTGACTTTGCAGCCTAAATAAGGTTCTTTTAACAGATTATTTAATAAAATTTCCAAGCATTTTAAAAAGAAAAAGATAAAAATTATGTGCTACTGTAACACCCCCACCATGCATCACTGGCAGTGTTTGAACCCTGAATCTTCAGCACTGCTTCAGGTACAGGATTATTTCCTTTAGCTAGTAACTAGAGATTGCTGTTGTGTTATCCTGGGGGAAGGAATGAGTCACCGAGTTCACAGGTGTTTGAGAGAACTCAGCTTGTTTCTCTTCCCTTCTTCTCCCAGATATGGGGAATTCCTTCCCCATATAAAGCGGGGGAAAGAGCCTGGAGCTTCAGGTGCGGGTGTTATGCAGAGGAAACCATCCTGTGCCTCTGTCCCTTGCAGAGAGGCTGCCTGCTCCCAGGATTCTGAGTGAAGTGAAGCTGCTGCTTTTTGGATTTGGCGTGAGCCTAGCTTTAAATTAGAATGTTCATATTCATTTACTGTTCTGGAATGCTGCTAACATTGTTCCTGAGACATGCAAGCAGCAAAAGGAAAATAGAGATTTTGAAAAGTTTTTATATCTGATGAACCTGAATTGAATGTAGTGGGACAAAGAAAAGGCATTTATCTGGCCCCGTGGCTTTTCTTGGCTGAATATTGAACACCTGCTGGAAACAGGAGTGTTGCAACCTTTTCTGAAAAGTTCTATAAATCTTTTATAATGGGAAGTGTTAAGCAAACTAAATGTAGGGATTGCTAATAGCTCCCGTTATAATATGTGTTACATATCCATGATGGGTAGTGTAACATAGTTTTTTGGCATGTGTTCTAGATGGATTCATGGTATAATAAATAGCAAAAATATGGGGTATGTTGATAATCTCAGCAGTACCAATAAATCCTCATTACCCCTATAAACCATTAATGGGGTTGTCGTGTAATTTTTACATAAAAACAATGGTACTTTTTTTTTTAATCCCTCCACTTGAAACCAGAATACTTAATTCCCAAGAGTCCAACTTCACAGACATCTAGAAGAAAGATAAATTTATATTCAAAACCTATAAAATAGTCTGACTGTAGATCATATTACATTTTTAAGCTCTAAGGTTTCATAATATCTTATTGGAAAGAGGGATATCTAGCTCCCTACTGTATCTATCTCTCTCATTCTCAGACTGGGATCATTAAATTGGGCTGTAAATAGTCATTCTTCTGGGTCTGAGTACACCCAGTCATTGGCTTCAAGTGAGGAAAGAAACTTTTTTCAGCACTTGTATTTTATTTTTAAAAGTGGCAAGTTGAAGGGTGTCCTGAGGTTTGGAAAGGTGGAAATAGTCCTGATTAGTGGATCAGTGAGCAGAATACAGATAAAGTCAATCAAGGGTGTGCAAGGTAAATTGCATTGATCTCTTTGTTCTTCAGTTTATTAATTGGATAGCATATTACATATTAATTGGATTTATAAGTGGTATAAATACAGATGTGTCTACAAACATTCCCACACACTATGCTTCCACTATAATAGTTCAGTGAACATTATTATGTAGAAACTTTTCAGAATGGGGCAAAGCTGTCTTGAAAAAGCTACTTCCTTGTGCTGTGCACTTCATCTCTGAAAATGGGACTTCCAGACTTTCGATTCGCTTCAGCCCAAACAAATATTTAGATTATCGATCTCAAAAAAAAAAAATCCAGACTCTCATATTTTTCAAATCCTATATTGCAGCGGAGCCCTTGCGTTTGGTTTTGAATTATTTTCATGCTACAGCCATGTAAAGATTGTCCCCTGAGTTGTATAGACATTGCCATTAATAATTATACGGATATTTTGGGGAGTTATCTATCTGCAAATTTTAATAAATTATAAGTAAATGTTAACTGGGATACAGCTTTGATGTTAACCTTCATGACAAAGTTAGTGATGCTAACTTCAGGTCATTTAAGAGCATAGCTAAAGAGGGTTAAATTTAAAGTAGAAAAAATGTTGTGTGACAGTACTGCAGTCAGGTTTCTTGTGAAGCAGGGACTCAGTGTTCAAGGAATTTCTCTGCAAGAGAAGAAATTTTAAAAAGTCAAGGGTACAGTCCTATATCCTTGATATAACAGCAGTAGAAAGTGTCTACTACTAACCAGTATTTCTGACTTTTTTTTTTCTTTCAGGCTGCTGAACAAAAAACCAAAGGTAAACTAACACTTACTATCTTATTGTGAAATATTTGATATGTTTGAGCTTGTTTTGAATGCATTTCTGATTTTTCCATAAAATATGTAGTCTTACTACTTACACTAGAAAATGTTCCTTGTATTTTTCCACAGACTTGTAGGGGTTGTCTTCGGTATAATACTTCCTTTGGGTGTATTTGCTGTTTTACTATTTTTTTTAAACTATAAAAGGCATCTAGCCTATGGTTTAGATGCATGACTCGATCGTTATCAACTACAAAATCACAACCTATGTTGGTCTGTTTAGTAGTAGTTTAACTTAGGGAGCCTAATGTAGAGGCATGTGATTTCCCCCCCCCTTCTAATTTTTAGTGGTCATCGAATGAAAATGGATTAGGATAATTTTAAACTGTTTATCATGCATTAAGACTTTCTGTACCTATGTCTCTTGGTTGATTTTAACTAGGAAAATCATTTATCTCAGTTACTTTGAATAGACTTAAAATTAATATTTTCCTTTAAAGATATAATTTTTGCATCATTAATCAGTTTTGGATCTTGTGCTTGGTGCAAGAGCTCTAAGATTTAAGATTGGGCAGAGGCAATGGGACTTATGTAATGAGCTACCTTCCTGCAAATGCTTAATAGCCAGGACTCCTACCTCTGCTCACCTTGGAAGCATTCTTGAGCATAATCAGTGAAGAAACTTCACATGGGAGGTGCACTTCTTCATTTTGGCTATTAAACCCACCTAGTGAGTTGAAGACTTCAGATATTCTTTTCCACATGCAGCCCTCCTTGCCTTCTGCTCAGATCCCGTTCTTATGTGATTTGGAAAACCTTGTGGCTCTTATTACCACTGGTTCAGGAGCACTACTATGGCACCTTTTTCTGGAATTATTGGAATTATTCTGGAATCTGTTTGACCCAGGTTTTCTGTTTTGCATAGAACATTTCAGCACCTTATTTACCTTGGCACTCTTCACAGCCACAGCTTGTTACCTCAAGACTTTGATTTTCTGCACGTCAGAATTACTTCAACTCCAGAGGCTATTGGCTTCAAGTGCTTCTTGTTTCACTATATCATGTGCTGCTGTGACCCTTTGAGAAGAAGGAAGACCACACAGAATCTTCAAATAATGCCTGTGTAGCAAAATGATTATTGCTGAATATGAGACCTGGCCAAGTCACCCCTTATCTGTAAGACTGCCTCAAAGGCCACAAGGCTGTCTTTGATTCTTCCCTTTTGCTCCATGTCATGAGCTGTTTAGTGCATTTTGCACTGAGATTTTTGCCTACACCCATAGAGTTCTTCTTGGCACAAGCACTGGCCCTGACACTGATACCTCTAGCACCTTTTGGTTTAGAAGTTCTCTGCACAGCCCTTGGATTTAGTGTGTGCAAGCAGCTCGCATGCTCCCCGACAGGAGTCTTTCCACGCAGTGATGTGTGTCTTCTGTCTGGGAGTGTGCAAGCTGTTTGCACACACTAGCATGACCAGAAACAGCTGCCAGTGAGCCTTGTGCCTGCCCCAGTGGGCAGGGCTAAGGGTGGTACAGCCACACCAGAGGAGCTGCTGGTGCAGGGTGTTGTCTCCTGGGATCAGTGGCCCCACATACTGCTGCTTTTGTCCCTGTGGTTCACAGTAGAGTCCTGTGGTAGAGTCTGTGGTAGATTGAGAATCCTTGCTCAGTAAACATCTTTAGAGATGGAGAAATTAATTGCATTGTAATTCTGTTTCCTTCAAGGTGCCTTTCAGGACTCTCACTATTTATGGCCCATAGGTATCAAAAGCCTTGTAGCACAAGCCTCAGAAGTGAAAATCCTGCAAGGTATCTTCAGAAACGCAAAATAATAAGGAAAGTGACTTCCAGTATAATAATAGGTGTTCTACAGTAGGCCAGAATCTTGTCCCAATGAAGTTAGAGAATAGTCACGAGTGGGTACGGTACCTCCATAAACAAGTACCGTGAAGGGAATATAACAGGGTTCTGTCATTGTAAATGGAATACATAATTGACCAAGTTTGTTTTCCAAGAGTAAAGCACTTGATTTCAGGGTGGATTGATTTAAATAAGTGCAATTTAATTAAGACTCCAATTTTAATGCTGATTTGAATCAGTAAGCAAGAATTGTGTAATTATTTTCTGAATTCTTACTTTTCAGTTATTTTTCTGAACAAAGGTTTGTTCTTATTAAGATGTGATTAAAACATGTTGATTTGCAACTAAACTTTCCTCTAAATACGGTGCTTCTTTTTGCTAATCAGGGTACACTATGTCTATACACATTTATTTAAGACCTTATATAGTGTATCTTGCATGTATTCAGATTCTTAATTTTGACATTTTTAATGTTAGAAAATAATGAATGATACATTTCTTAAATTGATTAATTTGTTTCTTGTGATGTAAGTCTGTTTAGATGGAAATTCAAACAAATGCACAAACAGCATTTTAATTTTATTAAATAAAACTATCTTACAAATCTGGTTTCAGAGTAGCAGCCGTGTTAGTCTGTATTCACAAAAAGAAAAGGAGTACTTGTAGCACCTTAGTCTAACAAATTTATTTGAGCATAAGCTTTTGTGCATTCGATGAAGTGAGCTGTAGCTCATGAAAGCTTATGCTCAAATTTGTTAGTCTCTAAGGTGCCACAAGTACTCCTTTTCTTCTTACAAGTCTGGATACTCATGATTCCCCCCCCCCCACGTGTTTTGCACGTAATACTAATTTATTAAAGGCAGTATTGTCTGTAATTAATGCAATTACTGATTCGTTTTTTGTCACCCTGTCTTTCAAGATTTTAGAACTAGTTTATCTCACCCTTTCATATCTAGTTTTCAGTCCTAAATTGGAGGAGGAAAACAAGCTGTCATGCTTTTTCAGCTCCAAAACGATTTCTTACCTTTCACTGAACTAGTCATTGAACTGAACTAGCTGAATAAACTGAAATAAAGAAAATATTCTCTCTGCAGATGCAGGGGAGGCTCATGCTATCAAAAGCTGGTTTAGCACATCAACAAATTTTGGTTCCAGGTGCTTAGCCAGTGATTTCCACCAGTTCAGTGGTTTGACTTCCTTTAAAATTTGACAGCAAACATACTGCTTAATCTTGTTTTTTGTATTAAACTAAAATGATTTTAATAGATTATAATTTTTTGTCGTTTAAAATAAAATGGGCTGCTTTTTTAAAAATAGCCCTGCATTTAATTTAAATAAAATTTGATATTTTTAATTATTGATTTTCCCCTGCTAGATCTATGATTTTTGGACGTATTCTGATAGTGTGGAGCATCAAGATCTCAGGCACTAGTATGGGTGGATAAATGAGAAAGGAGCTATCGGAAGACAGGTTTGGGTGGACTAGAAAGAGTGTATGATCTGTAGAAGATAGTTTTGCATTTGCCTTGAATGTGAAGAGATGCTTGTATTTCAGCCAGTGAGGTAATCTGAAAAGAGGAGACAGTTGTGGAATAAAGTGGGTCTTTGAAACAATGTTCTGGATGGAAATAGAAAGGGTGTGGACCCCCGAAAGGCAGGACAAATTAGAAAAATTTTTCCTATATTAATTCCTTTCCTTTAAATTCATTCATCAAAGAGTTGTGTATTCTATGTTTAAAAGCCACTGTCTGAGACTTCATATATTGAGAGAAAAGAAAATATTAACATAGTTGAACCTTGAATTACTTAGCTTTGTAAACACACACAACTGAATGTCAGTATCAAAAAGATTATCGTAGCTGATAACTATTCCTGTGTTCTCACCACACTACTTCCCACTAGATGTGTTGCCTCTTCTACTTCAGTGGCAGTTAACAACACCAACGCTTAACACTACCCACATCTTTTGGCATCTTCAGGGCTTTTTCCATCTTGCTAAGTCTCCTTTTAGTTACAAACGTCATATTAGCAGTAGCTGTTCAATTTTCTCTGACTTAAATGACAGGAGTAAACCAAGAAAGGATAAGATGTTAAAAGTGCTATTATGAAGTGAGCTGTAGCTCATGAAAGCTTATGCTCTAATAAATTTGTTAGTCTCTAAGGTGCCACAAGTACTTCTTTTCTTTTTGCGAATACAGACTAACACGGCTGCTACTCTGAAACCTGTCATAGGCAAAGGTGTTCTATACCATTTCTTCCTGTTCAATTGCTTGTTCTGATGGGAACAGAAGAGTGCTTTGAATATTTAGGCATCTTCTTGCCCTACCAAAGTAGCAGTTGATCAGATGCGATTCACCCTGGAAAGACGAAGGAAATTTCTCCCACTGAAACTGTGCAGAGGAGAATGAATCCATGATATAGGGTCAAGAAACACCACAGAACTGACCAAGGCGAAAGTGATTTACTTTTCTAGTCTGTTAGTTTGCCATTAGCAAATCAAGAACTCAAGAAAATGTCTTAGAAGACATCCAGATGATGCTGAAAGTCTCCTTCACAGAACAGTCTAGAACATGGTGTGACTCTTGAAAGTTGTTAGTATAGTAGTCTAGACGACAAACCAGAATTAAAAAGTTAATACTTTCAAAAGTTTTGCCTGCTTAGACCCTCCTTAGATTGAGATATGGCAGACAGTAAGGTGTTTGTTGTTGTCCTTGAGAAACATTAGACTCTCCCTTTCAGGCATTATTCTTCAGAGGGCAAACTACCTGCTGTCAAACTGAAAGGATGCATCTAGTGTGGTCTGATAGGGGTCTGTCCTGGGTCTGGTACTAGTCAATATTTTCACTAAAGACTTGGGTAATGGAGTGGAGAGTATGCTTATAAAATTTGTGGCTGATACGAAGCTGGGAGGGCTGGCTGGCACTTTGGAGGACAAAATTGGAATTCAAAATGACCGTGACAGATTGGAGAATTGGTCTGAAATCAAAGATGAAATTCAGTGATGGCAAAGGCGAAGTACTACACTTAGGAAGGAAAAATCAAATGCACAAAAATGAGGGGTGGGGGAGCACTGGCTAGGCAGTAGTACTGTTGAAAAAGATCTGAGGGGTTATAGTGGATCACAACTTGAATATGATCAACAATGCAGTTGGAAAAAGGGCAAATATCATTCTGGGGCATATTAACAGGAGTGTCATATGTAAGACATGAAAAGTAATTGTCCTGCTCCACTCAGCACTGGTGAGGCCTCAGCTGGTGTACTGTGTCCAGTAATGGGCACCACGTTTTAAGAAAGATGTGGACAAATTGGAGTCCAAAGGAGAGTAACAAAAATAAGAAGTTTAGAAAATATGACCCATGAGGAAAGATTAAAACACAGCATGTTTCTTTTGGAGAAACGAAGATTGAAGGGAGACCTGATAAGTCTTCAAATATGTTAGAGGACTGTGATCAATTTATTTCTCCATGTCCACTGAATGTAGGACAAGAACTAAGGTGCTTAATCTGCAGCAAGGGAGGTTTAGGCTAGATATTAGGAAATCCTTTCTAACTATAAGGATAGTTAGTACTGGAATAGGTTACCAAGGGAGGTAGTGTAGTCCCCTTCACTGGAGATTTTTAAGAACACGTTAGACAAACACCTGTCAGGGATGGTCTAAATATACTGAGGCAGGACCAAGTATAGGGGGCCAGACTAGATGACTTCTCAAGGTCCCTTCCATCCCTACATTTCTATGATTCTTTTCTTTTAAAATAATGTCTCTAGTATTTGTGACTCTTGAGAATTGCTTGCCCTCGATATTTTAATCTCTCCCTTAATTGAAGGGAAGTCACTTCAGGGAGGTCACTATAGAAACAGGCTTCTCTGCTGAGGATACCATATCATACTTGTTTTCAGGTGATTTTTTTTAAAGCTAGAGAATGTTATTGTGAGCATCCTAGATGACTTCAGCTGCCATGGCAGCCTCTTTTGTGAACTGTCTTTGTGATTAGCACTTGGTTAGGGACTTGGTTTAGTTTTGGGAATGCCCTGATGTGCATCCATAATACTAGAATTTTGCAATAGGTATAGGACCAGTAGGCCAGTAACTATTATACAAATTAATATTATGCAGATTAGCACCATTTTTATGGAAGAATGCCTTGAACGGTATCCAATGGTTTCTAAAAGCACTGACATCCCGACAGTTTTTCAAAACAATCGGTTATATTTTCTTTTAGTAGCTGTAGTTGCAGGCAGGATGGCAGATATCCTTAGTAATATGTAAGTCTCGGTTTCCCTTCAGCCACAGGTTTCAGAGTAGCAGCTGTGTTAGTCTGTATTCACAAAAAGAAAAGGAGTACTTGTGGCACCTTAGACTAACATTTTATTTGAGCATAAGCTTTCATGAGCTACAGCTCACTTCATCGGATGCATTTGGTGGAAAATACAGTGGGGAGATTTATATACATCACAGAGAACATGAAACAATGGGTTTTATCATACACACTGTAAGGAGAGTGATCACTTAAGATGAGCCATCACCAGCAGCGGGGGGGGGGGGGGAAAGGAGGAAAACCTTTCATGGTGAAAGCAAGGTAGGCTATTTCCAGCAGTTAACAAGAACATCTGAGAAACAGTGGGGCGTGAGGTCAGGGGGAGAAATAACATGGGGAAATAGTTTTACTTTGTGTAATGACTCATCCATTCCCAGTTTCTATTCAAGCCTAAGTTAATTGTATCCAGTTTGCAAATTAATTCCAATTCAGCAGTCTCTCGTTGGAGTCTGTTTTTGAAGTTTTTTTTGTTGAAGGATAGCCACCCTCAGGTCTGTAATCGAGTGACCGGAGAGATTGAAGTGTTCTCCGACTGGTTTTTGAATGTTATAATTCTTGACGTCTGATATGTGTCCATTTATTCTTTTACGTAGAGACTGTCCAGTTTGACCAGTGTACATGGCAGAGGGGCATTGCTGGCACATGATGGCATATATCACATTGGTAGATGCGCAGGTGAACAAGTCTCTGATAGTGTGGCTGATGTGATTAGGCCCTATGATAGTGTCCCCTGAATAGATATGTGGACAGAGTTGGCAATGGGCTTTGTTGCAAGGATAGGTTCCTGGGTTAATGGTTCTGTTGTGTGGTGTGTGGTTGCTGGTGAGTATTTGCTTCAGGTTGGGGGGCTGTGTGTAAGCAAGGACTGGCCTGTCTCCCAAGATACAACCCATCACTCTCACAGATCTTGGGAGACAGGCCAGTCCTTTCTAACTGTGGAAGGTAAGGGTTTATGGAGCATTCAGGTTGTGTAGTTGTAATTGCTGAAATATGTAGGCAGCAAACCAAAACCACGGGAAAATTCATTGTAGTTTCTAATATCACATACCTGCATGAGGAAAGTATATCTACCAATATGGTATTTATAATGGAATCTGCTGATGGTGGTGTTTCTAGACAGTATGGGACTCTGAAAACCCTAGGCTAACGTAACTTCCATTTGTTTTGCTTTTGCAAACCATTTGTCTTTTAATCTCATTTTGATGCCAATCTTGGAATATGTTTTAGCATTTCAGTATGGCTTTTGGTCACAAGTTAGTCAGTTGAAATGTATCATAGTCCAGTGTCAACAGTTGTCAAGGAAAACTGCTACAAGAATGTTGAGTGAAGTGATACACTCTGTGTTATGAGAAGCATATTTATATCTCCTGGCATATTGCATCATACTGTGTCAGCCAAAACCTGTCGATAAAGATGGTGGGAAATGACAGACTCTGTGGCTGCCACCTAGTTGGATGAATGAATGAGTCTTCATGCATCAGGCAAACTGTATGCAGGAGTTTCTCATCCATTTTCTTCTCCCAACATGCAGGCAGGCTTCACCAGTTGCTCTGGTCTTACTGGAAGATGGGTCTCTTGAGGCATTATCTTTCTTCCAGGTCTCAGCAGAGATCCAGCATGACGGACCAGGGAAGAAAAAGAAAACACTCCAAGAAGAAGCCAGGAAAGAAGGGCCAGATAATGTCTCTCCTCTGCAATATTAGGCATTCAGTGCATTCTCCCTATCCAGTCCTTCTACCTTTACTCCTGGGGGAATTCTGTGCCAAAAATTAAAAATTCTGCGCATATTACTTTAAAATTCTGCAAAATTCGGCATATTTTATTTTTCAAAATAAAACAATATAATTACGCCAGTTTCAATTATTTTGGTAATTTGTTTCAAAATACCTGTCAGCAACTGTGTCTGTAACAATGCAGAAAAAAAAGATTCAGGAAATGTTTCTTGACAAATAGATTCCTTACTAGGAATACTAATACAGAATTCTGAGTAATAATTCATTTAAACTACAATACAGAAACATATTTCCTGCACCCCTCAAAAGCAGTGCAAAGGCTTGGGGGAATCAGGAGTAATGGAGGAGCTGAAGGAGAGGGAAGTAATTGCTTGGAAGCAGCCTGGGTATGAACTTGGAGGGTTGTGGAGTGTGGGTGGGAGAAGTATGTAGCAGAGTTTTTTGGGGGCAGGGAGGGATTGTTTGGGAGCCTCCAACATGCGAAGCCTGGCTGACCCGTAGCCTCTTATTCAGGCACATCTGCCCATGTGTCCTTGCACCCCCACTCAGCCACCTTCCTCTCCTCTACCCATGTATCCCTGCATCCCCCCTCCCCCCCCAGGGGCCCTGCACCCCCAATCAGCCATCCCATATCCCCAAGTGTTCCTGCACTCCCCTCCCCATCCCCATGTGTCCCTGCGCACCCACTCCCATTCAGCCCCCACCCTAGTCTGTCCCCCCATTAGCATTTCTGAACCCCCAGCAGCCCCATATGCCCCATGCTGTCTGCCTCTTCTTCCCCCCCCCCCCATACCCCATTTCTCCTGACCCAGTCTGATGGGCAGGATACTGTGAGGAAGGCAGCCTCTTTTCCCTTCCCTATCTGCAGCTGGGGCTGCTCCTGCCCAGGAGCAACTGCTCTCTGCTTTGGCATCACAGCACCCCTTAGTGGGTGAAAGGAATAACTGCTGCACCTTTCTGGCAGAATGTATTTTCTGCGGTGGGGGAAAAATCTGTTTGGCACATGAATTCTGCGCAGTGGCGCAAAATTCCCCCAGAAGTATACCTTCCAGGCCTGGGTAGGGGTGATAGAGTGGCTCTGAACTGGCCCTGACACTGCAGTACTTTAACAGCTCCTGTAGAATCTGGGAATCAACCTGACAGCTTCTAAAAAAACCCAGACTTCCAAGAGTGGGGCCTTCAGAAGGACCAAGACTGGGATGGGGCTGATGAGACAACTTGTGATTTGAACTGTTTTACATATTATCCCAGCAGAATTATTTAAGTTTCATCTGAGTAAGCCAGAGTCCTAAGATGTGTAGACTTGCTGATATGTGATGGGGAAACTTTGACAAGTATACTTTACAGACTGCTCAACTTTGTATATATGAACTGTATTCCTCTGTGCTGACTTCTTATATGGGAAAAACTTTTGTATGAAAACAGGATCTTTTGATTTAGAGCTCTGTTTCTGTTGCTCATTCTCCACTTGAAATCATCTATAACATCTTAGAGTTACTGTGGAAGTAAATCATTCAAGAAGATTGACTTCAGGTGAGGACTAAACAGCAGGAGTTAAGCTTTTAAAGATCCTTATTACATACAAAAATTGCTTGTACTAAAAAAGAATTGGACCAAATTGTCTCTAAATGGAATGTTTTCCAATTTTCCATGAGGTATCAGCTGCTTTGTCCCACTATTGGCCTTTTGCACTGTGTCAAAAGGTTTTACTGTTCTGCGGCACACTAATGAATCTTTCACATCATAATTCAATGCCAACTGTCTTCTATTGTCATTGTAACTAATTAGGTTTCTTTTCACATTGTAATTTAATGCCTATTGATTTGTGGTAATAGTGGAACACAATGCCTGCAGCTTTCTTGTATGTGAAGGTACTGTTGTGATAGCTATTTCTTTTTTAATTGCTTGAGACTGTCAAGTTTAATATCTGTTTCCTAAGTAGCTTTGACACTGTTTTCTCATCTAGACTTTTGTTTGTTTTTGTTTTTTTCCGATTTAGAGATTTATTTCTCCACTAATTTCTTGATTCTGCCCCTTACTTTCCAACTTAAATGTCCTGTACTACTGTGGTAGAAAAATGGGAAATTAGTGTCCACTTCCGTAAAAGTATTGTTGCCAGTCCTTTTCTTGCTATATGTTTGACCCACTTCCCCCATACACCCAGGCTCTGTTTGTGCAATAATTAGTTATACAGCTAAAATTCGTGCATTCTGAGTCCTTCAAAAATACACAAACAATTAATTTTTACATGAGAATTATGGGCTCCAAGATCCTCCAATGTGTTCTTTAGCCAGTTTCTGTATTTTTTTAATTGAATGGGATGGTGATGTCAGTACTCCCACCACAGCTATTGAAAGAGAGTTAGTGAGATTTAGGAAGAAAAGTCTGAAATGTGTACTGATATGGTAGATCATTTTTCCTTCTAACATACTAGAGAAGCACTGCCTCAATCTTGAATAAACACTATATGTAACAGGTATGCTTAGGAAGAGGAGAGCAAGAAACCAAACCAGAGAGTTTATACTTACTGGTTATTGTAACTCTTGTAAAATGCTCAGATACTACAGTGAGTGCTGTATAACTAGGTAGATGTTATGTTGAAAAGAGAGCAGTGTTCCTTCAATGTGCAACAAGTGTTTCCTTTAGCTTCCATGGTATGCAATTCCAGAGGAGTTGAGAGGTGTAGAAGTGTCTTACTGTTTTCTGCATCCTGACAATTCAAATATAAGTATAGGTTTCCATATTGAACTGGTGTAGTGTCTGACTACATCTATGAGGGTCTGATGATAAAATTCAGGAACTGAGATGGCAATTGCTCGGTAGAGAGTAATGGGTTAGGAACCAGAAATGGAAGATTTTCTATGAATGTTATGCTAGTATTTTCAAAGTAGCCTAAGGAGTTAAGCATCCAAATCCCATTTACATTCAATAAGAGATGGATGCATTAGTCCTTTAGGTTCCTGTGAAAATCCCAGTTTAAGGGTTTGTGCCATATCTGAGTAAGTATAGACAAAGCAATTGTGCAAGAGTTGTAAATACTTTTAAGTTAGGTAGAGGTTTGAAAGAAAACTAATAAAGTAAAATGTAGGGACCAAGCTACATGGGATGTGTGTTGAGGAGCAATGTGAGAACAGATCACAGGAAGTGTGTGTTAGTGTATTTACTACTGTAGTGATGGAAGCTTTCTCCTCCTTGGGAATCATGTTCCTTGCTCAAAATGGAAAACGGTACATTTATGGATTTCATACTGAACAGCTGCCTTCTTAACTATATGAACAAGTGAAATAGAAAAAGTTCCTGTCCAAGTTTTGAGTAACACTTCCGAACTGGAAATGTAATGATAGAGAATTTAAGCACTAGTGACAAAACATAATCAGATTTGTAATGGGAACTAAATTGAAGCAAAAAAGTTAATTTGTTCTGCTATCAGATATTTTGGCACTATGCAGGAAGCAATCAATGGGAAGAAAGTGAGAAAACAGGAGGCAAGGAAAACATTCAGAGGTTAAACTATATATGTGTTTTACTGTAGCAATAAATATATTTTAAAATTTATATAGTGTGAAGAAAGGAAGACTACAAGTCAAGGTAAGAAAGTGGAATAGGATAGAAAACATCCTGTAAAGTGGACTGGAAAATCAGACTGTTTAGTCTTCAAATACAGTTTTAAAACCAGTAGAAGTTCAGAATGAATATAAAATTGTACAAATGGTTGAGAGAGAGATTTTTTCAAAGAAAGTAGAGGTCATTGAATGAGATGAGGTCTCAAGAAATAATGCTAATTTATTGATGGAAGAATGATGACCTGACCAGCATAGAAAAAAGGGGGGTTGTGTCGGGAGGGCAGAGAATGTAACAGTTTTTATTTGGTTCTGTATTGGTATTTAACTAGAGTTTTATACCTATTTAACTTTAATCACAGACCCTGTGATTTCTGTGCCTCTGTGTTTCTGTGTAATTAAAATCTCTTTCTTTAGGGAACTCAAGTTCAGGTCTTTATAGGGAGGAAGGTGTCAGCCTGTGCCCAAACTCTCTTAAGTGTCTTCCTTTTAGAGAGTCTGCCTTGTTCTCCGGTACTCCGTTCCGCTGTGCTCTTGGACTTTCCTCTAGTCTTCCTGATTTACTTGTCGGTCTCCACGCTTTCAGTAGGGCCTCTTTCAGGAAGCAACAGTACACTTCCTGGAGTTAATGCTCCCTTGGAATGAGCTCAGCCTGACCCCTATGGGACCCAGACCCTTCCCACTCCCAGCAGCCTCTGCAAGGATTAGTGGTTAATTTAAAGTGAGCTGGATCCAACTCTAGTTCAGAGTTCCTAGGGTAGATCAATATCTATGGCTGCTTCTCAGAGTACTTGTATTTTTTGGTTTCCATCCAGTGACAGTTCACTCGGTTACATTCACCCTTAAAAGAGATGCTGAACCACTAGCCATTGACAGACTAATGAGAATATCTTAAATTGTATAAAATCAACATGCATTCATGAAAGGAGCAAATCTTGCTGAACTTTTTTTTTTAAAGAAGGGTCAAAGTTGAACATGGAAACTATGGACTTTGATTTAAAATAGAATATTTTGTGCAGCATTTTATAACATTTCAGAGGGTTGATTGAACAATGCTGAAGAAGTGAGAAGATTAATTGGTACCACAAAGATTAATATTGAGAGTACAGTAGAATCTCAGAGTTACGAACACCAGAATTATGAACTGACCGGTCAACCCCACAATCTCATTTGGAACTGAATGTATGCGATCAGGCAGCAGCAGAGATGAGAGAGGGGAAAAAAAAAAAAGCAAATACAGTACAGTACTGTGTTTAAATGTAAACTACTAAAAAGATAAAGGGAAAGGTGTGGGGTTTTTTTTTTTTAAAGATTTGACCGGTTAAGGAAACTGTGTTTCATTTAAATTAAGATCGGTTAAAAGCAGAACTTTTCTGTAAAAGTTCTGTAAAGTTTCAAAACTGTTTTAAGTCAATGTTCAGTTGTAAACTTTGGAAAGAACAACCATAACGTTTTGTTCAGAGTTATGAACAATCTCCATTCCCAAGGTGTTTGTAACTCTGAGGTTCTACTGTAGTTGTATTTACCTCATATACTCTGACTGAGAGAACAAGGCAATGTGCTGAAAAACAGTACAAAGATAATGCTAATAGACCATAAAACTGAGTGAATTGGGTAGAGTAAATGTTGCATTTTGATGTGCAGAAATGTTAAAAGTTACTGAGGCCAGTGACAAATATGAAAGAAACTGATAAAATGGCCTTGGATATGAGTCATGTTACTGCAGGGGAGACTGTATTCCGCTTTAACAGTGCGGTGACTTTAATAACTTTCACTTTACTTCCTGTCTGTGAACTTTGTTGTTAGCAGTCAGTTGCTGTAACAATGAGACATATTTCCATCGCTCTTCTGGAGTGAGAGGAAAGGAAATTGTTATATGGCCAGACTGTGGGTATAGAAGAAGTGTGCAACTGATACCTCTCAGTGTATTTGAAGCCTTTTTTTTTATACTGTTTTATATTTGGGTATTGGCATTTTAGAAGGGAAGGTATCCGTTCTATGTAAATGTAGGATGGAATAATCTGTCCAAAGAGCTTTACTTGTATAGTCAATTAAAAGGTTAAGATATCCAGGGTCACCTATTCCATTTTAGAATCCTACAATGATGTATTAAGTTTTTTATTCTGAACAAAACAGAGCTATTCAGTTAATTCTCTAATAAAATGCAAAATCCACTGCATTGTTTCATAGTGTATAGTGTAATGCATAGTTAGCTCCATCAAATATTCTGTGTGCACAGTTGTAGTTTGCTGTAAAATGTGCCCAATTTCTGCATACCTTAGTGACCATTTTCTACTGCAGCCTCAGGAAAGAGAGATTAGTAAGCAGAAAAAAGGTCTCCTGTGGGTGGGTGTATGGAGTGTGTTGTCAATTAAACATCACAAAGGGGCCTCAAGTGCAGCTAAATGTTTTCATTTATGACTTGAAGCACAGAACTCCTCCAGAATAAACAAACGCACATTCCCAGCAGAGGAGGTGTTTTGAAAGATATGTGGCTTCTTCTGAAATTACTGATCCCATGTTAGAAAGCGCTCCATTCACAACTTACACTCCTATTTCAATTAAAAAAAGGATTAAACTCTAAATTATCAGAAGAGATGAGAAACTTAGGCATGCCTCAGTTACAGAAGAGCTCCGTGTTGCTCGAAAGCTTCTGTCTTTCACCAACAGAAGTCAGTCCAATAAAAGAGATTACCTCGCCCTCCTTGTCTGTCTCATATTTTCTGAGGCATCGGCCACTAAGGTTTATTATAGTAAGCTGAATATTTAATAAATATTTCATTGGCTACTACTGCAGAGTTGTGTGGCTAAAAAATGGTTTTAAGAGCTCTGATAAGAAATGAGGGTTGCTTCCTGTTTAACTGGAGTAAAGTGCTTCAGAACTGGATGATTTGGGGAGCATGTATACTTTTATCACATAGTGGGTGTACTTCCACATTATTGGATTTTTTTATGGTACTGTTTTTTAGAATATGGCTAATGAACTATACAGCTTGCTAGAATTTACTATAATTGTATAAACTTACTATTTTATATGTACTTGATGAATAGGTTCTTCTGATAAAGATTTTGTAAATCAAAGCATTCTTCTGTAACATTCAAGTGTTCTGCACTCTGGTAAATAGCAGCCATTAGATCAGGGGTGGGCAAACTTTTTCACCCGAGGGCCACATCTGGGTGGGGAAATTGCTTGCAGGGCAGGGGGTTGGAGTGCGGGGTGTGAGAGGGGGTGCGGTATGCAGGAAGGGGCTCAGGGAAAGGGATTGGGGCTGAGGAGGGGTGTGAGGTGTATGAGGGGGCTCAGGGAAGGGGGTTAGGGTCCAGGAGGGGGCTCAGGGAAGAGGGCTGGGGTGTGAGGTGCAGCAGGGATCTCAAGTCAGGGAGTTGGGGTGCAGGAGGGAGCTTGGGGTGGGGAGCTGGGGTGAAGGAGGGGTGCGAGGTGCATGCAGGGGGCTTAAGGCAGGAAGCTGGGGGGCAGGGTGCAGGAGGGGTTCAGGCTCTGGCCCAGCACCACTTACCTAGAGCGGCTCCAGGGTGGCAGCGGTGCACACCGATGCCAAGGAAGGCTCCCTGCCTGCTGACCCCAGCCCCGCGCTGCACCACTCTGGGAAGCGGCTGGCACTACGTCCCTGCAGCCCGTGGGGTGGGGGTGGGGGTCGGGGCACAGAGGGCTCTGTGTGTTTCCCTCACCTGTGGGTTCCTCCCCCAAACACGCGGAGCCCTCTGTGCCCCCCACCCCCAGGGGCTGCAGGGACGTGGTGTGGCCGCTTCCAGGAGTGGCACGGAGCCCGTGGCAGTGGCAATCCTGAGAGGGCGATCCGAAGCCCCAAGGGGCAGGATCCGAAGCCCCAAGGGGCAGGATCCGGCCTGCGGGCCATAGTTTGCCCACTGCTGCATTAGATTATTATAATCTTTAATTAGTAACTATGGGGAGGCTTTTAGGAGAGGAAATGTAGATACTTGTAGACTATAAACACTGAGGCTGACCCACCCTGTCCCCCTTATGGCACATAGGGAACCATTGCTGTAATAATACACAGCTGTTCTCTGCAAATAATAGGTGATTTTGCTCTTCTCCCTGCACTTCTCTCCTTGCCTATCCCAGCTGAAGCCCCACAGGCTTTGTCTAGACCAGGATTTAAAAATATGGTCCTGTCTAACATTCTAACGCATGGTAAAAATCATGTTATAAAAGTCTGGTGTAGACAAGGCAGTGTATACTTGAACAAATGCTACGCTGATTGTCTTAAAGCTTAGGTTCCCACTGCTGCAGAGCATATCAATGTAAACCATAAAAAGAAAGGATATACATAAATAAGTTGTACCTGTGTGTTCAAAGTCAGCTAACAAAAAACCAGTTTCTCCATATGCCCTGTTTCTGGATTCCCACTTCATTTCATAAAGCACAGCTATCTTTATTTTGTAAAATCTTTTTTTAAATCTGCAAACAAATGCAATGTTTAGTCTTGTATAAAGTTTGTGAAGAATAGCAAGTGTTTTTCTGGTGCCTATATCTTAGATCTTGCCAAACCTCAGGACAAAAAAGTGCGTATCCAGTTTTGGTTTCTTGGCAGTCTTAAGAAGCAGATGACTCTCAATATGTTGTAGAGGTCGTTGGTGGCTTGCTTTTTTATTGTATATACATCTGAGGGCATTCTGCATCAAAAAATGAAGAATAATGTGCACAATATTTTATAATTCTGCACATTTTATTTGTCAAAAGTGGAGGCTCCAGCATAGCATTGGGGAGCACAGTCCACTGGCTGCACAGAGATGGGAGATCACTCTGCAACTCTCTTCTCCCCTCCCCCCCCCCCCCCGGGTCCCAACAGTGAGGCTGCACCCAACCATGACATAGCGCAAGGACCAGGCCTGCCCTTCTGTGCCAGGCAGACTGAGCCTGGCAGGATCCAAGTGTGGAGGGATCCAGGTGTGGGTTGAGAGGGTTCTGTGTGGGTCAATCTGGGTGCGAGCGGCTCAGTTGGGGGTGGATCTGGATACACGGGCTTGTTTGGGGTTGAGTGCAACGGTAATGGGACTCTGCAGGGGGGGTCCAGGTGAAGGTGGTTGCAGTTCAGTATTTGGGGGGTGTGGGGGGTTCAGTGTGGGGATCCCAGATACTGGGAGAGTGGGGCTCAGTGGGGTAGGGATCTGGGTGGTCCAAGTGCAGGGGGGTGAGGCTTGGTGGGAGGGTCTGAGCATGAGGGGGTGTGGGTGCACAAAGATTGGGCGGATGGGGGAGCAGCTCCCTGCACAGTGATCCCTTCCCCTGCAGCTGAGGAGTAACGGGCGCAGGAAGCGGGGCGGGGGGGAGAGAAGGGGAGTTGGAGTTTGCGGACCTTCCTGAAGCCTGGGGAGAAATCTGGGGGTGGGTCTGACCCAGCCCTGGATGCTGTGCAGGGGAAGAGGAAGTCCCGTCCTCCCCAGCTCAGCCGGGACTAGCAGATGAGCCTGGCGCAGAGTAGGAGCACCAGTTGGGTCTTCCACAGTCCAGTCCCCTGCCCCACAGTGATTTACCTCTCTGCTGGCTGCCCTGGGTACCCAAAACATACTGCTGGGGAGGGTCACATGACCCCTCTTCTGGCTTCCCTTTGCTTCCCCATCAGTGTGTCATTTTTCTACAGAGAAGTAAAGAAATCAGCAGGGACATGAATTCTGTGCATGCGCAGTGGTGCAGAATTCCCCCAGTAGTATACATAGTAAGAATAAGAAATACTTAGTTTAGAAGGAAAACACTGTTAGAATAGTGAGGGTGAAGATAAAAACTGAGCATCTCAAAAAGGTAGAGGCTGTTTCTCCCCAAAAGTGAGATGATCATCATCAGCTGTGGTATCAATATCAGAACATCTGCAATGATTAAAACTGAGAATTTTCCACACCATCCCTCTAAATTATTTGTCCAATCTCAGACTTTCTACAGATAACAGTACAAGTTTGAGTCAAGAGGAGTCTTGAGTAGGTAAAAATGTGAGCCTTAACAACTGTAAATAGTATTTCAAGGAAGTAAAATGAAGTACAGCTTGACTGTTTATGTACATCTATACATGAGATGGATATGCAGAATTCTGTAAGACTAACAAATTTTATTTAAATAAATTACTGATATAATAGTAATGATCCTCCTGATTGTTTTATGATGACTCAGACTTTGTTTATTGGGGGTTTGATTTTATGAACTAATCTCTTTAGCGTTAGTTTTCAGACTTGGTCCATATATTATTGGTAGCTTATTAGTTTTACATTGCTGGTTTCTTATTTAAGTAAAAGAATATGACTTTATACAAGCTTCTTAATACAAAACACCACTTTCTTTTGACTTGTCAAAATTATACTATTTCTTTGATTGTTTAATCTTCTGGATAACTGACCGATTTTTTGGCTACAACACACTTATCTACCTGGACAGTTATATTTTCACTCCTGTTTGACAGTGTTTTAGATACAGCATAGTGTGTGCGTGCATGTATATATTTTTATATATGTATAAAAATAAAGATGGTGTTCATAACTTTTGCATCGTGTAAGGATAGGTAGTTTCTTGAAAATAGTTATATTTTCTCTAATGTGTGCTTAATTTGTGTGGTTGTCATTTTGGATCCCTTACCTTGGGAAAGCCATGAATACAGGATGTGGCTCTCTTCAGAACCAGTCAGTTTCATTTCTGAATTAAACAGATAAATGTTATATAACTTTTGGGATTGCTGCTCCCTTCTCCCCTGCCAAATGTGCTGTTTCTAGTGCTCCTGCAATAAATGGATCAAGTTCTGGTTATGGTAGGGTGTTGTGCATTTACTAGGCTGCTGGCCAAAATGTAGTGTTGTGTACATTCCTTCGATACCCAGTGTATCGGAACATATTAGAAAGCATTGAAATATTTAACTTCCATGTGAATTATCACCAGAAACAATGAAGAACCCTTTTTTAGCAGAATCGTGGTTTTGTTTTTGGAGTAAAATTATGCTGATATGTTTACATAACTAGGCTGGAACAAATTACAATTGCAAGTTATTTGGGGTGGATGTTGGACTATCTATAGTTTGTCAGGGAACAGAGTTTGATGGGAACATCTCTGAGATTTGTACAAGATTAGGAAGTGTGTTTCAGACAGTAGTCTGGTAAGATTTACAGCAGATTTATGACCTCTGACTCATTTGCCTATTTATAGTGAGTGCTTGAATATCTGCCTCTGCCATCTTGCTTGTAAAGTGTTCTGTTTGTGTTGAATTGCTTGACATTCCAGTTACGAAACATACCATATATCATGGCTGCTGAAGGGGGAAGGAGGCTCACTGTAACAAATCCTTCAATTAAATCTTAAAATGTAGTCATTTGATAATACAGTGCAGTGTATTAAGACCTTCAAGAACACAATCTAATACTCTTGCTATTCTCTTTTGATAAAGTTTTGTTTAGCTGCTTTTGTATTATATACTGCTTAAATTCAGATTACAATGCAAGGCATATAGAAATAACCAAATGGCTTTCTTGTACTTTGGTGAAAAAAAGTAATGGTTTTATTTTCCACCTCAGACCAAGATTACAGGAAATACTGAATTTCTTGCAATGGAAATGGGTTTGCATGTTACAGATAGTAACTAGATGAGGAGAAAAAGGTGAAAGTAGACAGACTGTAGGTCTTTTTGGAAATCTTGGGAGGGCAAACTTTTTTCAGTTCCAGACCTTACTACTGGTGAGTTGGTATTTATCCACTCCAGATGCAGAAAAGTACTGATTTTAGTTTTATGCTATTTGAACTCATGTTCTGCCTCCAGAGCCGTCCCTTGGGTAGGGCGAATTGGGGCGACTGCTCCGGGCCCTGTGGGCCAGTGCGATTGGCCGGCGCATTTGGTCCCAGAAGAGACAAATCTGTCACTTCCATCCAGGGGCCCCACGGGCTGGTGCAATTGACTGGTGCGGTCGGTCCCGGAAGAGACGAATCCGTCACTTCCGCCCCTGGTCCTGCACGACCCTCTTCTCCCCCGCCCCCCCGGCCCTGTCTGCCTCTCCCAGTTCTTAATAAATTTGGAGCAAACATGAGAAATGAAAGGAAGATGCGTTGCTTTGTAAAGAAGACTCTAGCATCGATTGTAATGTTTACAACATGGATTCTGATAATTTAAGTTTTTATTATGACACATGAATGAAATATTTGTGGTCTTTCATCCTAATGTATCCTCAGTACGTCAGATCTGAACTGATGGGTAATTCATTTTCTTCCTCCTGACAAGCAGCAGCAACATCATTGCCATCAATAACTTTTGGCACGACCTACACTTGCTTCCTTTCTCTCTGACTTTTCCCAAATTTATTACATTTCTCTTGAGAGAAGCAGAGAAACACCTACTCCTTTGTGTACCTTGTGTTCTTCCTCAATTTAGTTTAGATGTTTTGTTTTGGAAGCCTGCAAGGCAGGCTCCCACTGCGAGTGACAACAGCAATTAGTCAGTTGTGAGAAAAGTAACCTCATTTTTATTAAAATAGTGTATTTCCCTTCTTCAAAGAGTGCCAGATTCTCAGATTGCTCCTCTAGAGGTCTGAAGTTGTTTAAAAATGGATAGCTTTCCATTCTCTACAACTCTTAGACCAGTCCAAAGCCAGCTTAAGTTAGAAATCATCCTGAAATAAGAAACCCACACTGGTATGCGTCCAGTTTCTACCTATGCTATGTCTCGTTTGCAAAATCCTCTTTACCCTCAGTCAGTATCTCCCTTACAGACCAAATCTGACAAGAAAATTAATGGGTTTTTATAAAAAAAATCTGTCTATATATAGCTATTCATTTGATTATACAGCTTCATCATTGCTTGAATGAGGTGGAGGACTTCAGTAAGACGCTTGTAATCCATGATGCCCAGATCCCACTTTTTCAGGAAGAATCAGACCCTGTACTGCTTTGGGGATTACAGCTTTTGTTTGTTTGTGGCTCTGAAGAGCTTTTGAACATTTTTGTAAGTATTATGTTTACAAGGTGACTAGTCTGGGGCCTATGATCTTCTAAATCCTAAGTTTTTAGCATTGTAACTATATAGTATACAGTAACTTCACACTTAATGTCCTCTCGCTTAACGTTGTTTCGATCTTACGTCTCTGCTCAATTACAGAACATGCTCCATTTAAAGTTGTGCAGTGCTTCGCTAACATCGTTTGGTTGCCTGCTTTGTCCACAGCTGACTGCCCCCCTATCAGTTCCCCTACACTGCCTCCCGTCCGCTGGCAGACCCCACGGATCAGTGCCCTCCCACTCCTCCCCCCACCTCCTGCCCGCAGCAATCAGCTGGCTTGCGGTGTTCAGGAGGGAGGGGGGAGGAGCGAGGACATGGCATGCAGGCTCCCCCTCCCTCCCCTGCCTCCTGAACACCACAAGCCAGCTGATTGCCGTGGGCAGGAGGGAGGGGGGAGGCTGCACGTTGCGTCCTCGCTCCTCCTCCCTCCCTCGTGCCCCCTGAATGTTGCAAGCCAGCTGATTGCTGTGGGCAGGAGGGAGGAGTGAGGACGCAGTGCGCAGCCTCCCCCCTCCCTCCCTCCCCTGTCTCCTACGCACGGCAATCAGCTGGCTTGCGTTGTTCAGGAGGCAGATGAAGGGGGAGTCTGCGCACTGTGTCCTCACTCCTCCCCCCTCCTTCCTGAATGCTGCAAGCCAGCTGATTGCCGCGGGCAGGGGAGGGAGCGGGGAGGAGCAAGGGCGCGGTGTGCAGAGTAAAGTGGGGGGACACGAAGAGGCAGGTTAAGGGTGGGGACTTGAGGGAAGAGGTGGAGTGGGCGGGCTGAGGGTGGAGCCCCTTGCCCCTGGTGCTTGCAGAGTAGAAGCTGCTGCTGCGCAACATGCTTCTCCTAGCCTACATCATCTTCAGCCTCCTTGTCTGCCTCGTCTCCAGTGCCAGTGGGCTGTGCCTATGTGGGGTAAGGCGGGGGCATCTCCCAACTATAGTACTGCACTGCATGGCAAAAAAAAATTTCCCTGGAATCCAACTCCCCATTTACATTCATTCTTATGGGGAAATTGGATTTACTTAACATCGTTTCACTTAAAGTTGCATTTTTCAGGAGCATAACTACAACATTAAGTGAGGAGTCACTGTATGTCACTGCATCAAACTACAAATGCCGTTTTTTGTGTGTGAACACAGTTTTGGTCTTAAAAATATACTGTGCCTTACCTCTTATCATTTTGCATCCATCTTTTATTGAAATTCCAAAAGGTGCTGATCTCTTCCAGAGAGGGTGACCAATACAGAGTGATCAAGGGTCATTAACTTGGGGAGGGGGGTGTCTCCTCTTTAGAGTTACTATATTTCAGTTTCCCAACTTCAGGAGGCTTAGGAGAGCCAGCACTAGCTTCAGTGCCTAGACAGTTGGACGATAAGGAGGTTGCCACTACTACCGGGTGTCAGACACACGGTGGTGTGCACCTAGAGTGTGTTTGGTGGCCCAGTGCCAGAAAGATTTTTCCCAGCCCCAGTAAGCCAAGAGCATGTGGCATCGAAAGTTTGGGTGCAGTAAAGTCTGGTGAGTGTCCAGCAGAGAGAGCTTATTAGGTTTGTGTTTAAAAAAAAAAAAAAAAAAATTTAAACTCAATAAAACTGAACTTGCTAAATGATCAAGGGAGCACAAGACGTGGTACCAAATGGCCAGAACCCATTCTGCTTTTGTTGTTTACTACTAAGCACTTGAAATGCCCTTAAAGCCAGACTCCTGAGCAGGAACAAGACTGTTGCAGCTGACTGCAATAGATGATAAAGCCCAATGTAATGGAGACACTATAGGTTCTAGGGTATCCAGATTCCTGGTTTTCTGAGACTTGACTTTTGAAATGAAATGGAGTCCAAAATGGTCCTTTATAGGTACCCTGTTAGTTATATGCTTTAGAAGTCATTATGTGCTATTACTGTGTATTGGAAAAAAGCTCAGATCTCAGTTTAGCTCCGAAGGGGTCTGTGTTACTTCAGGTTTCAGAGTAGCAGCCATGTTAGTCTGTATCCGTAAAAAGAAAAGGAGTACTTGTGGCACCTTAGAGACTAAAATTTATTAGAGTATCATGCTCTAATAAATTTGTTAGTCTCTAAGGTGCCAGAAGTACTCCTTTTCTTTTTTGTCTTACTTCAGACACTTTGGATTTTTCTTAAACTTACTGCAGGCAGATTGGATGAGGGGTTGGTTCCAGTACCCAGTGAGTGCATTCTTCAGCTTTTATTATGCACAAAGGAAAGTTTCAGGTTCTCGGATACCATGGTGCTGGATGAGGTATAAAACCTGGATAGTTTATCTGGTGGGTCTCCTATATTAAAAGCCAGGTAGCTTGGAGCAGATGATTAATCCCTCTGCAGTCTATTCACTGCTACTCATTTCATTAATATTCTCCTACAATTGTTGAAAGGCTCCATTCAAAGTCAAGGAGTGTGTTCCCTCATTGGTTTCCTATCTATATAAATGTTTTTGTTATAAACTGGCCAAGTACCCCACTGAAAGGTGACTATTCCATTGCAACCCAGTTTCTGGATCTTGGTAGAGTCTATTCTGTTTCTAGCTCTAGAGGCTATAGGCGATGTTCCTAGGCTTCCACCTCTTGACTGACACCCTACTTTGGGATGTGTTGCTGCCTAGCCACCCTAGACCCCAAAATCAGTGTTTTATATCTCCTGAACTCCCTTCTCCACTAAGACACTTACTCATGCTCCACTTTGGCTATGAGCACTCTGGTCCTCTAGTTTTACACTTTCAGGGACAGTGTAACAGGAAAGCAAGGAATATAAGCTCAAGGCTGGTTTACACTAGAATTCATATCAGCATAACTATGTCTCTCGGGTGTAAAAAATCCACATCCCTGAGAGAGACTATGCTGACCTAACCCCCAGTATGGACAGCACTAGGTTGACCATTGACCTAGCTATCACCTCTTGGGAAGTGCTGATGGAGAACCCTCTCCCGTCAGCATAGGTAGTGCCTACCCTGAAGGGCTGCAGCATCAGTTTAAGGGTAGATGTACCCTTAACCTCTCTCTCTGATATTTTACAGTGGGAAGCTCCCATCCAGTGTAGGCACCTGTGTAGAAAGTTGTATTGTTCCTTGAGGGTGGGCCGGTAGTTAAGATCATCAGTTGGTGGCCTTGGTTGCAATCTTGATGGCTTCTCAGTGACTGTCTCTCAATGATGAGTAAAGCAACTTTTCTGGGTATGATAGCTGTATGGAACACATCATAGGCTGCCCTCAGGTGAATTTAGACCTGCTCAGATTATGAGCTCCATTT
This sequence comes from Dermochelys coriacea, assembly GCF_009764565.3. NCBI lineage: Eukaryota > Metazoa > Chordata > Testudines > Dermochelyidae > Dermochelys > Dermochelys coriacea. Next base: position 18,145,421 of record NC_050081.1, on the reverse strand, counting down.
TGTATTATGTGCTGATACAGATCTATCCCATTCTGTCAGGTTTTTTTTCATTGAAGACTGTTTTTCAGACTATGCCAAGATTTCTTCTACCTGGTTTGTTTGCTTTTCCTGTTAACGAGGAAACTGTCTTGTAAAGTTTTTGTCACCATTCTTAACCTGGGTAGGTGAGGAGGTTGTTAAAAGGCATGTTGAATATAGGGTATGTCTACACTACAAAATGATATCGACCTAAGTTACAACAGTATATAGCCACCACAGTAATTAAATCGTTTTTGCATGTCCACCCTAGACTCCTTATGTCAGTGGTGCACATCCTCACTAGGAGTATAGCGATTCAACTGTCAGTGTGGGGCATTGTGAGATGGCTTCTGAAAGGCAGCAATAGTTGATGTGCATTGACCTAACTGCATCAGTGTTTACTCTGTGCCTCTCGTGGAAGTGGTGTTAAGTCAGTGTAGTGGGCGAATTACTTCAGTGGGAGTGACGTGTTAGTGCAGATGCTTAGAGTTAGGTCTGTGTAAGCTCCCTTAGAAGGCCTTAGAACTGTAGGTCTTAGTCTCCAAAGTGCGTGTGTCACTTTTGGAAATGAGACTCGGGCACCTAAGTCACCAGACACATTTGAAAATTTTACCCAGTACCCCATAAGGTTTACATAGTAGCTTTTTATTCTATAATACTTCTGGGGCCTTACACCTCTAAGTGTTTGTCTGCATGGGCAAGCTATTGTGAAAAAAACTAGAATGTAAATTAAAACAAGATAGCTATTCCACACTAACTTCCTGTGTGGACACTTATTCTGCACCAAGAGTGCCTTTTGCAGTTTAGTTAAATTCACTTCCAAAAGTGGATTGAGCTAAACTACACAAAGGCAGTTTCAGTGTAGAATAAGTGTGTCCACGTGGGGACCTAGTGTGGAATAGCTATTTTGGGCTATTTCCCCATGTTGACAAACCCTAAGACTACTCTGTCAAGATGGAATAAAAGCAAATATAAAGGTCTGTCTATCAAACTTTGTCCAGTTCAAGCTCACTTTTCTAGGGCAGCGGCAGGCTCCTGGGTAAAGCATCTGCAGAGAGAGCTTGCTTTTTCTCTGTCAAGTTTCAATTTCCTTTACAAAAAATAATCTACATTACTGTATTTTCTAGAATATAAATTGAGCCTAGCTATACAATGATAGTTGTGATTAAGCTGCATGCTGCTTTATGATGATTTATTTACCCACAGTGTATACTTCTGTGCACAATAATAGGCCTCTTCCCCCGTGACGTGGATTGCCTAACACAGTGGATTTAACCATGCAAACTGATTTGGTCAATCACTTGAATTTCTGTAATCACAACTGGTTTTGGAAAAGCTCATATGCTTTATTTTTTTAAATGAGTCTTTAGGAAACAAGGATTTAATTTTTTTAGGAGAAAGTGATTCTGCGGTTTCTTGGCTCTTATTGAAGCAAGCTTTTTTTTTTTTTTTTTTTTCGTGGATAAGATGTTTGGTTGAGTAACTGCTCTTTGGTGTCTTGCCATCCCACCCTGCAAGTTTCAAGAGTCAGTGTTACACAGCACAGTCTTCCAAGGAGCCAAAACACAGTGAAATGCATGGACTATTGAAAGGCAGCCTCCATGTCCAGTCTTGGCTATTCTATGTCTCCTTTCTTGAAATCATGGCTCTGACTAGTCCTCCAGTGCCTCTGTTACAACAAAAGGAGAAGAGGGACAAAGGGAGCCAAGCACTTTTTATGATGATTCTCCACAATATATTAATGCTACCAGTAACCTAGACCTTTCTTGGAGCCCAGGTAGTAGTCCCAACCAATTTTCTGGTTTCAGAGTAGCAGCCGTGTTAGTCTGTATTCGCAAAAAGAAAAGGAGTACTTGTGGCACCTTAGAGACTAACAAATTTATTAGAGCATAAGCTTTCATGAGCTACATCCGATGAAGTGAGCTGTAGCTCACGAAAGCTTATGCTCTAATAAATTTGTTAGTCTCTAAGGTGCCACAAGTACTCCTTTTCTTTTAACCAATTTTCTGAATACCTTGCTCCAGGGTCGAATCCACTTTTTTCTTGAGCCTTTAGATCTGAAAGATAGTTTCACAGAGAGAGATTTCTGTGTCATGGTTCCTAAAATGTTGTTTACATAGCCACAAGCTTTCAAGCAAGAAGTTTAACCATGTGTCTGGATGACCTCTTTTAACTGGTAAATGTGCAGACTTAGAATGCTTTTCTGGTGTTCCCTGCAACAAGTGTTTGCAGTTTTTTGCCTGGAGTCGAGGGCTTTGAATCTGCTCTCTGAATAGAGGTTTTGATTCTCTCTGAGTTTCAGGTTTCAGTGCCATAATGTTTCTTTGGGAAACAATGGATTATGCAGAAGGAAGGGAACTTCTCCCAGTGGAAACTGGAATTATTAAGAATTAATCTGGGAACAGTTTTGAGAGACACTATCTTTGAGGAATGTTAGAAAAGTGTATAAAGGGTAAATGGGATGACCAGGTAATTATAGATAGGTTAGCCTGATAAAAGGGTTCTCATTATACAGGAGTGATATGTATGCATCCTTGAAGACAGAAATTACATTTTTTTTAAGGTGGAGATAGGGAGAAGGGGGACATGCCCCTCTCCCATTAGTACACCTATGTATTGCCACGAATGTGTACCTTACTATGTAAGGGAAAGAAGTGGTGCATGGTGGAGCATATTGCAGAAATATAATTTAGAGGTAGAAACAAGGATTCCTTGTTACTCACTTTTAACAGGTAGGTGGTGTATGATGTTGGTCCAGTATTGTTTCTGATAAACTGCTTTCAGTCTTTCTCTTGTATTAGACTTTTTGGTTAGATTTGCTGGTACAGTGATCGCTAATTAATCCAGGGAGTTCATAATATGATTCAGTAATGTTGGGATTGGCACATTTTATCTACAGCGGATTTCATATAATTAATTCTCACTCCAAGATAATAAAAAGATCTAGTGAGGTATAAAAATGTTTCCCAAATATTTTTCATCATTGTTTTTGATTAGGGACACTGAAAACATTAAAATTATGGTAATATTCTGATAGTTTGGATATTTACGGTGCTAAAAACACCCCAAAACATATAAATATCCAAAATATGACGTTCAAATAACTTAATGACAGTATAACTATTCGCAAAAAGAAAAGGATTACTTGTGGCACCTTAGAGACTAACAAATTTATTAGAGCATAAGCTTTCGTGAGCTACAGCTCACTTCATCGGATGCATTTGGTGGAAAATACAGTGGGGAGATTTATATATATATACGCACGCGCACGCGCACACACCATGAAACAATGGGTTTTATCATACATACTGTAAGGAGAGTGATCACTTAAGATGAGCCAGCAGCAGGGGGGGAAAGGAGGAAAACCTTTCCTGGTGACAAGCAAGGTGAAAGGTTTTCTCCTTCCCCCCATCCCCCCCACTGCTGGTGATGGCTCATCTTAAGTGATCACTCTCCTTACAGTATGTATGATAAAACCCATTGTTTCATGTTCTCTCTCTGTGTGTGTGTGTGTGTGTGTGTGTGTGTGTGTGTGTGTGTGTGTGTGTGTGTAAATCTCCCCACTGTATTTTCCACCAAATGCATCCGATGAAGTGAGCTGTAGCTCACGAAAGCTTATGCTCAAATAAATTTTAGTCTCTAAGGTGCCACAAGTACTCCTTTTCTTTTTGTGAATACAGACTAACACGGCTGCTACTCTGAAACCTGTCATTATGCAAAGTGTAACTATTGTAACATATGTTAGGTGGATAAAGTGTTTTGGACATCTCTTTATAGTTTTCGTTAGCAAATATTACTTTTCTGCCAGAAATGCACGTTCATGTAGTTCAAGGGTGGCCAAACTATGGCCCTCAGGCTGCTTCCAGCCTGTCAGACGTTTTTATCCGGCCCTCGAGCTCCGCCTGCCCGGCACTCCCCAGCCCCTGACTCTCAATTCCACCATCTTCCGGCATGCACAGAGCCATACTGCACAGGTGCGATTTCACCGTGCTGATTCCAGGATCAGATTCCCTCCCCCCCACACACACACGCACACAGCAGCCGGCCCAATTCCCTCCCAGTCTCCTACAGCCCCACCCTTGAGAGCCTTGAAACCTCCCAGAGACCACACCCATCCCAGCTAGGGTTCTTCCGCCCATGGTGGTGCCTGTTACGGCCACCTTGGTGTCACCGCCAGCAGGGCCTCTAGGAGTCCTCAGTACCGTCCCTGTAGATGCCCCCTGTAGTGAGGCGGTGTGGTGCCTCACCACCCTGCTGAGGGAAGAACCTCCCCAGACACCAAAGTGGGCGGAGCCAGTGAATCCTGCACCCGCCTGCCCCCTGAGGTCAAGGCGCAGGACAGGAAGTAGAAAAGCCGAACCTCAGAGCTCAGTTGGGCGACAGCAGCCGGAGAGACCAGACGCCCGTGGCCTGGCTCCGGCTTGAGAGACCCTGGCAAGCCGCGGCCAACCCGAGGACTGGCCAAACTGGCCAATGCCTGACACTGACAGATGCCCAGAGGAGCTGCCGAGCCTGCCCCTCACTGGCGACCCAGAGGAGCCCATGGTGCTGGAACCCTCCAAGGACACCACCCTGACCCAGGTACCCTACAAGGGGGAGTCCGGAAGTAGCCCGGGAGCAGCCGATCCCAGTCTGGCTGCAGCACTGCCAGAGCCTATGTCAGTGTGTTGCGGCCAGGATCCCCAGTGACACAGCAGCGGGTCTTCGGCTGCTGCTAGGGCCCTGGGCTGGGATGCAGTGGAGTGGGTGGGCAATCTCCCCCTCCCCCTGGTTGCTAAAGCTAGGAGCATGAGCTTATATTGAACTATTTGGCTCAGCCCCTGCCTGAGGGCCTGAGCCCCTGACTGTTTGTTTGCTGCCCTGCTCTGACCCAGGGACTGGGCTTATATTGAACTGCTTGTGGGACCCAGCCTGAAGATCTGGGCCGTAGACTGGGTATTCCCCAACCCAGCCGAGAATGTAGTGAGGCGAGTGGTGCCTCATCACCCCGCCGAGGGACAAGCCCTGGCTCAGTTTCCTTACACCCCCCCCACCACACCGCAGTAACATCCCTTATAGAGCCCCCACATTCTACACCCCATAGAGTCCCCCTCCCGCACTGGGCATTCATGGCCCACCATACAATTTCCATACCCAGATGCGGCCCTCAGGCCAAAAAGGTTGCCCACTTCTGATTTAGATGTGTAGTGGATAAACAGTTACGTTTTTGTGGTATAACTTTTTCAAGATGATTAAAAGGACTCTTGCATGGATAACACAAATATTTCTCTTACTTAATCATTGAACATTAGCAACTTTGGTTTTGTATATAGAAATTCTGATCTTGGGGCAGTTATTGCATGACAGGAGCAACAAAGGCTTTTAAAAAATATAATCATTGTAACTTGTATTCAAACTTCCAGTTGGTACTTCAGTGCACACTTGAATCCATAACATTGTTTTTTGATACCTCACAAATATGAATACTTTAAAGCTATTTGTGAGCCTCAGTTAGATTGTTGCTTTACTCCTGCACATTTAGAATGCATTCTTTTTGGTTTAAAAAAACGCTGAGAGACCGAACAAGGTTTTTAAATGATTCTTTGTCTGTTTTTCATTGTTTCTAATAGCTCCTTTTAGAAGCATATAATTTTTTTCTTACAAGAGTTCTTTTTGCTGAAGTGTTGACTTTTCTATATATTTATAACTGAATTTGAAATGAACCTGGCGTCTGTTTTTTCTGGTTTGTGCAACAGCATCCTCAGTAAGGTCAGCATAGGTAAGGAAATAACTTGTGCTCCCTCTGCTGTTAGTAAAAGATTCCTGTTGTAGGTCATGCATGTTGTGGTTCTGGTTTAAAAGAAATGCAGTATTCAGATGTTTTATAGTTCTGTAACTCCATTAGATTGTAGTAGTACTAACTACTTGAATTTACCTTTAATAACTTTCATGCATGTTAAATGTTTAGTAAATGGTTTGCACGCATCTTAGCAGCTGCCATCCAGTCCATCGTTAACTTCATTGTTTTATGGCTGTAACTTAACACTGAAAGTCTTGAATCATCCCTTCCCCATTTGAAAGAAACGTTATCATCCAATATTTGAAAAAAAAATCAAGATAGCAGTAGATTCCTTGTCTTTTGTGAATCCACAGTGAGTCAAGAATTCTTAGTGACTTGTCTAGACAGAGCCCGTCTCCCTTATTCTTTTGTCTGTTCAATGCCACTTTAATTGTCACAAAAATTCACAGTAGAGCTAAAACTAAGATTCTGGAGATGATCCAGCGGGCTTGAGAAATCCCCAAAAGCCTTATGTTAGGTGTGCAGTAGTAACCTATACTGTTTCAGTTTAAATAGTGCTGTCCCTTCCCATTGCTGGTGTCCTTAATTGCTTTGGACATTTGTAAGTAAAGCTAAATGAAACAAAGGCATGTGATCCAAGCAGCTTTTTGTGGAATGATTATGCATTCCTCTGTAGCATGGGAAGAACGTGTCTGAAATAAACTGAACAAAATTTTGAATTAAAACGAAGTAATAACTTATTAGTAGTAGTAATCTTTATTAAAACATCTTTAATTTCTTTTAACAATCATGTAATAGAATCTGATTTACTGGGAGTGGCATTTAATTAATTTAATTCAATTTAGAGAGTTTAACTCTATTACATATTAGTAGAGAAAATTACCTCTGAACAGTCATTTCTCATTGGTGACATGCAATAAGTTAATTTAGCTCAGAGTTCCTTTGGGTGCATTGTGAGTTTTGCTCTGAAAGTTGCTATGGTGACAGCCTGATCAACCAAGGGCTGTCAAGGAAACAACAAATAGAACAGCCCTGCTTTGCACAGTGGCTCTACTGCTGTAAACACTGACAAATGGGTACTGTTTGCTCTATGCCTTATTCTAGTCTCATCATACTATTTTTAGTGAACCTGCTTGTTTAAATCTTTTATAGATGCCAAAGTTGTGTTTGAAGAACTAGTGAAAAAGCTTCTTAAGGAATGCCTAGTCATTTAGCAGACCTGCTGTGCAGAAGCATTTTCACTGAGAAGGTTTTCTTTCAGATTCTGTTCAACAAATTGAACTGAGCTTCGCTGGTTTCAGCTCATCCCAGTGAAATGATTGCAGAATGGCCATCGGAATTTAGTTTGCTTTTTCTTCAGAGAACATTCGTGCAGCATTTGTGAGATATCTGGAAACTGCTGGAACTGCATTCCTTGTGTTCCTGAATAATTTACAACCTGCTTCTCATATATGTCATTAATGTATGATGGCCCTGCAGACATAAAGAATCTGTTTGGCTTTAGCTGAATTAATGAGAAGAATTCTTCTGATACTGTATCAGCCAAGGTTTCAGTGTTAGGCCCTTAAACTCCTCTGTTCAAAACAAAACCTACATAGAGAGGCTGTCTTTTGTAAAACTAGCAAAGGACAATTGCTTATGTATTTGGGGCATTTAAAAAATTTTAAATATTAAGGGTATTAACAGACCTGAAAGAAAGTATTAAATTATAAGTTCTGTATATTTGTTTCTTTTATAATTCAATGTAGGGAAATGGTTTGCCTTCTCAAGTATAGGAAGTAAATGTTTATTTACAAGATTTTTTTAGTTAGAAATAGCATACTTTATACTACAGTGCATCCCAACACTAAACATTAGAACTAAATATTGTAATATAATGTCAAAACTTTAGTTGAAATGGATTGCTCGTGTGACTAAGGGTTTGTGGGATCAAGATTGTAGTTTATAATGTCAGATTTAATTAATACAGTACATCTAAACTTTCACTAAAGTTGCATGGTTTGGTATAGATCACACATAGAAACATAACAGATATTTTCAGAGAAGTCAACATTGGATAATAGCTGCTAGGATATGAAGATCATCGGTAAACAAAGCAGCATCAATGCATTTACTAGCAAAAGACTAACTTCAAAATTAGGAAGGCAAGTTTGTTTAACGGTTTCAGAGAAGTAGCCATGTTAGTCTGTATTCGCAAAAAGAAAAGGAGTACTTGTGGCACTTTAGAGACTAAATTTGTTAGTCTCTAAGGTGCCACAAGTACTCCTTTTCTTTTTGTTTTTAACGGTAATTTTGAAGACTTGTTTTTTGCACAAAAATCATATTACTTCAGAAGACAAAAAAAACATTTTTTGCATTGTCAAAATCAAAAAGCAAATATTTAAATCTGTCCCAAAATTCTCAAATTTATTTAGAAAAATTTCTGCAATAGTATGTATTAGAAACATTGGTCTTTCAGAGAATGAAATAATTGTGCTTTGTGTTGACTGGTACATGCATATGTCTGGGATGAAATTTTACTTTTTATTTTCAGATTTTACTCAACCTACCCTTATTTGGGGGCAGAAGTAAAAAAAAAAAAAGCTATGCATATTAATTTTTCAGCAGTGGAAAAAGCACCTGAAGGAGGATGCAGGTCATCAGTTATAGCCTCCAGCCATTGAGGCAGTAACACAAGTTTTTCCCCTAGTGACTCTGCCTGAATCTCAGAAAAGCCTTCTCTTGTGGTAAAGGGTGAATGTAGAGCTGTACCATAATTTCTACTTCCTGCAGCTGCTTCATCTGAAATATCATGGCTGGACCACAAAATTATTAGTTTAGTATTTATATGAAATATATATTCCCATAAATGTACATGATACTAGGGCCTTGATTTTTCATGTACTTAAGGACATGGATAATTTTATTTACATGAATAACCCCACTGAAGTTAGTAGAGCTACTCATATGAGTAAAATTTGTAGTTAAGTTTTTCATGGTTGAATTCATAAATAGGACAGTGTGCCTTTGCAATCTACAATCTATAAACTACTGACAGATCTTTAATGGAGATATCCTCCTTTTAGGCAGCAGTAATTAAAAAAAAAAAATTTAAATAGAAACTGAAAATAATTGGAGTGGCCAGACAGGTAAACCAGCGTCATCAAACAGTTAAGAGGAAAAGGAAATGCAAAATAGTTGCATTGTAATACTTATGGACTTGACGAACAGTACTCACAAATCTAATGCCCTGCAAGCAGAGCTACAATACAAGTCTGAGTCTATCATTTTGACCACTGCTCACTTAAGAAATACTTTTAATTATAGTAGCTCCTTTTCCTTTTACATGAACAAATCTTTCTTGGTTTGTGTACCATTTTATCCTCCCAATGATCACTAACCTGTCTTGCAACAATACCATACTGATATGTTGTTCAATAGAAACATTTTGTTTTGGGGCATTTTGAAAGGACTGTATTCATGGAGGAGAAGGAGCCAGCCCCGTCTCCCCCATAACATTTTAGCTCAGTAGTTAGAGCACTTATCTGAGAGGTGGGAGACCAAGGTTCATGTCTCCCTTCTGCCTAAAGTGACGATGGGTTTTGAACTTGGGTCTCCCACTTCCGGTGTGGGGCTATTGATTTATTCTGTGTTTGATCTCTCTGTCTCTCCTGTTGAAGCTGTTCCACTTTTTATAGATAATTAAATAGTCAAAGGGCCAAAGAGAGAGTGAACAAGTGTGGCTGTAGCCTGGTGGTTAGGGCAGTCCCCTGGGATGTGGGAGACTCAAGATCAAGTCCATCTCCAATAACTATTCACTTAGTTATACTAAGTGGAACAACTTCCACAGGAGAGATTGAAAGAGATCTGTCCAAGAATGCTCCGTAGCTCAGTGATTTAAGACATTCTCTTACAATGTAAGAGACTCAAGTTCACATCTCTGCCCTAAATCAGGCAGACTGGAGAATTGAACCTTGGGGGTCTCCCACATCCCAGTTGAGTTCCCTAACAAGTGTGCTAAAAGTTGGCACCAGACACACCACTATGAGGATGACATTTTGGGTCAACCAAAACTGTATTTTTGGGGGTGAACAAACTATACTCCTGTCATCCCAATTTACCTATTTCTAAGTGTTTCATTGTAAGTAACACCTGAATAGATTATTTTCAGACAGAAGTTTTTTTTTAAAGTTGGTGTCCCTTTACAATATTCAGCTGCGTATGTATTTGAAATCAGCAGCCTTTGCTTTCCATTACCCCCTTCGTATTCCCATTTTAATAGCCTTTCTACTCTATCTTCAAAACTCAATTGCTTTTTGATCTGTAGTTAGATCGTTCAGAAGGTTGGTAACTTTAAAAAAAATTAATTCTAATATGACAGTGGAGTGATGCAGTGTATTTGTAGTCACTCATCATTTCCAAAGGCGCAGAGAGGCTTGTTTCTGTGGAGTTCCTTGCTTCTATCAGCATAAAGTAAGAGAGCTTCAAGTTAACCTCTAACCTGCTATTCCACCAGACTGCCCCAGGTTATTCATTTAAAAGAAAAGCTAGTCTTGAGATTTTTTTCATGTAAACTCTAACCTATAGATCTAGTGGTGTCCCAAATTCTAATGTAATTTTAGTCTCTTGATGTAGACAGTAGAATTGATGAGTACGCCAGACTATTATCTCTCTTTATAAATAAATGTGTTAATTGCTTTGAACTGAATTTTCAAATAACTTTGTACAGGTGTGTTATGATGCAATCGTGAAGTTTTCTACTGTAAATAATACTTGGCTTTCAAGCTGCTGTTAGAAGTGGCTATCTCGTTATTGAAGAAAAGACAGTTTGGTCACTCTGACTTTAGCACCCTTTGTGAATTTCCTTTTGAAATGGAAAATGTTATGCAAACATTGTATACCCTTTGCTCAAAATTGCCTTTAATTTATTTTTTGCTTTTCAGTATCGATTTAAAAGAAAATGATTTGCCTGTCTTCTGTATGATACCTGTACTAAAGGGACATCATTTCGAAATCAAGGATTCCATTCCTGATTCTGCCACAGACTTAATATGTGACAGTGGGCCAAGTTTCATAATCTCTCTGGTTGTTGTACACTAGAAGTTTCACCTGATTTCTCAGCAATCCTAGCAGGGGGCAACCGGTGTCTAAACCACCATGTGAAATAGAACTCTGAACCAGCTCCTTGTCTTCACTAGCCCTCCTGGTGTTACTCTCTCTGGTGAAGTTAAACTGCTGGTAACATTGCAAAAGTACAGGGAAAAAAATTGTAGTATACACAGTTTCTGACTCGCTTCTAGTTTGTAAAATGTTATACATTCCGATCTTAGCGGGCTATTGTGAGATACATTAATTTTTGTGAAGATCAGATACCATGGTAATGAGGATTATAGAAGAACCTAATAGATCAGTGGTCCCCCCCACAACTGTGGGGTGTGGCCCCAGGGGGAATGTTTGGGGGGGAGGGATGCAGTGGGTCCTGGGCCAGCCCCCACAGGGGTGCGGGAGGGAGCACCACCCAGCCCTGCTCTGTCCCAGCTTTGCTAAGGCCCCACCCCAGCTGCAGCTTGGGCCCCAGCCATGGCTGTGGCTCCACTTCTGCCCCAGGCTCCCAGCCCTGGTTCCAGAAGGGCTGCAGACAGGTTTCATTATGGGTAAGGGGGGACACAACAGAAAAAGTTTGGGGACCACTGTAATAGATTTTGGATCCTGTCCCTGGGTCCACTTGTCAGTTGTTGTGACTTAAAATTGCTTTTTCCTATTTTTAAATATATATTTCTCTCCACTGTTCTGTGAAAGACCCATACATGCAAAACTACCTACTGAATTCTGAGAATGCTATGAAGACTAAACCAGTTTTATGTAGAACCACATTATCAGAAGATCTACCGACTTCCAGAAGTTTCTAATACTAGCAAACCAAATCCTCCTAGTAGTTAGTAACTCTACCCATCCATTTAATCATTCAGTAATAGCTGATTCCACAAACAACTAGTCCCTCCCTCTCCTGAGGTGAGAGTTGAGTTTACAGATATCAGAATTGTACAAATGAAGTTCTGAGTTCTTCAGGGTTATTGAGTGAAGACGACATATCCGAGAGCAAAAGAAAGAATAGGTCTGTGCTGAAAATAATGGCATGAAGCTTACATTTCAGAATTAAAGGGTAATCTGTAGGCTGTTTTCTAGCAAGAGTTGTTTCTTTTTGCCACACACAATGGTTTTTTTTTAAAGGCATGTGTGATATAAAAATGAATGATTAATATTAGAATTGAGTCATATGGATTCATAAATGCTAATTCACATGATCAGTGAGAAGGAGATCTGTAGTTTGAAAGAAATCAGAGAGAGAGAGAGTATTAAGCAGTGAAAGTTACCATCTGTTACCAGCTCTCATCCCAAGAGAATTTAGCCATGAAAACTATGGTAACTTTAACTGTTCAGTTCCCCAGACTGTGATTCCAGTATTTCGAGTTCTCACTTTTTAGTAAGTTTACAAAGAGCATTGAATGTAAACTGTGAATTAACTTAAGATTAAAATCTTATTTCATGCAAACAGAAGAGAAGTACAGAAGAAAGTATTAGAAGTTGTTAAGGATTTAAGTTTTCTTTGACAGACTACTACTGCATGTTAAAACAAAACCTAATGCTGAAGAATGTGATTGAGAAAAGCTTTTAGGACATTGAATAACATAATGCAAAACAAGTTCTGTATCTCTGTTTAAGACAGGCTAGATACCTGGCTGCTGACAGCTATGAAAACGACAAGAAATGTAATCGTTCTTCAAGAATATGCAACAGAAGCTAAAATCTAGTTAGTGAAGCATGCTAATAAGTACACCGGTTATAATGTTGAAATACAGAAAAACACCTCATTAAGAGTAAACTATAGTGAAAAACATCCTAAGTACTGTGAAAAAAGCAGAAGTGCAGTGAACTGGCTATTATAATGTAAGAGGATGAGGAAATGAGCTGTATTTATGACATAAAGGAAACAAGAATGAATTAAGAACCACAGTTTGTGGTTATGTTTGACCCAGAAAAAAGGATGCTTCATAACATCGAGGCTTTTATCCTATAACAAAGAAACAGTTGTTAATGTTTGTTTGTTTTTGTATTGTGATAGCATCTAGGTGCTCCAGTCATGGATGAGAGCCCCATTGTGCTAGGCGATGTACAAACACACACATACAGTCCTTGCCCCCAAAAGCTTACAATCTAAGCTTGTAAGATGAGAAACCAGTGAATGCAAGAAACAGACTGGGGGGCAGAGGTGAGGAGAAGTGATACAAAGAAGCAGTGAGATGCTAATGGTCAGCATAACCTGTGTTCATAGCACACCAGCTGCCTAACCATTGTTGTTTTTTTGTAGGCACGAAGAGTTTTAAGGGGGAATTTGAAGTAGAAAAATGAGGAGGCCCTGCAGATGCCTTCAGTGAGCTCCTCCAATGCTTAAGAATGACATGAAAAGGAGCATGAAGGTGTTCAGAGTTGGGAGTTGATGTCTCAATACTGTGTAAGAGGTGATAGGATTGGGATAGACTGGGGTTCTCCAACTGAGGGTCATGACCCCTCAGGGAGTCACCAGGTGGTTACATGGGGGTTGCGAGCTGTCAGTCCTGAGCCCCCATTAAATTAAATTAAACTAACTCCCCCATTTTGATGTATAAGGGGGGGTCACACTCAGAGGCTTGCTGTGTGAAAGGGGTTCACCAATACAAAAAGTTTGAAAAGCAGTGGGATAGACAGTGAAGGGCTTTCAAAGCAAAGACAAGAGATTGTGTCTGATGTAGTGAAGATGGAAGAATGCGAAAAAGGCATGGTTGAAGTGACGAACCATGAAAATGATTTTGCATCAGATCTATTTAGATATAAATGGGGGCAAAATGGAATATGACAGTGCTAGAGAGGAAGAGGTTGCAGTAGTTAAGACACGAAATTACAAGGGTCTGGACAAGAATTTCAGCTGTGTGGATGAAGAGGAAAGGCTGGGTTTTCAAGGTGATATGCAGGAAGAAGTAACAGATATTAAACGTGGTTTGGATGTGAAAATCTAGAAAGAGCCATGTTAAAGACAATGCTCAAGCTTTGGGTCCGAGTGACAAGGAAGGTGATGGTTTATCCACAGTGTCGACTTCTTAGCATATGTGCAATGTGCCCCAGGAAGCACATAACCAGGATTCATCACCAAATTTGGTCCACTGTTTGGATCATGAGCTTCCCTGGGCCAGGTATTGACAGGGAGTGCAGCATGATCGCTGATCCATGCCCCCCTCCACAGTGACTGCAAAAGGAGAAAAGAAGGACACCTTGGGGGAAAGATTAAGAGCCCTGTTTTGGCAACGTTATGCTTAAACTGTTGTCTGGATATTGATGAGAATATGTCAGAAAGATGGGCTGAGATATAGTTTGAACAGGAAGACACAGGTCCATGTCTTGCTTTCCAAGTGGAGGGGTAGATTCGTGAGCTGCCAGCATAGAGATGATAGTTTAATGTATGTTTTTCAATGAAAATATCCAGAGGTAGCATTTAGAGGGGGAAAAAGGGAGGTTGCCGAAGATGAAGGCCTGGACAACCTCCACAGAAAGTTGGGTAGAGGTTGAGGAGGCACCACTGATGGAATGATTAGAGAAGTAGAGGACCTTGTGTGGAGAGAGAATGGAGTCACAAAAGCTATGGGGAGGACATATTTCAAGAAGCGCAGGGCTGTGTGTGCGAAAGACAGGCGATAGGTTGAGGAGAATGAGGATGCTGAGCTTTGGCCTTGAAGAGGTCATTAGAGACTTTGCTGAAAGCTCTTTCAGTGGAGTGTGGGGGATGGATGCCAGATTAGAGAAGATCTATGGAAAGTTTCAGTAATTGGAGAGGCAAGTGAAGTCAAGGGTGGTTTTAATAAGATGAGAGAGACTGAGGCATGCTTATATTTTGAAGGGAAGGACTCTCAGGTGAGTGAGGGTATGTCTACGCTGCACACTAAGTCTTTGGGATCCGGGCTTGTGGACTTGGTTTTTCCAGGCCTGTGCTTGAGAGTTGTGATGCTTTCTTGGGGTGCACAGGACTGCGAAGCATCTTGTTAATTCCTTCCCTCCAGCAAGAGGAAGACTTGCTGGTGCTTAGCTAGGTGTCAGCTCTCTGACTACTAGTCTGTTAACCACCCTAATGCTCTCCACAGGGCTCTGCCAGCCTTTACTTTGTCTTGCAAGTTAACAGTAGGTGGATCCCAAGCCTCCCTGAAGTATTCCCCTGCAGTGTCCAGCCCTTAATCACTCGACACTCACAGAAATTACCAAGTAAACTGTCCCTGAAAGAAAAGTACACAACACTGGATTGTTTGCTTCAACTGAGGATCAATTCCAATATAACATCACAGCACTGAGATATATTTATAGTGAAAACTTGTTATCAAAGGCTAGGATTTAAGAGATAGTGAGTAAAGATAATGACGAAAACAGATTTGGTTACATATAAAACAAAAAGTGTAACACAATTCCTAGAGTCTAAACTTTAACAGGCTAAAATCCTTGTCAAAAGTAGTTTATCTCAATCTCCCAGCTGACGTGGCTGGGATCCAGCTTTTATGCATAAAGCAGGCACTGTCCTTTTTGCTTCTTCAGTGACGGACGAAGGAGTGTCTTTTTGCCTTCCTCTGACGTTCCCCAAAGCCACGGTCTTGTCCCCAGAGTCGCATGACCCCCGGGTTTATTCCCTGGTGTGCTGGCACCATATTGCCTTCACATCCTCATGTTGATGTTGTAAGCAAACCGGCTTCCATTGTGATGGCTTATAATGGTTATTTTACATATGAACCAAGGCAGACAGGTGAATATACATGCTTTGTCTTGTCCAAACCTGTTTGTCAGTTCTCCTTTGGTTCAGACTTTGAAACATAAATTTCCAGTATATATACACAGATCCTTAAATGTCATCTGGACATACATCTCGCAATGACTGTGCATCAGTATGACATAAGCTTTTTTAGATACCTCACTTGATCCTGTTGGATAAATACTATGAAAGCAATGCATAAGGAGTTTGTCAGGCCTGTCAAGTAACAGTTATAGAGCAGTGAACCCTTTGCCAGTTGGCACTAGCTCAGGGTCACAAGTGTCCACACTACATTGTAAATAATAGCTGGACCCAGGTCTAATAGCTTTGCAAACGTGTCCATGTTGCCCTACCGAGACTTGGCTTGGGTCTGCAGCTTGAATTGCATCCACACTGCAAAGTGACAGGGCTTGGACCCAAGTCACAGCAGTACTCAGGCTGTGACCCTGTGATTTTTTCCCCACTGTGATGGGTTCCCACCAGGGTGCCACTTGGAATTGGGGTTCTGCTGAGCCCTCTGACCAACCAGCCTGGATTCCCTCTCTCACTGTGCTGCTGTGACAAGCTGTAGACTGCTCCTAGTCCTACACTCCCACCAGCATTCACACAGACAGGGACATACCCAGCTGCAGTTACATGCAGGCTGACCAGCCCCTGCATGAACCAGCAATGGAGGTGCTACAGCCAAGATAACCCCCACCTTCTCAGCCTAGGACCTCAGAGCTGTACCATTCTGCCCTGGTCAAAACCTGACCAGTATGAATTTATTACTCAGTTTGCCTCTCCCTCAGTGTGGAGAGGAATATGCAACAAGTCTGTTAACCAAGCCAAGATTTTTCCCCAGACACTTCATTTAAAGGCACACTAGTTTAGGTTAAAACATAAAACAAGTTTATTAACTACAAAAGATAGATTTTAAGTGATTATAAATGATAGTAAACAGATCAAAGCAGATTACCTAGTAAATAAACAAACCACAAACTAAGCCTAGGATACTAGAAAGACTGGATATGAATTACCAATTTCTCCCCGACTGATGATACAAGCAGCACTTGCTTTGCAATATGGGCTCTCCACCCCCTTTTTCTTTCGGAGCTTCTCTCAGGTGTTGAGTTGTGGGGGAGTGAACAACAGATTGTCACTCCCTACCTGATATAGCTTTTCCATATGGCGGGAACACTGTTTAAAAAAACAGTTCCCAATTTGTGGGGGGAAAAAAAAGTACCCAAATGGAGATCAGGGTCATGTGGTCTGGTCACATGCCCTGCTGAGTCATAGCAGCCATAGGCTGTTTGGGGCATTCTCAGGAAGGCTCACCAGGTGAGGGATAAGCTTCTCCTAAGGCCTGTTGTTTTTCCTCATGGCTCATTACTCTGAATAGGCCCTTCACCATGAGCTGTCTAGTCTGGAAGCATTTTGCCTAGTGGGTGTTACCTAAGTGTGATTGATTGGCCATCCCTCAACTTGCGGATGATCTCTACCACAGATTTACATATGGGTCCTGAAAAGACTTGGGAGTCCAATCCTGGAACTGCAAATCTGCCCACTGTAGGTACAGGCATTTTGTGGCAGGCCAACTGCCTGCTGGGAGAAAGTTAGTTATTTTTTCCTTCCCTCTCTCTCTCTCTCCAGCTTCGAGGGCAAGGCACTTCTCCTTGAAGTGGGCCACTGCCTTATGGAGGATATGGCTCCATTGGGTTCAGTGGGTGGCTTGCTTCTCCGAGCTTGTGATGTCCACATCAGTTTTCTTAAGATGCGCTTTCAGTGTGTCTTTGTAGTGTTTCCTCTGACCAACATGGGTGAGCTCAGAGTAGACGACTTGTTTTGGGAGGCAGGAGTCTGACATCTGCACACAATGTCCAGCTCAGTGAAATTGGTTCATGAGGATCATTGCTTCAGTGCTGGTGATATCTGCTTCAGCGAGGATGATGGCGTTAGTGCAGCGATCTTGCCACTTGATGCGAAGAATCTTCTGGAGGCATCATTGGTGATACCTCTCCAAACTCTTGAGGTGCTGTCAATAGGTCACCCAGGATTCACATCCATAGAGGAGTGTAGGAACAACAGTTGACTTATAGACTTGGATCTTGGTGTCCTACTGTAGATCACGGTCTGTGAAAACATGTCAGAGCAATTTCCCAAAGGAAGCACTTGCATACTGGATCCCACTGTCGATTTTTGCATTTTGAAAAGGTTGGCTACCAAGGTAGCAAAAGTGCTCAACTAAGTCAGGTTGATAGAGCACTTTAGTCTTCTCAATATTGAGTGAGAGTCCTAGGCTTCAGTAAGCTTGTGCAAGAATGCAGGTCATTCTCGGTGTGCGCGAGGATGACACAACCATCAGCATACTGAAGATCAGTAATGGATATCCTGAAGACTTTACACTTTGAGCGGAGATGTCGAAGATTAAAGAGAGTTGCCCATCCATTCTACATTGAATGTCAACTCCATTGGGGAGGTGATCTTTAACGAGGACCAAAATAACTACTAAATAAATGGAAAACAGTGTTGGGGTAATAACGCATTGTTTAACCCCAGTTTTGATGAGGAAAGGTTCCATCTCAGGGCCATTACAGAGAACAGTGACAGTCATCTGATCATGGAGAAGCCTTAGGACTTTAATAAATTTTGGAGAGCAGCCAAATCTGGCCAGCACCTTCCACAGGACTTTGTCAAATCGATGAAAGCCATGTACAGGTCATGATTTTAATACCGAGACTTTTCCTGGATTTGACGGGCAATGAAGCTCATGTCAGTTGTCCCACGGGATGGTCTAAAACTGCACTGAAATTTCGGCAGTATTTCTTCAACAAGGGGAAGTAGTTGGTTTAAGGGGATTTGGGCAAGAATTTTCCCTACTGTGGATAGCAAGGCAATGCCTCAGTAGTTTTCACACTCTGACTTATCGGTGTTAGCATTTCTCAAGTCTTCTGGAATCGTCTCATTATACCAGATATGAAGAAAGTTTGTGGAGCTTCCTTACCAATTCCTCACCTCCAAACTTGTAGACTTCAGCTAGTATGCCATCTGGCCCTGCTGCCTTGTTGTTCTTAATTTGCTTAATGGTTTGTGTTACTATTTCGACAGAGGGAGCAGGGGGGTGTCAGCAAGCGATTCTTTTTCATATCATTGAGGTATAGATTCGATAGTGACATCAGACAGTTGACTCACAGTTCAGGAATAACTCAAAATGCTCCTTCCATCTGGCTTTAATGGCTTCGCTGTCCTTAAAATACGTTGACCCATCTTGAGCTTGGACTGACGTGGGTTCATGGAAACATGGACCATAAATGGCCCTTGTTGTCTGGAGAAAAAAAAAACTCATGTCATGTTTGTCAGCATAAAGCTCAGTCTTCCTGGCCTTTTCTTGCCACCACTTATTTTTGATATCATGGATTTTCCTTCGGGCCTCAGCCTTGAGTTGCTTGTATGACTTCAAAACAGTATTTAAAAAGAAGCTACTCAACCTCAGTTTGACAGAAGAAGACATTTAAGCACACATTGAAACAAGAAGGGATGAAAAGACTGAGGTGGAGACCCTGTAATAAAAATGGATAGGATAGGAAGATGAGACTTACAGTATTCTGGGAAATGCACGTTTGTCTAACCATTTAAATAATAATATGCTAACAGAGTGTATATAAATGAAAGCAGTATCTTCATCCTGGGGTGCTCGTAGCAAGAGCCAAACCATTGTTTAACTTTCTGTATTTTGTTACACCATCTGCGGTGTTTCCCAAGAGTGGACCCCAGACAGACTATCCAAAATATGTAATGTAAAGTATAGGAGAACAGGAAATGTGAAAAACGCGGATTAAATTACTTATTTTTGGTACTGTCTTCGACTGAGAAAAGATGAGTCTTTCAGAGAAGAAAATATAGCTGAGTAGGGTCCTTTAGGTCTGGGGGAAGAACCTTGTTCCAGTCTCATTTCATAGAATTATAGCCTTATGTACAAAGGTTGGAGTGCATTAAACAAACCAACCTTGCCCACTTGTCTGCAGATGTAGAGGGTCCTCTTGGAGCAGAACTATTCCAGTATACAAACTGAAGGTGGGCAACAAAGTGAATAGAGCCTATAGAGTGGGTGTGGTGATGTGTTCACGGTGAGAGTCAAGGAGTCTTCCCAGTTTTGAAAACTCTGTGTGCTTGGAGAAGGATTTGAGTTTAAGGGTCAAAGCCTGGTCTCACTTGTCAAAAACTCCCATTGGTTTGTTAACCAGAATTTGGTACTGAAATTTGTGCCCATTTCCATAAGGACAGTTATTGATGGGATAGAGAGGGGACTGTAGGAATTGTACTCTCTAGGGAAGCTGTGTGGCTCTAACTGATATGGTATTGGACTGAGACCTGAGTTCTGTGCCTGGTTCTGCCACTGGCCTGCTGGGTGACTGTGGGTAAGTTGCTTCACCTCTGTGCTTCAATTTCCCCTCCTTTCAAATAGGGATAATGATACTGATCTTTGTAAAGTGCTTTGGGATCTACTGACAAAAAGCCCTATGTTAGGGCTAGGTGATATTCTAAAACTGAGTTAAAAGGAAACACACTTAAGTTCAGACATCCCATAGCAGCCATGGTTCCATATGGTCTAACAATATTTGGTATAGACAGTATAACAGCATCTCTGAGGATCCAGGAACATGCAGAAATAATAGATTTTTAAAAAGCTTTGTTTTGAGAGCAGCTGTTAGTGTCAATATAGGAATGAAGGCTTAAGAACAGAATGTTTAGTGCTCTCAAAATTGGAAAGTATAATCAAATTAAATACTATTCTCAGTTTACTTCAAGTTTTATGTGCTTCTAGGAGGTTAAGAGAGGAAGATTTTATTTTAATCTTTAATTTGTAAATATTAATATTCAAGTCTCACTCTTGGAAATTGATTTGTGACATGCTCATCGCTGTGGGGCCTATAAGTTATCAAGGTTTCCTCATAAAATGTTGGTTTCCAACGGACGGCAATAAAATATTTCTGGATGACAATTGCAAAGGAGCTTTTCCAGTATCAAAATTAGGAATTAATTTTTGTCTGAATCAAAAGCCACTGAATAGATACAAATAAATTTCACTGTTTTATAATGTATCCATTTATGATGGGTAGTTATCTATCAGTTGCCTCTGATCACATGCCTGAATATGTGAGGTTCTAAGACAAATCATGTTCACATCTTGAGGAAGCCCATGAAATGTATTCGTATGAGCAGAGCAGACTACTGCATTTGTCTTTAGAATATATGGACTGCAGATAGATAGGGCTTTGGAAGGTACTGCAGTATAGATATTACACAAAACTAGAAACTTAATTCTAGGCTGAAGAGCTGCCTCAAACAACTAATATATTGTTTAGGCAACACTTTAAAAAAATCACTTACCTACAGTGAGTAGGGATTTTTCCTGAATGAGTGTCATCTACTTCTGTAGAACCAAAACTGTCATTAGAGGGGAAAAAAAAAAAAAAGTTTGAAGACAGCTTTTCAAATGTGAACTAGGTATAAACCAATGCAGTGCTGACTTGTAAGTCTGAACACAGAGCTCCAGTGTCTTTCCCCCGCCCCCAAAGATGGAGCAGAATGAAAATAGACCAGAACATTGTCATTTTTCACTGCTGCTATTCGATATGCTATATGTAACCGTGAAACAGGTAAAGATCACATTCTGCTGTGACTCATAAAGAGGGAAGTTATGAGCAACAGTGAACTGGAGCTGTTCTCGTTGGAAGAGGACCCCAAAACTGAGATTGAGAAGGATTACCAGAATCACTCTGCCACAGCAGAGAAAGGGCTCTGGAATGGGGATGAAGGAACAGAGTATACTCTTTGGAAATTTATCGTATATGTACTATGTGCAGGTTACAGAAAATTGAGCCACTGAATATGGTACATGGACATCACCTTATTAGAAAACCCAACAACTGGCTAAGGGGAAATACATGTTTTTTTCATTGCCATTTCCTGTGGGATGTTGGGCTCCTGATCTTCATTTATGCATCTTATTTAGTAGTCTGGTTGAGTACCTGGTAAACTCAAGCTCCATATATGTATAAGGGGCTACAAGGGTGGGCTGAGAGTGAGGGGTGCAAGGGTACCCTGATATAAGTTGCAGAGAATGGGGGAAATTGGTAGGGAAGAAGCCTGGTGCAAGGAAAGATTTTGGAGAAAGAAAATAAGGGAAAGAGGTAGAGCACGCATAGGGAACAAAAGAAAAAAAGATGTAAGAAGATGAGTGGAGAATGAAAAAGAGGAAGCTGACACTGACCCGAGAGACATAAATTACATTTTTAAACATTAGAGAGAGACAAACTGGATGCTGTAATATTTTTTTATTGGACCAACTTGGTGTTGGCGAAAGAGATGACAAGCTTTCGAGCTACGCAGCTCTTCTTCAGGTCTTGTCAAATAGAAAATTGATTGACAATATCTTAAATGCAGTGTGCAGTAAACGGCACAGAACTGATTTATTCCTTTGAATACTAAGGAGTAAAGCTTTGGGGATTATGGTGATGCAAACATATTCCGTGTAATTTTATTTTTAACCCTGGCTAGTAGGCTTAGTTGTCAAAGTGTAGTTGTTGGGTAAATTTTTGTAAGCCCGTTATTAGGCCATTTCCCAAGTCATTGTTTAAAGTTCTTTCTCTTGTGAACCAACTAGATTCATTGTCGGTGTCAAACTGAAATTCATTGTTACATCTGATAGATTTTAAGGAGAAAAGCATGTGTGTTCAGGTGAGAAGGAGAGGGGGAAGGATGACTTTTTGTGTACAAATCATTGGGTATTACATAATAAGCTAGCAGTTTTGCTGAAATACCTTTACTTTTGCCAGTAGATGTCACTATGGTGAAAAACATCAGAGCTTAGTAGACAAAGGAGATAATTTGCTAAATGAAAATTCACCATTTAAAAATGGATTGGAGGGGAAAAAAATTTCCCTGTAAGAATTTTTTTCAGCAATTAGAAATGAATTTACTACTTATCAGAGCATCTGTGCTTTTGACCTAGAATTGTTTTTTCTCAACTGAGTTGGGTAAGCTCTAGCATTTGTATCTGGTTCCAGGAGGCGGTGCTTGTGGGCATGCTAATGTTCTCTGTTTTATCAAAAAGGCATTTACTGTTTCATGGTTGCTTTAATAACTTCTGTTTCTCTGCGCAGCATACATGTGCAGGGATTTGGACATCAAGGAAGTGGCTTCATTCAGGTTGATTTGGAGTGGGGAGCAAGTTGGGGGGGGGGGGGGGGAATTGCCTATATTATTGGCTGGGAGAATAGCTCTGAATTATGGGATCCATCTGTTTCCTATAATGAATTCATAAACCATCAAACAATGACCTGAACGAATTGCTGAAGGAAAAAAATAATACATTGGCATGATAGTTTAACGCAGTGAGGCATTAGCATTGTATAATCAAAAATTCTTCTCACATACAATAGTTGGTAGTGGAGCTGCTGTGTTTAACAGAAGCTATAAATAAATCCTGTCACAGTAGAAGCCAAGAATGCATTTCTGGTTTTAACTATTCCTGTTTCAGAATGCCTTTTAAAAAAAAAAAGTTTGGGCAACTGGGGGCCATGGGTGTAGAATTCTGTAGTGTAGTGGAATGTTAATAATCATGCTATAAATCAGTATTTTGTGGCTTCACCAGTTTGTCATTTATTCATATTCTTTCCTTATGTCACATGAATGTACTTAAAAGCTGTTGTACTTATTGAAATCTGGTAGATTGATCCTATTCATTACATCAATACAATGGCTTATAACACTTCTTTTTGTATAGTTGGGCTTTCTCAGAGATTGTAATCATTAAAAAGTATATGCAGTAATTATTGGATTTGTTTGTGTAAAATTGGTTTAAGATGTTTAGGTATCAGTACGTATTGAGTAATTTATTACTAGCAAGCAATATTTTAGTATGTGAAGATTTTAGTATGTAGTAGAACAGTGGTTCTCAAACTTTTTTTTTTGTGGACCACTTGAAAATTGCTGAGGGTCTTGGCAGACAACTTAATGATCTTTCCAAATGTTGTTTGTACCGTTAGCTAACTATTGTAAAGCACTTTCGATGAAAGCACTATATTGAAAAAAAAAAAAAAGTACTAGTAATTGTTTTTTTGTTCTACAAATAAAAGCTCAACTCATATTTTAATATCAGTAATATTACCTTTCTAATGTGATGGATGTGCCCTCTCTCCTCCGCCACAGCAGCCACAGAGCTGAGGCTGGGAAGGAGGGGGTGTCTCCTTCTCTCCCCCACTGGAGCAGCCATGGGGCTGGAAAGGAGGGGGGTCTCTCTCTGGTAGCCGCAGCCCTGGAGCTGGGGGAAGATGCCTCTTTCTCTGACCACCACAGCCCTGTACATCCCAAATCCCTCCCACCCCCTCTTCTCACCCCACTGCCCCCTCCTACCTACCCCCTATTCCACCCAAGGCCACCATCTCACCTTACATGTGCATCTTCTCTAGGGTCCAGGCACCTAATTAGTGGAGCCACACCTGTGTGGCTCCACTAATTAGATGGGTGGCCTTTCGTTCTCTCGTGTGGCTGCCCAGGCATGCACCTTAGAGGGAACTATCCACAGACACTTGAATGGAGCTCGTGGACCAGTAGCGGTCTGCAGACCACAGTTTGAGAACCTCTGTAATAGAAGATACATCTACATCACATAAATCTAAAGTGGTGGCAATATTTTCTTGTATTTTTTAAAAACGTGCTTGTTTTTGTTTGACAGAATTCTTCCATTTATCAAAAATGTGCAGTTTCTCTTCAATGAAGTTTTAAAATTGAGTTATTTAAGAGCACAGTATTAAGTATTGTCATTTTAAAAAAACGCCAATATATTACTTTAGAAAAGATGGCTTGCGGTGATATAAATGACATCATGAAAAGGCTAGACTTTATTTTCCATATTTCAAACAGTTGATCAAATGACAGCAGCTGTGAAAGTATAATACCTTCCAATGAAAGGTTTGACAGGCAGCTTCTTCTGGTACGGGCAAGATCTCTCTATAGATTGGCCCTTGACGCTGATTAAATGTATGGTGCGCAATGTTTCCATCTCCTGGTCAGCCTTCTCTGGCCACAAACATTGCCATGTTGTATGAAAAAGAATGCTCTCTGGTATGCTTTCAGCCTAAGGTTTGCTAAAATAGTATGCCTTTGTACATGGTGGGTACATTTTGCAAAGAGCATCCACATTTCAAAAATGTGCCTGTTGGATCAAGCAAGGTGCTTTCAAACTCTTGACAATTCATACGGTGGTTATGAGGTCTGCTGCAGTACATGAAGAATTAGCAAAGCTAATGTAGTAACTCACAGCAGCAGGCATTTTCACGCAATGCAGTAGCAAATCAGCATTGCTGCTCAGATGCTGCAGAAGACTGCTCTACTGAATAGTATGTTGAGAGTTTTTGAAGAGCTTGTTACAATTTGTAGTCATTTTAAAAATACATTCTCCAAATAATTATTGCTGCTTTTGATACCCAAAATGAAGTGTTCCATACCCACACCCCGAAGTTTCGATCTTGTACAGAATTTTGGAATTAAGCCATTTTCTAGATCCTTCATATGCCTTGCTTTAATTAAATCATAGTGGTGTAATTAAATGTTTCTCTTCCAAATGCCATGATGACGTTAATCTATTTTTTTTGGAAGGATGTTAATTTTATTGTTTAAATGTTACTTTTTGTTACTAGTTTGAAAAATAGAGATATTTTGGCATTCAAAACAAAAAGCACTTTTATGTTTTGTAAAATTATTATTATTATTAGTAGTAGTAGTAGTAGTAAGTATTATTATTATTAATTTGTGGAAATACTTTCATTCTAAAACAGAAGCATGATTGATCCCTCCATTCCCTTTTTTCTTTATATGTTCTGCTAGGACTTTCATACTTATAGTGTGACAAAGTTCTTCCTCTGCCTTGGTGGGTCCTGCGCTTATTGGTGGATTTGCTCACCTCAGAGGCTCATGGCAGCCCTCAGTTTGGCCACTTTCGTGGCTCAAATCTGCAGTTCGCTCCGTTAGCCTCTTCACTGGCCAGCAGGGGGAAACGGAAGAAGAACAATCCCCGCAGTCTCTGCTGATCCACCTAGTAGATCGGGGAACAGGCCAGAGACCTTCCCATGGTCCAGTTCAACTCCTCCAGTATCAAGTAAGGAGTTGGAGGGATGGGAGGAACCCGGGCCCACCCTCTACTCCGGGTTCCAGCCCAGGGCCACGTGGATTGCTGCTGTCTACACTGGCTTCTGTAACAGCTGCGTGACAGCTATTTTCCCCATGGCTTCCTCCCAACACCTTCTTCATTCTCACTTCTGAGTCTTCCAGTAGTACGCCTTCTCACTCTCAGCTTCTTGCGCCTTTTGCTCCCAGCTCCTCGCGCACAAACCACAAACTGAAGTGAGCTCCTTTTTAAACCCAGGTGCCCTGATTAGCCTGCCTTAATTGATTCTAGCAGCTTCTTGATTGGCTGCAGGTGTCGGAATCAGCCTGTCTGCCTTAATTGTTTCCAGAAAGTTCCTGATCTGGAACCTTCCCTGTTACCTTACCCAGGGAAAAGGGGCCTACTTAACCTGGGGCTAAAATATTTGCCTTCTCTTACTTTCCTGTAGCCATCTGGCCCGACCCTGTTACAGCAGACAAATACATAGTATGTGCAAGTATATCTTAAAATGGAATCCAGAGTTATTTATTTGATAACTTTAAAAAATAGTGAGCTGACTTATTCCCTTGAAATTACTTTTCATCCAACACACACACGCTTAGCTTCAGTGATAGCAGAAAGTTATTTAACAATATTCTTAAATTAGGTATTAAAGCAAAACACTGCTGCATCTGTATCTTGCTCTGATCATTATGGATAAAACGGTGGTAGAATAGTCTGTATAGTTTTTGACTTTGTAATTTAATTCCTTGGCTGTGGAGAATAGTAAAGCAATTTTATTCGAAGCAACCTTATATTTCCTGGGTTTTTTTTTATTGTTTTAGGACAGTTTTACTTCACCAGGAATCTAGCTTTGACTGAAACTCAATTAAAAATCCAGGAAACTTTTCCAGTCTTTCTCCCTCTCTCTCTCACACTCACACAGAGTTGTGGAGAGTTAAAGTGAAATGAATGTTTCATCTGCATTTCCCAAGTATACATTTATGAGTTATGTTTTTTTAATATTTTTTTGGGGTTTTTTCAGTTCCTTCTCAACTGCCCTTGGCCTGTGATGGACATTATATATAGAGAGAGAGGGGGGGGGTGTGTGTGTGTGTGTGTGTGTGTAAAAAAAAAAAAAAAAAAAAAAAAAAAGTGTCCCGTGGCACCTTAAAGACTAGCAAATTTATTTGGGCATAAGCTTTCGTGTGTAAAAAACCCACTTCTTCAGATGTGTTTTACCCATGAAAGCTTATACCCAAATAAGTCTTTGTCTTTAAGGTGCCACCGGACTCCTTGTTGTTTTTGTGGGTACAGATGAACACGGGTACTCCGATGTATATATTTTACTTACAAACACACACACTGTTTTGAGCTTCACAAATGGAAGCCACAGAAGGTTTGACATGAATTTCAGTGACTATTTAGGGCTTATTTTATCCTACATTAGGAGATGAACACTGGTGTGTGCATGAGCACGTGCAGCTCATTTCCAAGATGCTGAGTGAAGGGCAGCATGTACATGAGGCAGAATTGAGTTTTTGATGTGCTCTGTTACAAAGATACATGAGATTATATTCACTGGTGTGTACGTGGGCCTAAGTTAAGGTTTTGATCCAATTTTTAAATTGTATTTAAGCATCATTTGATATTTTTAGCTATCATAAGAGTTACTGTATATATTTAAGCATGAATTAAAGTTTGAGGAGGCCACATCTTTGAGTAGTGTCCCTGTGGTGCTCCACTATGTGTATTTGCGTCCCTGTACCTCAGATCGAACATTTTAGGTAGCAGTGTTTGTTCAGTTTGCACATGCGCTTTCTCTGTCTCGTTTCTTGCCTTGAGGCTATCTGGCGCTGCACAGGTGAACCATCCTCAGTTCCTTCTCAACTGCCCTTGGCCTGCAATGGACCATTAGCACAATCTGAGAGATGATTAATTTCTAAAATTAATTTTAGTTTACAGAATAGCTAGTAGGATTTGTTATCTAGGTTTGTTTTATTATAAAACATTTTTTGTGGCTTTCAAAAACAGTTATTTCCCTCTCCTTACTGATTTTGTTACCTTCTCCCCTTGTGGGGGAAGAATGAACCCCAAGAAGGGGCATGACCAGCTCCCCTGGGTTTAAATATTGTCTCTCCTGCAGAGAAGCCATTCTGGTCAGTGACAGCCATTCATGCTGCAATAGCTGCTTAGGAGAATTCCATATACCACCAAAGTGTACTTTCTGTCTGCAATATAAATAAAGGACAAGAAAGACCCATGAACTGAAGCTCAGATTCCTTATGTTGAAAAATTTACTTAGACCAGCCTCTGACCCAGGACCTCTCCAGAGCAACGATCCTTGACGTGACCATCAACATCCACGGGATGTTAATCTCCAGTGGATTGAAAGAAGAAATCTGCTGATTCCTTTAATAAAACCTCAAAAAAGAGGGCTACAAGTCCCCAGACTGAAGAATTGACCATGGAGAAAAAAAGGTGCGTACAAAATGGAAAATGACTGCCTAGGAAGGAGTACTGTGGAAAGGGATCGGGGGTTATAGTGAATCACAAGCTAAATAAACGCTGTTGCAAAAAAAAAAAAAAAAAAAAAAAAAAAAAAAAAGCAAACATCATTCTGGGATGTGTTAGCAGGAGTATTGTAAGCAAGACATGAGAAGTAATTCTTCCGCTCTACCCCATGCTGATTAGGCCTCAACTGGAGTATTGTGTCCAGTTCTGGGCGCCACATTTCAGGAAAGATGGGGACAAATTGGAGAAAGTCCAGAGAAGAGCAACAAAAATGATTAAAGGTCTAGAAAACATGACCTATGAGGGAAGATTGGAAAAAATTGGGTTTGTTTAGTCTGGAGAAGAGAAGACTGAGGTGGACATAACAGTTTTCAAGTACTTAAAAGGTTGTTACTAGGTGGAGGAAGAAAAATTGTTGTTCTTAACCTCTGAGGATAGGACAAGAAGCAATGGGCTTAAATTGCAGCAAGGGCAGTTGAGGTTGAACTAAATATCAGAGTGGTTAAGTACTGGAATAAGTTGCTTAGAAAGGTGGTGAAATCTCCATCATTGGGGATTTTTAAGAGCAGTTTGGACAAACACTTGTCAAGGATGGTCTAGATAATACTTAGGCCTGCCTTGAGTGCAGGGGACTGGACTAGATAACCTCTTGAGGTGCCTTCCAGTTCTATGATTCTATGCCTGGCAAAATAATCAGTCTGTACTGACTGAACTGCGACATGGTACCCATGAGTACCACTATTGGCAGTAAGCCTGAAGACTGGAGGGGCACAGGTTCAGAAGCATCAATACTGTCAGTCAAGAGAAGTGGTAGAGACCAGACTCTCTCTCTCTCTCTCTCTCCTAAAATAACACTGCTGGAGACAAGGAGAGCTTCGGTTCTGAGCACTTTCACCAGAGCGCCATCTTCTGGCCAATCGTTGAACCACAGAAGACTACAGGTACCACTGACTCCCTGGACGCTGATGGGCCACTCTAGACCGACTCTGTTGACACCAATTACCACCATGGTACCACAGGAATTCTGTTTCTCCAAGGACCTCTTGGTTTCAAATGCTGGAATCCTCACTACTTTGTATCAGCATCATGGTATCGACCCCATCTTGGTCCTCTGAATTCCCCACGGTACTGAGACACTCTCTCCCTGGGCCTCCTTATCTGCTCCACTTCTGTTGAACGAAGAGGAAGAGGGCAGTGATAACATATCTTTGGTCTCAGTTCAAAGCTCCCCAGGGCAATGTCAAGGGACCAGTCACCTGGAGACACTTGCAGAGCCATGACAGGGAAGGCCTGCCCACTTGGTATGGACAATGTTGGGTGCCACCACCCATGACTTTTGCACCACCCCAGGGGGAGTACTGGGACCAATGGGCAGCATATAAACACCAGTTCTCTAGGACCTCAGGTGTCTCTCACAGTGATAGTTTTCCTTTATCTCCCTCAGCTTCCCTTTCTAGACCCCATGATCCTCAAGAGGAGATCTTTGAGGAGTAGGAGGCATGACTGAGTAAAGAAATTACTCCAGCAACAAACGTTTCATCATCCTATCCAGATGAAGCTGTGATGCCTCCTCCATCATCAATCTCAGATGACTTCAAACAGTTTCAAGACCTCACCAAGAGAGTGGCAGACTTACTTTAGATCCCCCTCAAAGAAGTAAAGGAGTCATAACACAAGCTGCTGGACATACTCCATAGATCCTCCATCAGCTCTTATTACACTCCTGATCAATGAGGTCCTACTAGACCCATATAAAATCATCTGGCAAACACTGGCCATGATAATGCCTATATGGAAAAGAGCAGACAAAAATATTGTCCCCTCTAAAGATGTGGACTTTTTTGCCCAAAATTTCCTTGTGGTAGATGCTGTAATTGATCCTGGCAGACAGCACCACCCTAAATCAACACCCTGCAACAAGGATTGGAAAAAACTGCGCTTATTGAGCAGGAAATTGTACTCATCAGCAATCCTGCAGTTTAGGATTGTGAATTATCAGGTCCTGATGGCAAAATATAATCAATATCAATTACATGAAATTCAGTGCCTTTATTGAACATGTCCCAAATGATCAAAGAGAGCAGTTTTAAGCCATCGGTGCTGTGGGCCAGCTTGTGGCAAGGACAGCAATATAGACCACATTAGACACTGCAGATACAGCTGCCCGCTCCATATCAACTGCGGTAGTAATGAGGAGAGCTTCATGGCTTCACCTTTCAGGCCTCCCAAGAGAAATCCAGATGACTGTGGAAGACTTTCCATTAGAAGGATCCATGCTCTTTGTGGAGAAAACATTCTTCACTCCACACAGTAAAGGGCTCGAGAGCCACATTATGTTCCTTGGGGAGCCACATACCTGCACAGAAAATAAAGTACAGTGAATCACAGACATCACAAAGATTCTGACTGGCCCAGTTCCCTCCACCCCAGAGACACTACAAATCCCAGAGGAAAAGACAGTGGATACAAAACCAAAAGCTAACAGCACCTCTTCTCCCCCCCCCCCACTTCAACTGTACAGCTCTCAATGTCAAAACATCAATTTTGAGACATTGGTTGAGGCCCAGATCTCCCACTCCCACTATCAATTCCTGCAAAACTCAAGTTATCTATATCTTTTTGGACTCTGCTTTGAGCTTTTCCCGGTTTTATCTAAAAAGAAAACATCAGACAAGTGGGTACTGGAGATCATCTCCAATGGTTATTCAATCCACTTTACCTCCCTCCCTCCTACATATCTTCCCTGCTTGTCCCTCTTCAGGAACCCTTTTCATGAGTACCTGTTATGTCAGGAAATAAATCATCTCCTAAACCTTGGTCATGTAGAACCAGTTCTAAATCAACGCAGAGGGAAGGGTTTCTACTCCAAATATTTCCTGACACCCAAAAAGAATGGAGGATGGAGACCCATTCTGGATCTAAGGTCACTAAAGAAATACGAAAAGGCACAAAGATTCAAGATGGTTACATTAGCAACAATAATTCCATCTCTGGACCAGGGAGACTGGTTCTTGACCATTGACCCTTAAGGCGCTTATTTTCATATTGCGATTCAACCAATCCCACAGGAGGTTCCTGAGATTCACCTCAGGTCAAGACCATTTTCAATACAAAGTACTTCCATTTGACTTATCATCTGCACCCAGAGTGTTCTCAAAGGTCCTATTAGTGGTAGTGTCCCATCTTCGCAAACTAGGAATCCTGATGTATCTGTATCTAAATGGGTGTCTACTTAAGGCACAATCCTTTGATGAAGTCCTGGTAGCCACGCAAAAGACTATAGATGTAGTCATGCAAGTGGGACTACAACTGGCACTCAAAAATTGACTCTGACTCCAGTATAACATCTACAATTCATGGGAGCCTGTGTAAATGTGGTGAAGGCCAAAGCCTTCCTCCCACTACACAAGTTCAACACCCTAAGCATCTTAATCGATGCCATTCAGATCAGCCTCCAGGCATTGGGCAGAAATTGCCTTCAGCTACTGCTGGGGCACATGGCAGTAAACACCTTTATAATAAGTCACGTAAGTCTCCACATGCATTGCCTTCAGGCATGGCTCCAAACGGTATACACGCCAAACAGAGACAGATTGAATAAACTGCTGTTGATGGTCAAAGACTCTCTCTCAAATGGTGGAAAGATCTGCAGAATGTCTTCATAGGAGTCCCCTTTCCTCAGCCACCTGCAACATTGATACTGACAACAGACTCATCTTTATGTGGCTGGGGAGCTCATCTAGATAATCACATGGTTCAAGGCAAATGGTCCCTCTTAGAGTCAACACTACATATCAACCTGTTGTAGCTCAAGGTGGTCAGGAATGCTTGTTGACATTTCCTATAATTGATCAAGGATAAATGTATAAAACTCATGACAGACAACACAGCATGTATGTTCTACATAAGCCACCAGGGAGGAGTGAGATCACCATCCCTTTGGGCAAAGGCAGTGAAACTATGGAATTGGTGCATTTGGCACAGCATCATCATAGCAGCTGCCTTCCTACTGGATGTGCAGAATACCACAGTTGACACCCTCAGCAGAACATTCTTGCAGGAACATGAATGGGAAATGGACCCTGTTGTTCTCCACAATGTATTTTGACGTTGGAGAGTCCCAAAAATAGACTTATTTGCCATGACCAAAACCAAAAAATGCTCCCAGTATTGCTCTAGAGCCCGTCTGGGATATCATTTGCTACGAGATGCCTTCCTCTTTCACTGGAACACAGATCTCCTTTATGCTTTTCCTCACATATTGAAAGTCCTGCTCAAGATGAGAAAAGAAAGAGCAAAAGTTATTCTCCTAGTTCACATGTGGCCAACACAAACGTGGTTCTCATACCTTACTCAGTTAGCGATGTGCCTCCTAATCACTTTTCAGTCCTTTCCTCACCTCCTCTCTCAGAATGCTGGCCAGATTCGCCATCCCAACTCGCAGATTCTGTGACTCAAGGTATGGTTCCTCAATGGTTCGAAAACGTGAAGCGTTCCTGTTCAGAGAATGTGAAAGAGGTGTTATTCCATAGCACAAAAATAATAACTCATCACATGTATATGCAGAAGTGGAAAAGATTCCAAATCTGGTGTGACTCAAAACATGTTACCCCCATATCCTTTCCCCTCCTGCTAGTACTAGACTATATCCTAGATCTAAAAAAAGGTCAGGATTATCTCTAAACTCAATAAAGGTACACCTCACAGCCATAACATCCTGTCATCATAAGATAGATGGCTATTCCTAATTCACTTATCCTACAATGAAAAGATTCCTCAAAGGTATGGGTAACCACCTACAAATCAGGGGTCCTGTACTAACATGGGGCCTTAACTTGGTTTTCAAGTGCCCTACAAAGCCTCCTTTTGAACCAATGACCGCATGCTCACATATGCCTCTGTCTGTGAAAACGGCATTCCTAGTAGCCATCACCTTGGCTTGGAGAATCAGGGAAATAGAGGCTCTAATTGCACACCCACCCTTCACAATTTTTTTAGTGATAAGATCACACTGACACCACATAAACCAACTTACTTCCCTCCCAACCTTCTTTCCAAAGCCACACTATGCCAAGAGAGAAGTAATATTACATAAACTCAGTGTCAGGAGAGCTTTGGCATTCTATTTGGTTAGAACAATAATTTTCAGAAAATCTGCAAAACTATTCCTTTTGGTTGCAGAGAGGTCTAAAGGATCCTCAATTCTGAAACAGAGACTCTAGATGGATATCGAACTGCATTTCCTATTGCACCTGCAATCTTCAACCTCTGCCTGGAGTTCAAACTCATTCCACAGGATCTGTTTCCACTTCATTAAAAATGTTCCCATCACAGAAATATGCAGAGCAGCAATTTGGGCATCTGCTCATACTTTTGCAGAACATTATGCAATCACCTATATCTCAGCATCAGATACTGTATTTGGTTCCACAGTATTATCATCAGTACTAACTCTTAAGTATTGACTCTGAAGTCCCACCCTTCCATCAGGAGTACTGTTGTACAGTCACCTACAGTGGAGCACCCATAGGGACACTATTCGAAGAAGAGGTTACTCACCTTGTGCCGTAACAGTGGTTCTTCAAGATGTGTGTCCCTGTGGGTGCTCCACAACCCGCCCTCCTCCCCTCTACTTTGGAGCTCTTAATAAATGTCTCTGTGGTAGAGAAGGAACTGAGGATGGTTTGTCCACGCAGTGCTAGATAGCCTCGAGGCAAGGCATGAGATAGGGAGAGCGCATGTGCGGGCCAGATAGATACTGCTACCTAAAATCTCTGATCTGAGATGCAGGGATGTGGCTACACGTACAGTAGAGCACCCATAGGAAAGCATATCTTGAAGAACCACGATTACTGCACGAGATGGGTAACCTCTTCATCTTGTAAAATAACTTTATTACCCTGTTTGTTCCTGCGTTTGTTGCTTCAGGATTGTTGTTTAGGGAAAAGCACTTGTCAATTTTATACTATTATCCCTCCTAACAGAAACTTGGATAAAACTGTTTATTCCTTAAACAAATGTTGACGTTTTTCTCTGTAGAAGTTTCTTTGTATATAATTCTTGTGTGTATATATATATATATATATATATATATATATATATATATATATATATATATATATATATATATATATATATTTTACTTTGTGTTTCTAAGATTAAATTTTATAATTTCTTTTACCCACTCATTTTGAAGACATGATCTTTAATTCTTCCTTGGATTAAACTAATATTTGTTTCATTTTATACAGTGCCAGAACCTATTAAGATCAGTTTAAGCCAGCCCCAGCCTGCCGGTACCGGTACCAGTACTTCCACCAGCACTATTACCAACAGCAGCAATGGCAAGCGTGCATCTGCTAATGGGCAGCAGCCAGCTGCATCCCGTTACCTGCCTCGTGAGGTGCCTCCACGCTTCCGCCAGCAAGAACAGAAGCAGCTCTTAAAGAGAGGTCAGCCACTGCCTACTGGGACTCTGACGGGCGCAAGCCCACCACAAGGTACTGGACAAGCAGGGGCAAGTCCTCCTCCACAGCCAGGAGCAGGTGGACAGCATCATCCCAGTAAGACCCAAACAGGTAAGACGTTTACATCTAATGGGGACACTGCAGACTCATTCTCTATGTAATTATGCCTTTTACCTTTGGTAATTAAAGTGACTATGATCAAAACTACTATAAGAAATACCAAATATTATATGTGGCAATGACAGTATTGTAAGTAGAACATGTGAAATTTCTTTCTTCCATAGAGAACATGAAAGCAGATGCATTAGCAACTTTATGGTGCAGGACTCAAATTCAGAAATGTTTACATATGCCAAAATTTAAAAAACTTTTTGTTCAGCAACCATTATCTACTGTTTTCCTGTTCTCAGTATGATGAATCTTACTGAAAATCTTACTATGAGAGAGGAAAGGGAGACATGAAATCTGAATCTTAAAATATATTATTTTTTGTTTGTATCACTAGTAAAAATCTTCATGTCGTGAATAGATTTCTATTTCTGCAGGTAGCAGGGCCTCATTGTGCTAGATGTTTTATGCACAGCCTAAGATTCTTGAACAGGCAACCTTAATTTGGGAATTTCCTATGTGTTGAGTGCTTGACTTAGCAATCGTAATGTTCTTTAAGATATCTTTTGCATGTAGGTTAAAAACAGGTAAATTTCACATTTGCTGTACTGCATTTTTTTTTTGGTGTACATTTACTTGCTCTTCTGCTCCCTGATAAGCCACATGGTAAGAAACAAAAATCATAGGAAAACTAAATGAATACCTTGGGCCTTCCTGCAAAGTCACCGTATTCACTTCAGATGGAAGCATGAAGGCTACCTACCTTCCTAACTATTGGGACTAGTGTGTGAGAGGATGGTCTTTCATCCACCTTCCCTCTTCTTTCTTCCTCCGCTCCAGCTACTGGTGAGGACATAAGAGGCAATTTTGTTTCTCCCTTCCCACTCCGTTAGAGATTCTGTAAATCTCTTTCTCTCGGTGATGATCCATTCATTCAGATACCTGTCACTCTGTTTTCCACTATGCCTGTTACATACATATGTCAGGCAAAGCAGGGTGCATTCTTGTACGAGGTATTTACTCTGAAAAGGCAAACAGAGTGGGTCAGACCTGGTCCATACTTGAAAGTTAGGTCGTCCTAGCTACATTGCTCAGGACTGTGGAAAAATTGCATGTCCTTGTGCAATGTAGTTAGGATAACCACATTTAGATTGATGGAAGAATTATTCCATCAACCTTGATACTGCCTCTTAGACAGGTGGGTACGCCTACATCAACAGAAAAACCCCTTTTGTTGATGTAGGAAGCTTCTATGCTAGAGCAGCATAGCTCCAGTGCCAATCTGTGCAGCTATAGTGTAGACATACCCTCACAGTGTTGTCAACATTTGAGATATCATGAATGTTACTATTGCGGCCTGACTTAATTTTGTCGAAACTGCTTGCAGTTTCCCCATTTGGATGCTCAAGGACATTTTGCTGTAACTGTAGATGTAGCTGCTGCCTGCAGTACTGTAGTACTCCTACGCATACTGAGGATGGCAGAGCCCTGGAGCAGGCAGAGGAGGACAGTGTTGCCAGCTGTCATGGTCTTATTGCAAGTCTGACATTTGGTGTTTTCCTTAAACTCTCAGCTTCTGGGGGTATTTAATTAGATTAGAATCTCAACCTTTATTTAAAAACAAAGAATACGTTTCTAGTTCTTGTGGGGAGAAAAAGTTTGAAAATGTGACCTGAGTGTTTCCCTAAAGGCACAAAACCCCAAAGGCAAATAAAAAGAACCTGAGATTGAATTGAATTTATTTTAAATGTTGTGATTTTGCGGGGTCTGACTCTTATTTGGGCATTTGTCTTTGGTGATACTGGAAGTAGCCCATTCCCACGCGCCCAAGCTCAGAAGCAGGATCCTCACCCTATCCTTTTCCCCAGTCACACTGCAGGAAGGAGGGAGCTAACAGAGTTAAGGTAGGAAGCCCCTTCCTCCATAGACTATAGACAAAGGACAGCTGCTGGAGCCTGCCAGGGGGCAGTGTGGCTCTTGGGGGCTAAAGGAGCATATCGAAGTGGGAATCAAGGGAGAGAGGCAGACTGGGGTCCGGGAGAAAGAAGATATGCAGGGGAACTGCAGCCTGTATTTGTATGCACTTACAGTAAAATTTTTTACTCTGTAATTGTCACACCCATATTTGGGGAAGGCAAGGGGAATTAGATTAAAACCTGATTTATTCTTTTCAAAAAATCTCTTGGGGTTTTTTGGAGTCCCTAACTCAAGATTTTTGAACTCTTAGGCTGTGGTCGTGTCATGCAAGTTGTATGACTGTGAAAGCACCAAACTTCTTAACTGTTCTTTGTTGCAAATTAATTATGAAAATCTATTAACTTGAGGTTTTTGACAGAAATATTTTAGATAGGAGACTAAGTTGTAGAGGTATTTCTGTCTAAAGTACCCTGTGATTGTATTCGAAAAAATATTGGAGGCAATTGCCATATGTTAGACCACAGGGAATGGTAAATGCTACAAGATTTATGCAATTGGTTTTGTCCAATATCAAACTAAAATGAACGAACTCAGAGTAGCTAGGAGTCAAAAAGTACTCTCAAAACAATTTGTAAATGTGTTCAGTAAGCAGACACAGTTGAATTTCTGGGGAAGTTTCTCAGTTATATATTTGAGAAGAAATAACTCCATTATTTTTGTCTTGGTTTTGTTTTGTACATTCTCTGTCCTAAAATGATGATCCAGAAATACGAAAATAAGGAATTCTGTCACTCCTTAGCAAATATGAATTTATCCTGAGTAATATGGAGGTCTTTGAATTTGAAGTCTGTGGCATTGTTTTCCCATGGCAACAATGTATCATATAATTGCTTGATGTTTTATTTATTGGTGCTCATATTGTTGAAATACGATTCTGAGATACGTTTTCAATATTCCTTTGCTGTTTAAGTTTGAAAACTGAATAGATCAGTTAGTTTTCAGGTTTTTTTTCTTCCTTTTACATTTGCTGCTGATGTAGAGGTGCTTGTGAATTGTCAGATTACATCAGCATTTCACATCAAATAAGTTTTTGTTCATAATGAGAGGATCAAGGAAAACTTCAGAAACACAGTAAAAAGTTATTTAGGAATTGTCACAACAGATGTAGTTAACTACACATTTGTTTTTCTTCTGCCAACCAATGTAGGCCAGTTTCTTTCACTTACTATATATCCTGCAGAAGTCATAGCTACTTCTCTCATGAATGACAAATATTTATTTATCTGCTTATGTAATCTACACCTGTGGCTAGTTGGAAAGACATGTCTTCCATAATTACAATCTCTCAAGTTCAGAGTTAGCCTTGTTTCATAACCCTGTTGGGCTATGGATGGGATGTTTTATTTATTTGGTTTTCTAAAAATGTGTCAGAACAAGTCTAAACACATTTAAGAAAACAATACAATTGTCCAGTGCCAACTGAGACTTTTCCAAGCCATATGGCCAAACGCTACTTAATAGTCATCCTTATCCAACATCCTCTTCATACTTAGAAAAATCCTGGAAAAACACGTGCCTTGCAGTGTTCTCTGTAAGTTGTCATATCTCCTTTCTGGAAGTCAAAAGAGAGAAATTATTTTCAGAATCAAGTCATCTCACCAAGAATGCCATTCTTTTTGGGTTCTCATAGACACTGTGCAGTTGGATAGGCTGTAAAGAGAATACAGTCTATCCACATAATGTAAAGAAATCAAAGGTAAATTAGTTCTTGCTCACTTTGTGGAAAGTTACTCCCCTCCCCCCAAAAACACGCAGAAGATCACTATAAATTATAGTATAACCTACGGAAGGATTTAGTATACAGTAATGTGTGGCTCTCTAGCAAGCCTTGAACCAGAGACTCCCTGACTAATAGGTCTCCTGAGGTGTCTTGTACCTCCATTTCCCATTTGCTAGTCTGCCAGTGCTTCCAGCAGGGTTTATTAATTTAGTTCTTTCAATCTTCGTAGCAAGGCAGTCATCAACAACACTTTCTACATAGGTGCGTGCATTTACTTATTTGCCCTTTTTCTAGTTTTCTGTGAAGGCTAGAAAGAGAGACAGAACACTAGCAATTAACAAAAGGGGGGGGGAAGCAAGCAGAGCAACCTTTCCCACTTCTTTCATAGCACATTCACTCTGGGGCATGCAAAACAAGTGAACCCACAATAATAGAGAACTGCTGCAATATTATACAGTTAGAGAAATCGGGATGCAGAACAGTTAGGGTCAAAATGAAAACTTTAAACTACATGTAGAAATCCAGTTAGCAGATTCTGGAGCACAGGTAGTAGATTGTGTGTCTCTCTCCAGTTATCTTGGCCAAGCTAGATGCTTGGGAACTGTTCTGCCTGCTAGCAGATGGAGATGGCACACTGAGACTTTTTAGTGATGTCATCCCCCACATATAAGGAGTTTGCTGAAATCTCAGAGCTCATTTGTTTTTCTCCACCAGGTGGTGCATCAGTACCTTTGCTAACTGACAGGTTTCAGAGTAGCAGCCGTGTTAGTCTGTATTCGCAAAAAGAAAAGGAGTACTTGTGGCACCTTAGAGCATCCGATGAAGTGAGCTGTAGCTCACGAAAGCTTTATGCTCTAATTTGTTAGTCTCTGAGGTGCCACAAGTACTCCTTTTCTTTTTGCTAACTGAGAAGTTCAGATTGAATATAGGAGAAAATGCAACTGGTAACATAGGTCTAGGAAGATATCAGGCTACATACCAGTGTGCAGCTGTCTCAGTCCCACACGCAGTGAGCCAGTTGAAAGAGGTGTACAGCATGTCTGACTTTTATAGGAATTCCAGGGTCACAAAAAGCCCATGTTGCCAGTCTTTTACACAAAAAATGAGGCTTTCGTAATGGATTATTCCACCTCCGAGCAGCATAGAGAATCGGGAGGTAAGATCCGTTCAGCTGCAAGGGGGTCTGGTATGTAAGCAGATAGTCTTCTCAAAGGGGATTTATGGTGCCTTCACCCAGGGATAGCTAGAGAGCCTTTCCCTGCTTCCTTTAGGAACCTCCCTGGTGACAGAAGCAGCTGAGAAACCTGGCACAGGGAACATTCCCGCCCTTGACCCTACCCTAACTCCTGCCACTGAAAAGAGGCTGCTTCTCCCCTCCCAATGGAAGAGCTGACATATTGCACAGAAACATAGCTAGCTGAACTAAGATGTTACAGAAGGAATTGAGTTCATACTGCTCCAGAGTTCATGGACTTATGGAAAATAGCCTCAGGCATTCAAAAAAGAGGATCCAGGCTGAGAGAGAGCAAGAATCTGCCAGAAGCAAATAATCTACTTTCTCCTGATACTATTACCTTACCTTAGTCTGTCCTGTGCTTTGCTGCACGTTGGGCTACCCATATTTGCCATCCTTGCGTGTCAACTGCCCTTCTCTGCAAATCTTCCCATTTCATGTTGAGGTGCTTGATGTCCTTCAAAACTGTTCGTTTCCATGTTATTTATGGTCTTCCTCTTTCTTCTTGCGTTTTCTGGCTTCCATTCAAGGGCAGTATTTAGTAAGCGTTCTTTTTCAATTCTCAGCACAT
The DNA here is from genome assembly GCF_009764565.3 of Dermochelys coriacea. Classification (NCBI taxonomy): domain Eukaryota; kingdom Metazoa; phylum Chordata; order Testudines; family Dermochelyidae; genus Dermochelys; species Dermochelys coriacea. The sequence continues at coordinate 18,105,102 of NC_050081.1, read as the reverse complement.
GTCCCAGCCACTGATGTCTTCTTTTGTAGATTATTTGTGGAGAGTACCATTTCCAGTAATATTTCTGACTTTTTTTCTTCATTCATCTTCGTATCTCTATATGTTATTCCCAGTATTCGTCTCAGACATTTGTGATAAAATGCGTCCAGGTTTTGCATATCTTGGTAAGTTGCCATGTCTCACTGCTATATGTTGTGATGGCGATAACAGTTGCTTTGTACACATTCAGTTTTGTCTTGAGGGAGATGTTTGAGTTGCCTGATACTATTAGACAAGGGGTATTCATATTTCAAAACCTGTTGACCTGGGTTCCTCAGATGCACCATTTACCAAAAGAGGTCCCTGAGGGATAAAAATACTCGTGGGAAGAAGAGATCAACAGTGAAGAGGAGGACCAGAATAATCAGATCCACATCTAGATCAGTGATCCTCTGGTAGCTTTAGAGGCATGATGATGCACATGGTATCATCTGCTAGACATTAGAAGCCTCTGGATCCTTTTTTCAGACGAAAAAGTCTTGGACGAAGAGTTCAAGGGAATCCAACAAGCTTCTGGGGATAGATAGAACTCTGCCCTTCTTAAGGATAGATTAACTAGGTGGAGTCTGTCCCAGCTCCCTTGGAACAGGAAAAAATACCAAGCTTATTGCTTGGGAAAACAGTCACAGTTTTTCATGAAAGGAGGTGGTTCTTTGAGAAGTGCTCCACTTCTGCTTTGGGTCTACTCACACTCTTCTTGCCTTTCAGACCTCCCTAGTGGCCATCCTGGGATCCTTGTGCATCATTTCATCAGCAGTTTTTCCATGCCCCACAGCCTCTCTAGTGGAAAGTACAGGGGAATATGCTCCCCCACTCCAACTTCCCCCCTCCATTTCCCTAGGTGCAAGACTGTTTTGAAGAACAGGAGGTCAGAGTAGATAGAGGTTACCCCTCAAAAAATATTTCTTCATCTTCCCTAGACGACATGTTTGTGTGTGTCTGTCGTGCTCTCCCCCCCCCTCCCCCCAGCCTGTATCAACCATGGCCGATGACTTCAGACACTTGCAAGAAATGATGAAGCACACTGCAGACTCCCTTCAGATTCCCTTGGAAGAGGTCAGAGTTACAACATAAGCTCCTAGACATCCTCCAATGGATTCCCTCCACCCATGTTGCCCTGCCTGTTAATAGGACCCAGCTTGACTCTGCCAAATCCATCTGGCAGACCCCTTTCACTATCCCCCTGATGTATAAATGGGCTGATTTAAAAATATATATATACATTCATGTTAAGGACTGAATTTCTTTTCACCTACCCATTTCCTAATTCCCTGGTTGTGGAGGCAGTGAACAAACGTGGCAGACAACACAACATAAAGGTCACATCGTATGATAAGAATAAAAAATGCCTTGATCTGTTCAGCAGAAAGACCTGCTTATCCGCTGCTCAACAATTTAGGATTGTGAACTATCAGGCTTTCCTGACTAAATACTGTCACTCAAATTATGTCAGATTCACCACCTTTATTGAGCTCCTGCTGGCTGATCAGTGTGAATATTTCAGGCTACTATTAACGAGGGTCAGCTGTTAGCTAGGCATTGCTGCAGGCCTTGTTGGATGCAGCTGATACTGCCTCTTGATCCATCTGTATGGTAGTAGTCATCTGGAGAGCATCCTGGTTTCAGATGTCTAGATAACCAAAGGAGGTACAAAGTTAGACTTTCCTTTTGATGGTCTTAAATTGTTTGCGGAGTCCACTGATTCACCCTTAAAGATTCAAGATCCACATTGAGATCTCTACACACTTAAAAACAAACAGAGGTTTAGTAGATCCCAGTCAGCTCAAACATCCTACCCAGCCTCGTTTTCAGGACTTCAGAGACCCTATGGGCCACCCAGGAAAAGGTTGAGATTCTGGAGGGGGAGTCCATCTGTTCCCTGTAAGCCCACTGCAGAACCATCATCATCTAAATGTCAATTTCAGTTGTCTGGATGAGGGTCTGAAACTATCCCGCAAACCCGCTCTGCCTATATGACCTGTTACCCATCTCCTACCCTTTGGTAACCGTCTTTTTCCCATTTCTTTCTGCATGGGAGCGAATCGTATCAGAGAAATGGGTGCTGGAGGTGATAGGATTGGGATACGTTATCCATTTACCTTCCTCCCATTTACCCACCCACCTTCTCCATACCTTTTCTGGAACACCTCCTATAAGCACCTCTTTTTAAACAAAAAGTTGACTCACTTGTGCAAATGGGTGCTGTAAAGCCATTCCCTATTCAGCACAGAGGGAAGGGATTTTACTCCCAAGTATTTCCTAGTTCCAAAAAAGAATGGAGGGTGGAGACCGAATTTAGGTCTAAGCTTCTTAAACAGCTCTGTCGGGTCACAGAAATTCAGGATGGTGTTTCTTGTAGCTATAATCCCGTTATTAGAACCAAGGAGTTGGTTTTTGGCCCTCAGCCTGCATGATGCTTATTTCCATATTTCAGTTCACCCAGTCTGCAAAAGGTTCCTACACTTTTCAGTATCGAGTGCACCCTTTTGGACTCTCATCTGCCCCGTGAGTGTTCTCAGTGGTGCTGGCAGTGGTCGCAGCTTACCTCCAGCATCTGGGGATAATGGTTTTTTCATACCTGGACAACTAGTGGATCAAGGGCCATTTTTACAACGAGGTCTTTGACACTATACAGACTACAAGATCCATGTTCTGCAAACTAGAGTTGCAGCTCTATGTTAAAAAGTCAGCTTTGAGCCCAATACTAAGAATAGAGTTCATGGGAGTCTAGGCTAGGGCTTATCTTCTCCACAGCAATTCGTGACCTTAGCAGATCTCGTTTCAAAGCTTCCTCCTGCCCTCTCTTCCCTCTTGATCGTCCTGGATTACCTCTAGGGCTGAAGAACACAGGTTTATCTGTGAGCTCTGTCAGGGTCCATTTGGCTGCTATAACAGCTTTTCATTCAGTGGTTGAAGGATTCTCAGTCTTCACCCATCTTACAAATGTAATATTTCTGAGAGGACTAAGAAACCTCTTTCCTCAACTTAAGGAACCCACCCCTATTTGGGACTTGAAATTAGTTCTTAGATGTCTGATTGGGACCTCCCTTTGAGCCAAGGACTACATCTTCCCCTGTTGATTTATCTCAGAAGATAACCTTTTTGGTGGCTATCATCTCTGTTCATAGGATTGGTGACATAGGAGTTCTAATGGCAGATCCTTCATTTACAGTATTTTGTAAGAACAAAGTCGCATTACGCCCAAGCCCAGAATTTTTACCCAAGGTGTCTAGCTGGTTGATGTGAACCATAGATATCTACCTTCTGTTTTTCCCCAGAGAAGAAGTGGTTTTACACGCTTGGGATGTTAGGAGGGTGCTAGCTTTTTATTTGGATAAATCTAAGGAATTTAGACACTAACAGTCTGGTCGATTTTCTATCACAGATAGAGCCAAAGATTTGACGATTTTCCACCCATAGACTCTCCAGATGGATCTATGTCTGTGTCATATTCTGTTGTAAATCTTCAAATATACAACCTCCTTGTAGAATGGTGGTCCATTCCACAAGATCCTTATCTGCTTCTATGGCATTACTCAAAAATGTTCCTCTTTTGGACATTTAGGCAACCACTTGGTCTTTCATACATATCTTCTCCAATCATTACTCAGTGGTCCAGTCTTCTAGATTAGATGCTGCTGTTGGAAATGCTGTGTTGACTGCAGTCTGAAGTCCAGCTGTGTGTACTGCTCGGTAGTTGCATAAAGTAGAGCACCCATAAGGACATTACTCGAAGAAGAAGAAGAAGAAGAAGAGGTTACAAACCTTTCAGCAATTTTACTTAGCCTTCTTTGATCAAGCCAGTGCAGGGTTGAATAAGTTAAATTCATTCCTTTGGGTATGGAGTTTTCAAATAGAGCCTGAACAGTCAACTCAAAGGAATCCTCTTTTCATTAGGTCTACAGAAGTTTACCTCTAGATCCTGATCTTAAACTCTCATCCATGGTCCCTATTCTGTGCAGTCCTGTAACAACATTTTCCAAACAAAACATTGCTGTCATATCTGAACTCAGCACCTTGAATCTTTACCAAGATAATGGCCAGATCTGCAGCTGCTCTTGGAAAAGAAGGCCTTTTGATTCACCCCACCATAAGGGTCAGTTAGTCACTGTCAAGTCTCAACCACTGGTCAAGCCACCCTTCTCTCAAGTACGGTCATTTCTCAACCAATGTGGCTGGATATTTAACAGAAATTCATGGTAATCCTGATGTATCCTTATATATTCAGGAGCCCAGTGCAATACTAAACTAGAAACCACTTCAGATAGTCACACAGATGTTACTTGGTTCAAGATTGCTTGGACACTGACAACAATTACCTTAAGAAGATATCCTTCAGCTAAGATTACATGTCAATAACAAGACACCTCCACTTGCTTGATTCTCTCTCACTGCATGATGAGCTGGGTGCCTAACGAGTTGATTGGGTCAATATTGGACTGTGTCATCTGACCAAGTCTGCATTATGCTATGACAGATCAGGTGCTGTTTCTGTACTCGCATGATGAATAATAGAAAGAACGAGGAGTACTTGTGGCACCTTAGAGACTGACAAATTTATTTGAGCATAAGCTTTCGTGGGCACATCTTCCTACTGTATTTTCCACTGCGTGCATCTGATGAAGTGAGTTTTAGCTCACGAAAGCTTATGCTCAAATAAATTTGTCAGTCTCTAAGGTGCCACAAGTACTCTTTATTCTTTCTGCTGATACAGACTAACACGGCTGCCACACTGAAATCTGTCATGATGAATAATATTGTCTTTATTTTAACCAAATACCTGTCATTCATTAGCCTGAATTAAAGGACAGGAGGGTCACTGTTGGCCAGTGTCTCACTTCTAGCCCAAACTATCTTAAGAGTCTGTTCCTGCGTAGTTAACTTCAACCATGTGCAGGCAGTATCCTCCATGGGCCTCCATATAACCCTTCCATCCGCAGAGAGCAATTAAAGGCAAGTACATCTGGTCATCAAGTACTCACTATTGCCTCTTTTCTTCCTGTAATATCCTCTTATAATTAGTCTTCCTTATTCACTCAATCCTATCATTGACCTATTCAAAATACTCCTCAGAATGTTCATCCTGTTGCCAAGGAGTTAAAAAGGATGTTCTGTAAATATAAGGAATGTAAGGATTAATGCCAGTAAATATATCATTACTACATATCAATGAAGCGGGTATAATTTTGTTGTTGGTTTTTTAAGTATTTTGTAATCATGATCTGGATGGGTAATACTTAAGAAGTAAGATAAAAATGTTTCAAACTGGTTAGGAATGTTGACGTACAGATGTAAGTAATGTAAAAATCTTATTCTTTGTCCTAACTATGGTAGAACCTCAGAGTTACGAACACCTCGGGAATGGAGGTTGTTCATAACTCTGAAACCTTTGTAACTTTGAACAAAACATTATGGTTGTTCTTTCAAAAGTTTACAACTGAACATTGATTTTAATATAGCTTTGAGACTTTACTATGCAGAAAAAATGCTGCTTTTACCATCTTAATTTAAATGAAACAAGCACAGAAAAAGTTTCCTTACCATCTCAAATCTTTTTTTAAACTTTGCCTTTATTTTTTAATAGTTTACATTTAACACAGTACAGTACAGATGCTCCCCGACTTATGCAATCGTTCCGTTCTGGAAAGCCTTGCATAACTCAAATTTTGCATAAGTCGAAAACGTATACCCGAACGTTATGCCAAAAAGCCCAAAAACCCCTACTCCTATTTCTAGCTTAACTTTTTATGTAAGTGCAAACTTGCGTAAGTCGGGTCTTGCGTAACCCGGGGAGTATCTGTACTGTATTTGCTCCCTCTTCTCTCCCCCACCCCAAAAAACCCCTCTGCTGCTGCCTGATTGCATGCTTCTGGTTCCAGCTGAAGTGTGTGGTTGACCGGTCAGTTCATAAATCTGAGGTTCTGCTGTATACATTTAATGTTAAGTATTTTAAACTCAATTTCACAAGAACATTGTATTTGACACTACTAGATTTCTTTAAAAATAAAAGCATTTTGTACAGAAGTATCACTGTCCAAATCCTTATCCTGGAGTCAAATAACAAAAGCAGTCCTAAAACTCACGACTTACAGAATTGCTCTTTTGGGCTTCTTTTCAAGATTGTAGTTAAAGAAAGCTATGTGTGTGTATGTAGCTTGTTTTAGCTTCCAGTTGCTATTCCTTTTCTCCCCCGCAAATAATGATGATGGAAATTGGTCTGTACCTTTTTTCTCCTCCTCCAATCAACCCCAGTATGTCACCAGTAGCATCTTCCTTTAATGAGGTGGAACATTTCTAGAGCACTTCTAGTACCACATGATCCAGAAGAATGAAGACTACAGCTGGCAACTATTCTTAGAGAACAAGAATAGCAAATAATATGTCCTTTGTTTTATTATAAGTAACAAAGTTGGTATAGCTGTGTCCAGATAGCCAAAGTATGTTTGATTAGATGTGCCAAGTTTAAACGACACAATCAGTATTAGTTTTTCTTAAAGATCATTCTCTTGAAATTTAGCATTATGAAACTGGCATGCATTAACTCTCAGAAATGGTCATGGTCCTGCATGAATTCATAGATTCATAGATACTAAGGTCAGAAGGGACCATTCTGATCATCTAGTCCGACCTCCTGCACAGCGCAGGCCACAGAATCACACCCTCCCACTCCTGTGAAAAACCTCACCTATGTCTGAGCTATTGAAGTCCTTAAATCATGGTTTAAAGACTTCAAGGAGCAGAGAAGCCTCCCTCAAGTCACCCATGCCCCATGCTACAGAGGAAGGCGAAAAACCTCCAGGGCCTCTCCAATCTGCCCTGGAGGAAAATTCCTTCCCGACCCCAAATATGGCGATCAGCTAAACACTGAGCATATGGGCAAGATTCACCAGCCAGATACTACAGAAAATTCTTTCCTGGGTAACTCGGATCCCATCCATCTAATATCCCATCTCAGGGGATTAGTCCTATTTACCCTGAATATTTAAAGATCAATTACTTACCAAAATCCCATTATCCCATTATACCATCTCCTCCATAAACTTATCGAGTAGAATCTTAAAACCAGATAGATCTTTTGCCCCCACTGCTTCCCTTGGAAGGCTATTCCAAAACTTCCCTCCTCTGATGGTTAAAAACCTTCATCTAATTTCAAGTCTAAACTTCCTGGTGGCCAGTTTATACCCATTTGTTCTTGTGTCCACATTGGTGCTGAGCTGAAATAATTCCTCTCCCTCTCCTGTATTTATCCCTCTGATATATTTATAGCGAGCAATCATATCTCCCTTCAACCTTCTTTTAGTTAGGCTAAACAAGCCAAGCTCCTTAAGTCTCCTTTCATAAGACAAGTTTTCCATTCCTCGGATCATCCTAGTAGTCCTTCTCTGTACCTGCTCCAGTTTGAATTCATCCTTTTTAAACATGGGAGACCAGAACTGCACACAGTATTCTATATGAGGTCTCACCAGTGCCTTGTATAATGGTACTAAAACCTCTTTATCCCTACTGGAAATGCCTCTCCTGATGCATCCCAAAACCGCATTAGCTTTTTTCACAGCCATATCACATTGGCAGCTCATAGTCATCCTATGATCAACCAATACTCCAAGGTCCTTCTCCTCTTCCGTTACTTCTAATTGATGCGTACCCAACTTATAACTAAAATTCTTGTTATTAATCCCTACATGCATAACCTTACACTTCTCACTCTTAAATTTCATCCTATTACTATTACTCCAGTTTACAAGGTCATCCAGATCCTCCTGTATAATATCCCGATCCTTCTCCGAATTGGCAATACCTCCCAGCTTTGTATCATCTGCAAACTTTATTAGCACACTCCCACTTTTTGTGCCAAGGTCAGTAATAAAAAGATTAAATAAGATTGGTCCCAGAACCGATCCCTGAGGAACTCCACTGGTAACCTCCCTCCAACCTGACAGTTCGCCTTTCAGTAGGACCCGTTGCAGTCTCCCCTTTAACCAATTCCTTATCCACCTTTTGATGTTCATATTGATCCCCATCTTCTCTAATTTAACTAATAATTCCCCATGTGGCACGGTATCAAATGCCTTACTGAAATCTAGGTAAATTAGATCCACTGCATTTCCTTTATCTAAAAAATCTGTTACTTTTTCAAAGAAGGAGATCAGGTTGGTTTGGCTCCATCTACCTTTTGTAAAACCATGTTGTATTTTGTCCCATTTACCATTGACTTCAATGTCCTTAACTAATTCCTCCTTCAAAATTTTTTCCAGGACCTTGCATACTACAGATGTCAAACTAACTGGCCTGTAGTTACCTGGATCACTTTTTTTCCTTTCTTAAAAATAGGAACTATATTAGCAATTCTCCAATCATTCGGTACTACTCCTGAGTTTACAGATTCATTAAAAATTCTTGCTAATGGGCTTGCAATTTCAGGTGCCAATTCCTTTAATATTCTTGGATGAAGATTATCTGGGCCCCCCGACTTAGTCCCATTAAGCTGTTTCAGTTTCGCTTCTACCTCCGATATGGTAATATCTACCTCCATATCCTCATTCCCATTTGTCATGCTACCATTATCCCTAAGATCCTCTTTAGCCTTATTAAAGACTGAGGCAAAGTATTTGTTTAGATATTGGGCCATGCCTAGATTATCTTTAACCTCCACTCCATCCTCAGTGTTTAGCGGCCCCACTTCTTCTTTCTTAGTTTTCTTCTTATTTATATGGCTATAAACTTGCCTTGGCTAGGCTAGGTTAGGCTTGCTTTGCCTTGCCTTGCCTAGGCTAGGCTAGCCTAGGCTTGCCTTGCCTTGCCTTGCCTTTTATTATTGGTTTTAATTCCCTTTGCAAGGTCCAACTCTACTCGACTTTTAGCCTCTCACTTTATCCCTACATGTTCTGACCTCAATTAGGTAGCTTTCCTTGCTGATCTCTCCCATCTTCCACTCCCTGTATGCTTTCTGCTTCTTCTTAATCACCTCTCTAAAATGCTTGCTCATACAGCTTGGTCTACAACTCCTTCCTATGATTTTTTTCCCCTTTCTTGGGATACAGGCTTCTGATAGCTTCTGCAGCTTTGATTTAAAGTAATCCCAGACCTCCTCTACCTTTAGATCCGTAAGTTCTTCAGTCCAATCCACTTCCCTAACTAATTTCCTTAATTTTTGAAAGTCGGCCCTTTTGAAATCAAAAACCCTAGTTGCAGATTTATTTTTGTTAATCCTTCCATTTAGTTTGAACTGAATTAGCTCTCGATCACTTGAGCCAAGATTGTCCCCTACAACCATTTCTTTTGTGAGGTCCTCGCTACTCACCAAAATTAAATCTAAAATGGCATCCCCTCTAGTTGGTTCAGCAACTATATGATGAAGGAATCCATCAGCTATCGCATCTAGGAAAATCTGAGCCCTATTATTATTACTAGCACTGGTCCTCCAGTCTATATCTGGGAAGTTAGTCTCCCATGATCACGCCGTTTCCATTAGTATTTACTTTATTAAAAACATTAAAAAGGGCTCTATCCATATCCAAATTAGATCCCGGAGGTCTATAGCATACCCCAAGCACTATCGTAGGAGAGGCTTTACTAGTTTTCTTCCCCAATATAATTTTTGCCCAGACGGACTCTGTCTTATCCATTGCATCGCTTCTTATTTCTTTACATTCTACCTCATCATTGATATACAATGCTACTCCACCCCCTTTACCTTTGTTTCTGTCTTTCCTAAACAGCACATACCCTTCAATACCTGTAGTCCAGTCATGACTACTATTCCACCATGTTTCTGTTATCCCTATAATATCTGGTTTCACTTCCTGCACCAGTAGCTCTAGTTCCTCCATTTTGTTACCTAGGCTCCTCGCATTGGTGTACAAACATCTTAATTTTTGCTGTTTGGCCTCGCTCACATTTTGTACCCTATTAGGTACAGTCATTCTACAGCCAGTATAACCTATTAGACTAGTATCCACACCGCCCTTGATCCTTATATACATTCTCCTACCCACGGCTGTATCATTTCTTACTTCGTCGTCTTCCCTCTCAATGCGAAAATCTGGCGTGGAGATTACCTCGACATGTCCCCCTAATTCCTAGTTTAAAGCTCTCTTTATCAGTTGTGCCAGCCTTGATCCTAGAAGTCTATTTCCTTCCCTACTCAGATGAAGTACATCCCAAGAGAACTGTCCTCTGTCTGTGAATGCCTCCCAGTGGCCATACATCCCAAAGTCCTCCTTATAGCACCACTGCCTAAGCCATCTGTTGACAGTCATAATCTTGTCACACCTTTGTTGCCCTTCTCTAGGAACAGGAAGGATCCCGCTAAAGATCACCTGAGCCTCAATTTCCTTAAGCGTCTTCCCCAGCCTAGCATAGTCTCCCTTAATGCTTTCCAGCGAGAATCTAGCCGTATCATTTGTTTCCACATGAAGGATAATTAGGGGATTCTTTCCCGCTCCCTTTAGGATCCTTTTCAACCTCAGGTCTACATCCCGTATCTTAGCACCCGGAAGACAGCACACCCTTCTATTCTCAGGATCAGCTCTAATTACAGGCCTGTCTATTCTTCTCAATAAAGAGTCCCCGATCACATAGACCTGCCTTTTCCTGGTGACAGTGCTATTCTCCAGTCTCTCCCCTGTTCTCTCTGGCTGCAAGTTCTTTCCATTCCTATTTTCCCTTATAATCCTCTTCAACCCATCCTGTATCCTCCTGGGGCTCATATTTGGTATAGTCTCCCTTGACTCTTCTGCTTTTCCTATAGGACTAGCCTCTCTTCTCTTCTTCCTTACCCTTCCACCTTCAACAAGTACCTGCTGAGCCCCTTCTTCATTTTCCAACTCTGCAAACCTATTCCTAAGCTCTATTTCTCCTTCACTAGCCCGTCTTTTCCTCTGCCTGGTTCTTTTAGTCACATGCTTCCACTGACCACTTTCCTCACCCAGTTTCCCCTCAAAATTCCCCAGCCTTGCTTCCATCTGTGAGTCTGAGCTTTTCCCTTCAGATACCTCCTATCTTTGCTCCATCATCTGCTCAAACTATGATGAATTATGAAGCTTCTGAGCATTATGGTTTTTTGTACTGGAAAGCAGAAGGTCTTCATGCAACTGATCAGGAATGTATAAAAAGAAATGAACACAAGTAATACATGCAGTAGTCAATATGATGTGAAAAACCAGATCATTCTGAGAACTGAACAGATAAAGGCAAATTTAAAAGTGCATCTCTTGTGCTCTGAAAAGTGAAGGTTTGACAGCAGTAGCACTATCTCATTATTTTCCAGCCCATGGGCTGATGCCAGCGTCAATACTGATCTTTTTCTTTCAGTCTGTGGTTCTGGAGAAAATACAGCTTTTATTTTGGGTTTTAAAAGCTCATTAGCTGCAGTTTTGTTAAATAATGTTTGTAGTGTATTCTGTTTAGTTTGAAGTAAGTGTTGTGAACAAATAGGAATTTGTGAATGCTATTATATAGATCACATATTTCCTATTTGGGTTGAATTATGTTTTTTGTTTGTGTAATGTATAAAATTTTGTTTTATGCAGTAATATGACAGGAAAAACTAAATGAGCTGTGTTCACATCTCAGGATACTTATTTCATCACATATTACTTAGCTTCTCTTTTGTTCTCATATTTTAATTTAGAATTCCAGGGGGTGGCATTTCCTCATAGTTTAGTGTATTGGCTTATAAAGACAAGATGTCTACAATGATAGCAAACATATTGTCTAATGTATATGGATAAAGTCATCTTGATTTCAGCCTCCTGAGAATTATAGAGGTCCATGTTTAACCTCATTTCTTGGAGGACTGTTTAACAGGTGCTTTTTACATATAAGGCATTCAGGAAAATAAATTGTTTTTCCAATTAAAAAATTAACTGAAGACTGGCTGTTTGGATCCTAAATTCTGTAGCTGCTATTAGGAAATATCTTCACGTGTCTCTATTTTGGTCGGAGGAAAAATCAGTTACTGTATGACAGCAAAATTATTCTAAAGGTATCCTGAGCTGCTGCTAAGTCAAGGAAAACACATTTAAAAAATTTGACAATTTCCCTGTTCCACTGCAGTTACTTTTTCCATTTGTTTTATGGGTGATGTTTCACTCGGAAGAAGCATTTTTAAAATAGGAAAATGTAGTTATAAACCTACAAGAATGGTAGGAGTACTCAGACAGTTGTGGTATCTGAAACTACTTTTAACTAATTTTTAACAGACTATATTTCAATTTGATGGTGTCTCTTTAACAAATAGGCACAGCCGGCTGAGTATTCACAGGCTGGTAAAAATGAGAGCTCAGAAATCCCAACTTTATTGCATTTAACCAAAACAAACCAGTTTAGTTTAGTTTAGGTTTTTTTAACACATGGACAGTCACCACTAATTCCTTTTTTTGTAAAACAAAAGCTGTTGATGATAAAATAAATATGCATGTACAGTATCTTATATAAATGCAGAGGTACAAAAGCTTTAACAGGCGCATCTTCACCCCCCTATTCCAATATTTTTAATGCATTGCCTTTGCAACTACTTTCCTTCCTCACTTTCCTCCTCTCCCTCTCCTCTGCCTGAAATACACACTAATTTTATATTAAATTCAACATGTTTTAAGTCTGCAGTTACAATTCTTGTAAGACTTTTATCTGAGCTGCCTTATCCATTAAATTAGATTGCACATTACTGATGCCTCTTTGAAGGCTTGGTTGCATTTTTAGAATTGCTACTGCTCTAACATCTCAGTATAATCAGCACTGTCAAATTTGTGGGTGAAGTTATTAGTTATTAGAAAAATAAAACTCATGATTCTGTTTAGGTCTTGAAAATGTCAGATCATCATGTTTGTTTTTGTTCACACTGTATACATTCACAAGTCTGCAAGATAACTAGTGGTCTCCAGCCTGCAATTATTAAAGAATTTTTTCTTCTTCTGCATAGCAAGCAAGGCAAGAAGCATCAGAGTCTGATGCATTGTTTTGGGCTGCTGTGCTATACGTTTATAAACATAGGCTTTGATTAATATCCTCTCATGTTTGTTGCTTAGATCTTTTTTTAGATAGAGGTAGGAAAGTAATTAAGAATTTGGCAGCTTGCCAATTTACATATGGGACTTGCTCTGAATATTACAGCTACTGTTGGTATGCCAAATGTCTAGAGCTGTTGTCATAGAGGGATTGGGGAGGAGGAAGACATAAAGGAGGCAGGAATGTATTTGCATGCAGCCAATCAGCAATACGCGGTTGTTCTTTTGGCTGACTTTCAAAAAACAGAAGAAAAGCAGCTACAGTGCTAATTGTAGCTAGGTCCCGAAGTGAAAATGTTTTGTGACAGTTGAAAGAATTTAAAGAGGAAGGAAGATCGGTTTAGTGTCAGCTGCAATTAGATAATCAAAGATTAAAAATCCTAGTCTGTTTGGTTCCTTAACCCAGAGTTAAAGGGGCTGGAGATTGCCAGGGGCCGGGGGGAGCTCCCTGTGTGGAAAGGGCTTTTCCAAAGCCAGCGCAAGTAAGGCCCGACTGAGCTTGCAGGTTGTCTGGACGCACGCTTGCACCGAGAGATTTTCTTGGCAGCTCTACAGGATGAGTCTCACACTGTACACAGCCGACATATTGAAGCAGAGAGCCCAGGCGAACATAGATGAAGGAATAGAGACAGCTCTGCACACAATGTAGCGTCTCCTAGGATGGTTGGGCGGCACCTTTCCTCAGGTATTTCATTACCCATCAGCCCCTTTTAGAGCAAAAAAGCCTCCACAAAAAACCCTGAGCAAATAGCATCTGCTTCTGTTAAATCAATTTATTACATAACATTTCAGAGACAGAGCAGCAGCACAGCGTCCTAAGCTTTTGGCTGCATTTCAGGTTTGATAAAATGGCGTCCTCGCAGAAAGAGCTGTTTGCTAAAGATATGCTGCACTGAACAGAAAATTGAATTATTTGTCATTATTTACTATTGTTTTTGTTTTAGAGAGTTAGCATTTAATGGAATCCCCACTAATAATGAAGAATGCTTTTTATTCTGCTTTTTTCTTGATGCATTTTAAAGGCTCTTGCATCGGAGGAAACCAGCTACATTTTAATGTCATGGTGCAGAAAATTAAACTAGAGTAACAGGCTTTTCCACTTGGTTACTTAATTTTGTTTTTATCTTTTAAAAAATGTTCTATTCAATTGTCTTATCTCAACTATCTTCCCACACTTCTGGAAAAACATGAACAGTTTGGCAGCTGTAGCATTTATACAGTCACTGTTCTTTGGAAGAAATTTTGGACACAATACTTTCAAGAATTCATCTAGGGACTTTAAATCTGAGAATAGTTGTAAATTGGCTTTTTGCGCACCTTCAAACGTATAGCAGTTTCTAAATTTGCCTGGATCCCTGAACATAAGGATTGATGGAATTAAACAAAATCTGCTAATGTTGTTAAACATATCTGACAATCCAACTAGTAGCACTTGAATTGAGATGTTTTTCCTACTTTATACTGCATCTTATTTTTTAAAATGAATGTTCCGAGACTCTATTTTTTGCTGTATAAAAATTAGACTTCATTTGAGCTAAGCTTTTAAATGCTTTTCTGGCAAGTCCTATTTATTTTATTAACATTTATTGTAATGCTTTTAGAATTTTGTTAAGATGTCCATTTGAATCACTACAGTGAGCTACTTCTTATTTTGGGAGAGAAATAGTTGTCCTTTTTTGACTTGCCTGATCAGGATACATAAACTTTATCTGATTAGTGCAGTGATTTCAAATTCTCAGCAGGACTGATGTCACTGGCTTTAGTCATTGCTTGCAAAATGAACCAATTAATTATTATGTTGGCTGAAAAACGAATTCAAACCTAGAATAAGATTTTCTTGTAACGAGAGAAGGTTTCATTTTTATTTTTAAAGGTTGGGGGAGGTTAAGGGGGAGAGAGGTTTTATAAATGAACTTGAGCTTTTCAGTTTTTTTTCTTTTTTAAATGTGTTTAATGTGCAGCTATCAAGAATCTGTGCCAGTCTCTGGCATTTCATCCAATTCCCCTCTACCCCCCAATATGTTTTTGTAAATCAGTTGAATCTTTCATTATGGTTGAAACTTATTAGGTGTAATTAGTTTGAACTGTGTGCAGTGAACAAACAGATTTGGGAGATATGGATAGTGTATGTTATTTTTTTTCTAGAATAGAATGCAAAGCTGAAAAGAAATAGTTTATGTAAACCACTGAGTATCACTGGAGGAGTTGTAACTTTTGAGTAGACTGCATGATGTATAGAATGGGTGTTCTATTTGTTAATATGAGTTTATGGATAAAAGAAGCTTTTCTTCATGCATCCGATGAAGTGAGCTGTAGCTCACGAAAGCTTATGCTCTAATAAATTTGTTAGAAAAAAATTGGCTTTTATTTTGAATTAGTAACTAAATCAAAGTTTTAAAGGTATATTTCACCACAGTTCTTAATGTTAAAAAATGTTGTCTGTCTTTTACTCTTTGTAAGGGAGGGATTGAATTAGTGTGATTATTGGTGACACCGCTTAAAGCTATGCATGTTGGAAGTATGCTGTCCTCCAGTTTTCTCCATTCAGCTTTCTTAATGAACCATTAATCCTGAACAGCAAAATTCCTGCTATTTCCAGTCCTGGGTTGTTTCTGAGTAGAAACTACCCATGGTGCCATTTTGCAGGTGGGTTTGTGGAAAATGGAAATGGCCACCAAAAAATGACAACCTCAATTTTAAATTGTTCCCAAAGGTGAAATATTGATGGATGAATTTAGTGTACAACATAGTAGCTGTTAAATTACATCTGTCTGAAATATATAGCTAAGATTATTTGCCTCCTTAAGATCATTTCCTTTATTCGATCTCATTTTGATTGTTGCGTTTAGAGCGGGGGTGCTGGGTGGTATTGCTGGCCTGTGATGTATAGGAGGTCAGACTAGCCCTTCTTGCCTTAAGCTCTGTGACTTTTATTTTCCTTCATTCTAGGGTACTAGGAGTCATTTGTAAGATTTAGTCCCATCTTGACAGCTCACTTGTTGTATGATCTTGTGTCGGTTAATCTCTGTGTGCCCTAGTTTTTTTTTTTCTCATCTGTGAAATTGGTATAATACTGATAGGATGTTGTGAGACTAAGTGTGGAAAGCATTTGAACTTACCAGATCAAAGTATTCTAGAATTCCACTGTAATTGTGTTGTAGTAGAATTTTTCCTTTCTATTGACTACTTATTTAATTTTACTTTTCAAGTGAACTATATTGTGAACAGAATGCATATCTTGACTTAACAAACACACAGCAATGTTTAAAAATCTGTTCCTTCTTCAATGACCTATTAAGACTAATTCTCAAACTAGTCTGTTTCCTGCCCGGGACTCCTGAACATCAGATTCCTAAAGCAGACTGAGCATAAGCTTTCGTGAGCTACAGCTCACTTCATCGGATGCATGAAGTGATCTGTAGCTCACGAAAGCTTATGCTCTAATAAATTTATTAGTCTCTAAGGTGCCACAAGTACTTTTTTCTTTTTGCGAATACAGACCAACACGGCTGCTACTCTGAAACCTAAAGCAGACTGATTTCCTGTTCCCCTTGCTTTAAATGTTTGTCATCAGTTTGCAGGGTAAATATGGAATCCTGAAAGCAGATAAATGAAATAGTAATTGATTTTCCAATATTAAGTTTTGTAATGTTCTTTTCACTTTTGAGTCCTAACAGTTTTATTTTTTAAAACAAACTTTGGCAATGCTTATGAAGAACTATACCCTTTGTTTATCTTTAGATTGTAAACCCTTTAGTGCAGCGATTGTCTCTTTTCTATATATGTACAGTACCCAGCAAAATGGGGCCCCAATACTGATTCGGGGCTTTTGGAAGCTATCCTAATATAAATACTTACAAAATAATAAAATACTGACTAACGTGGCATTGAGATCGAAACTGTCACTCCCCTCTTTATTATGTGGCCTTCAGTATTGTAACTAGATTATTTTTGGTCTTTTTATAAAAAGAATACTATTTTATATTTTAAAAGTTTAATAGAATTCATAGTAAAGCTTTTGCATTTGTTTTGCAGATTAGGCAGATCTAGTCCATTCTGTCATTTTGTTCTAATCAGTTTGGCTCTTTCTCTCTGTTGTGATGTAAGTATCCCTGATGGTGGACTCCGGCGTGTGTGATCCAAATGATTGCATTTTATGCATCCATTCAGTGCGTGTTCTGTATCAGTCTTCACAGCTAAAATATTCTGGCATTTCCCATAAGGTCTGGTCCAGTGTAGTGGAGCTACTTTTTGAAATCCTTTACTACTGCATTTCAAAGGCAGATGGTACTCTGGATGAATTCAAGGTGATGAGGTCTGTTTGGTGATCCTTTACAAGCTTCTTCCAGACCAGGGATGGCCAACCTGAGTCTGAGAAGGAGCCAGAATTTACCAATGTACATTGCCAAAGAGCCACAGTAATACATCATCAGCGCATCCACCCATCCCCACCCCCACTCCCAGCGCCTCCCAGCCACCGGCAGCTCCGCCAATCAGCGCTTCCCCATAGCTCTCGATCAGCTGTTTCGTGATGTGCAGGAGGCTCGGGAGGGGGAGGAGTGAGGGCAAGGCCTGCACGGGGGCGGAAGAGGTGGAGTGGGGGCAGGGCCTGTGGCAGAGCCAGGGGGTGAGCAATGAGCACCCCCTGGCATACTGGAAAGTTGGCGCCTGTAGCTCCAGCCCCGGAGTCGGTGCCTATACAAGGAGCCACATAGTAACTTCTGAAGAGCCACATGTGGCTCCGAAGCCACAGTTTGGCCACCCCTGCTTCAGACTCTAGAGTTCCTGTATGTCTTCATTCCAATACTTCTACTAACAAGGACAGGTATCCATTCCGATTTTGGTAGTCCCAACCTGGAATTCACCAGATCTGATTCTCAGTCCAGTTAGAAGAAATACAGACCAACTACCAGCTCTTGTCTTTTTTGTTGTAAGACTATGTTTACGTTGTAAACTCGGATCTGAAATTTCTCTGCAAGTCTGTATGGAAAGTGGCTTCTTGTTAAGCTTTTGTTTGGATTGTGCAAAGGAAGCTCAACAAATCTCTTAGCAAAGTCAAACTTTCTACAAGAAAGAGCTGTGCCTTGAAGTGGAGTAGGAAAGTAGCAAGATCATCTGGCACCTATATCAGTGTTCCATCCTTCAGTTACAGACAGCCTCAGTCTTTGACCATTGTAAGGTAAAGAAATTATTGAAAGGACTAATAAAAGTCTTTGTGAGAATGTGTTGTTGTTTTTAATTCCCTGCCACTGAAGATTTCATTTTTAATGACTATAACATAATTGAAAAGTCAGTGAAAACCAAACCATGATGGCTAAACTTCCTGATGATGATATTTTCTGGAGGATAACATTGTACCCCAAATCCCTGTTTAAGGTGGCTTACATTTGAACAAAGCTGTCAGCCCCTCCTGAACGTTCCCTAGCAAATATTTCCAAGACAAACTAGGATTCATAATCCAGATATTACGAGCGCTTAGCAGTTACCAGTATCTGAATAATATCAAACAGGCTTTTACATAAAGAACCCAAGATTGTGCCGTTTGAAGATGCTCTTTTTTTTTTCCCTCCCCTCCCCTGTGCTCAGATTAGAAAATCTGGTAAAACGGTATATAAACCTACTATTGTCATGTGGGTCTCACGGTGCCTGAGAGTTTTGGGACACATTTAACCAGGTGCCAGGCAATCTCCAGAGCTTTTTTTAGAAATATCTCCATCACGAAGAATCATAAAATCATAGAAATGTATGTGTGGAAGGAACCTGAAGAAGTTATCTAGTCCATTTTCCCACTCTACCACCCGTTCCCCCCACGCACAAACACACTCACCTCTCCATGCTGAGGCAGGACCAAGTATACCTACACCATTCCTGACAGGTGTTTGTCTAATCTGTTCTTAAAAACCTCCTGTGATGGGGATTACACAACCTCCCTTGGTAACCTATTCCAGTACTTAACTATCCTTTAGGTTAGACATTAGGAAAAACTTTCTAACTATATCTTCCTTACTGCAGATTAAGCAACCACTACCTGTCTTACCTTCAGTGGACACGGGAAAACAATTAGTAACTGTCCTCTATAACAGCCTTTAACATATTTGAAGACTATTAGGTTCGCCCTCAGTCTTTTCTCAAGACTGAACATGTTGAGTTTTTTTAACTTTTCCTCATAGGTCATGTTTTATAACATTTTTATCATTTTTGTTACTTTCCTCTGGAGTCTTTCCAGTTTGCCCACATCTCTCTTAAAGCATAGCACCCAAAACTGGACACAGTATTCCAGATAAGGCTTTATTAGCAAGTAGAGAAGAACAGTTGCCTTGTGTGTCTTTCGTATGACACTCCTGTTAATACAGCCCAGAATTATATTGGCCTTTTTCACAACTGCATTACATTATTCGCTCATATTTGTGCTTGGCAGAATTAGATTTTTATTTTTATAATTTCAACAGATAATACCAGCGTTTATTTTAAGCTTTTTTTTTTTTAGATTTTTATCAATTTAAATTTTCAGTTGCACCAAATTATAGGTTTTAAGCCTTTTTTGTTTGAATTCCGATCTATTTAAATTATCAGTTGGTCAAACGGGAGGTGTCAGACAATTTAATGACTGTAGACATTAAGGTTCAAAAAATTTTAAGCTTTATAACTGTTAAAACACAAATTGTCAACATCACATGTCAAAATATAAAAAAATACCTTAAATCAAACTCTAATAAATTCTACACCAGCATTTTTCTTTGTTTTTGTGACAGGTGATGGAAAGAGTTATGTAGTACCATTAAATTGACTGAGCATGAGCATAGAAGTGAATCAGTGGCAATGGTTTATTAAAAAAGGAAATGATCATTGCAGTTGTGGTTTAACTACTGTGTAAATCTATCTTGGTCTATGTATGCTTGATAAGGTGTAAGCATATATTAAAAGGTTGCTAGGCAGAATGGTGTTTACTGATGGAGCATTTGGCATTTTCCATTGACTCTGTAATCACTCTACATCAGAGGTCTCCAACCTTTTTACGCCCAAGATCACTTTTTGAATTTAAGGGAAACCCAGGATCTACCCCACCCCTTCCCCAAAGCCCTGCCCCACTCACTCCATTCCCCCCCCATATCGCTCACGCTCCCCAATTCTCACTAGCTTTCACGGGCTGGGGTAGAGGGTTGGGGTCAGACTCTGGGCTGGGGCTGAGGGGTTCGCAGTGTGGGAGGGGGGCTCTGGGCTGACCCTGGGTCAGGGTGTTGGGGTGCAGGAGGGGGTCGGGGCACAAGCTCTGGGAGGGAGTTTGGGTGCAGGAAGAGGCTCCGGGCTGGAGCAGTGTGTTGGGGTGCAGGAGAGGATACGGGGTGCTAACTCTGGGAGGGGGTTCAGGGCTGGGGTGTAGCCTCCAGCTGGACAGCACTTATCTCCAGTGCCTCCTGGTCCGTGGTGTAGCATGGCTGCTGCTAAGGCAGGCTCACTTCCTACCTCGGCCCCGCGCCACTCTCGGATGGGGCCAATGCAGCCCCTGGGGAGGGGGCATGTGGCTCTGTGTACTGCCCCTCTCTGCAGGCACCACCCCCACAGCTCCCATTGGCCACAGATCCTCATTCTTGGCCAATGGGAGCTGTGGGGGCGGTGCCAGCATAACTCAAGCATAATTGCTGTTAGTAGTCTACCTTTGAAGCATTATCCTTGGTTTTAATTTGGCTTACGTAGGGTACACACCTATACAGAGATGGCTAAACACACATCCCTGGTTGGTTTTGTTTGAGGTAGATGGTTGTTTTTTGTAGACAATATAATTGTCTATCTTGTAAAGAGTTTAGTCTGCTTTAGAAGTAAAGTAGGTTGGAAAGGCAAAGAATAGTTGAGACTTCCAGCATTCAATATTTGCATGCATACACACTGGTTTTTTTTCTCTATCCAAACTACAATTTAGACAGACTATCCTACAAGTTGCGTCTATTCATAGCTCTCTGATTACACTAGCTATACAGGATAAAATTCCTATCATGAGAAAATATAAGGGAATAATTGCACTCATGTCTTTTTTGTACAATACAGTCAAGATAGATAACAATATCTAAGTCTTTAAAACTTGAAATAAGCTTAACATGACCACTTGTGGCTTCTCTCAGGTTATTTAACTAAGTGCACTCTAGTAAAGAGCCAGGTCATCAGAAGGATTTGGTTATATTTTTGTGTTTGCTTATATGTTGGAGGAACATGGGGGGAAGGGAGCAAGAGGACGAGGAGCTGAGAAGGCTGGTGCTGCATTTTAAGGATAAGTACAAAGATAATGTTTATTTTCTTTGGTTTTTGAGACAAATTGGACTGTAATTACAAGTTTAAAAATGATATTCAAATACCACCTAAATCATTTAAGAGCTAAATTGCTTATTCTTTTCTTGCCATTTAATACATATTATTGAGTGACATAACCAGTCTGTTCTTTAGAACTACCTATCTTGCTTTACAAAAAACATTACTTATAGCCATGCTCAGATACTATTATTATAGTTGCATTAAAATATCATAGTTCTGTATTCTTTGCGTATGGTTCTTAGAGAGAGAGTTTAGCAACGAAAGAAAACTAAATGAGCAGTGAATGTAGTGTTTTGGTACCATTCATATTTATCAGTAATAGCTCTTTGAATATTTTACATGAGGAAATATTTTAATTTTTAAAATGATTTTTGTTGAACTGTCTTTTTTCATATTTCACCAAAAGAAGGGGGGGGGAACTGAGTCAAAATAACTAAAATGTTAACAGAATATCAACACTTGACGTAGTATTCATCTCTTTCCAGTTATTTTCAGAGTACAGATACAGTTTTCTTAAATGTGGGAGTTTTTTTGGATTGCTTATTTCTGGTGCAAAGATATTGTGACTTAGAGACCAAAAATTTAAATTTGCAAGGTTTTATTTTTGGAAGCTCAAAGGAGACATTTAAAATTAAACCAGGTAAATCACTAGAAAACCTATTCTTGTAGGGACCAGCCTGCATTGGCAAGCGGATAGATTAGAAGTCCTAATAGGTGGTTTTTGTTTTTGTTTTTTTTTGTTCCCCCCCACCCCCCCAGATCTACTTTTTGGATTCTGTACAAGTATACTGTGCATCAGTGTAACCTGTTTGTCTTTAATCTATTTGTTTTTCACTGGTTTATCAGTTTCTACTAGTATGACAAAAGACGCAAAATATTTATAACTTCTGAGCAGTTCTTAAACAAAACTTTTCAGTGTAAAATGTTTGTAAAATTTATATAAAATGTTGAATATGAACTTGATGTGGAAGATAAATTTATGATCAAACTCCTTTTATAGAAAAAACGTTTTTAAACAAAGATATAAGGTTCTTATTGTGGTGCATAAAATTCTTATATATGTCTTTTAAAAATAGTGTATTCTTGGTTTCAGTGTAATTTGGAATTTATGTAGAGTATGGTATCATAACTGAGAAAGTAAAATGTATTTAATGACATTTATTTTAACAGAATTTGAATGGCAGACTAATTCTGAGTCTTGTTTAATCCTTTTCAGATCTTAGTCACAGTGGTTTGGGAGACCATTATGAAAATTCCCACTGGGGACAGCAGCCCACTTTCAGAAGTGAAGCCAACTGCAGCTGGGATAAAGTGATAATAGATAGGACTGACAAGGAAGCGTGGCCTTCCATTACAGGAACTGAGACTGAATCTGCTTCAGAATGTACTACAGAAACTGACTCTGCCTCTAACTGTGGCTCAGAGAACAGTAGCATGGCTACAGGGAGTGCCCAAGGCAACTTCACTGGACATACAAAGAAAACTAATGGCAATAATGGCACCAATGGAGCACTCATCCAAAGCACTTCTAACCAGAGTGCCCTTGGAGCTGGTGGAGCAAATGGTAATGGAAACTCAGCCAGAGTGTGGGGTGTGGCCACGGGCTCCAACTCTGGCCTAGCTCACTGCTCTGCCAGTGGTGGGGATGGAAAGATGGACAACATGATTGCAGATGGTAGAAGTCAAAACTGCTGGGGTGCTTCCAACTCAAATGCTGGCATTAATCTTAACCTTAACCCTAATGCCAATCCAGCTGCCTGGCCTGTACTCGGACATGAAGGAACTGTGGGAGCAGGCAACCCTTCCAGTATTTGTAGTCCAGTCAGTGCCATAGGTCAGAATATCGGCAACCAGAATGGTAACCCAACAAGCACCTTAGGTGCTTGGGGAAACTTGCTGCCGCAAGAGAGCACAGAACCACAAACGTCCACTTCTCAGAATGTGTCTTTCAGCGTACAACCTCAGAACCTTAACACTGATGGACCAAATAACACTAACCCCATGAACTCTTCACCAAACCCTATCAATGCAATGCAGACTAATGGACTGCCAAACTGGGGGATGGCTGTTGGTATGGGGGCCATCATCTCGCCCCACCTGCAAGGCCTTCCTGGTGCTAACGGAACATCAGTTTCTCAAGTCAGTGGGGGCAATGGTGAAGGAATGGGTAGTTCGGTATGGGGAATATCTCCAGGTAATCCTGCCACAGGAATCAGCAATTCTGGGTTCAGTCAGGGGAATGGAGACACTGTGAACTCAGCATTAAGTGCTAAACAGAATGGATCCAGCAGTGCTGTGCACAAGGAAGGAAATGGAGCAAGTGCATGGGATTCAGGACCTCCTGCTGGTCCTGGGGTACTAGCATGGGGCAGGGGCAGTGGCAACAGTACTGTTGGTAGCATGCATTCTGGAGCTTGGGGCCACCCCAACCGTAACACCAGTAATGGTGTTAATGGTGAATGGGGCAAGCCCCCAAATCAGCATTCCAATAGTGACATCAGTGGTAAAGGATCAGCAGGGTGGGATAGCCCTAGTGTTACCAGCCAGAATCCTGCCATGCAGCAGGGCAATGAACAAATAAACTCTTGGGCCAAAGCTGCAGCATCTGTCACCACAGTTAGTGAAGAAAGTAATGACAGTGGTGGAGGTCAAAATGAGGGCAACACTGGGAGAGAAGGAGCAGGAGACGCCAGAAGGAGAGACAAAGGGGTGATAGACCAAGGACAAGTCCAGTTGCCAAGGAATGACCTTGACCCAAGAGTTCTGTCCAATACTGGTTGGGGACAGACTCCTGTAAAGCAAAACACTGCCTGGGAATTTGAAGAATCCCCAAGGTCTGAACGAAAGAATGACAATGGAACAGAGGCCTGGGGTTGTACAGCTTCTCAGTCTTCAAACTCAGGGGGGAAGAATGATGGGTCCATCATGAACAGTACAAATACCTCTTCAGTATCTGGGTGGGCCAACTCTCCACCCTCAGCTGTTCCAACAAATACAGGTTGGGGAGACAACAACAACAAAGCGCCAAACGGCCCAGGGGGATGGGGAGAATCAGCTAGCTCTACTGCTGTCAATGCTGCTGCTGCTACTGCTGCCAAAAGTGGCCACGCTTGGAGTGGGACCGCAAATCAGGAGGACAAATCCCCTACATGGGGTGAACCTCAGAAACCCAAATCTCAAAACTGGGGAGATGGACAGAAATCAAATCCAGGCTGGACTTCAGGAAGTGGAGATTGGACTGAACCATCATCTGTCCCTGGACACTTGGCTGAGGGGAAGAAGAATGGATCTGGATGGGATGCTGACAATAGATCAGGGTCAGGTTGGAATGATACTACAAGGTCTGGGACCAGTGGATGGGGAAATGGCACAAACACCAAGGCTAATACAGGTACAAGTTGGGGAGAATCTCTAAAATCTAGCCCTCAACAGAATTGGGCTAGTAAACCCCAGGACAACAGTGTGAGTACCTGGGGAGGAGCAGCTTCTGTTAAACAGACTGGGTCAGGATGGGTTGGTGGGCCAGTGCCACCCAAACAAAAAGATAGCAGTGAGGCGACTGGCTGGGAAGAGCCTTCTCCACCATCCATTCGCCGTAAAATGGAAATTGATGATGGTACCTCAGCTTGGGGTGATCCAAACTACAACAACAACAAGACTGTAAACATGTGGGATAGAAACAACCCTGTAATTCAGAGCAGTACCACAACCAACACCACCACCACTACCACCATTATCAACACAAATATGGCTGAACCTCAGCCTTCACACCAGTCAAGTGCCCAGCCGAACCGGTCCCCACTGCTTGGTCCAGGTATGGAACAAGTTTCATTTTCTTTTTAAGACAGAAGTAGGATACAGTGGAAATAAATATTTTATTACACTTACACACACACACACCCCTGTCTTTTTTAAGACATACATACATATTCTAATAACAAGGAATGATTTCAAATGTTTTTAATTAATGTGAATAATAGAATAAAATGAGATCTGTTGGGCATTTAGTGTTTAAGAATTTGTTCAATTTTTCAGATAAGTTTAAAAAAACGTTTAGGATAATACAATTGTGTGGATTGTCTTTACTAAAATAAAATAAAAAATATTACATTCTCACCTTCAGAGCCCCCAGTTGATGTGCTTTTCCAGTTGGAAAACTTCTGATCTGAGGGAAATAATGGGGAGTCTGGTGTCACCTTAAAAATTAACAGATGTATTTGGGCATAAGCTTTCATGGGTAAAAAACCCAGAAGAAGTGGGTTTTTTACCCACAAAAGCTTATGCCCAAATAAGTCTGTTAGTCTTTAAGGTGCCACTGGATTCCTTGTTGTTTTTGTGGATACAGACTAACACAGCTACCCTTCTGATACCTGATCTAAGGGATGCTCTGTAAAATTCATGAATAGGTCAGCAGGATCCAGGAATGAAAAGAAACTGATGTGGGGAAAGGGGATCCTTCAAGAAATCATTATGGCAGGATCTGCTGTCATAGCTGCACTCAGCATTGCATCAGGTTCAGCAGGCCAGTTGCGGCCTTTTGAGCTAAGAAGGCAAGGGGGAATGGAATGTCTTTAAAGAGTCTGCACTCACTTGTCTAAACTGGTTTTCTGCTGCACAGGAAGAGCATCTGGAAAGTGAGGTGGAGGATTCAGCTGGCACAAACCATAAAAATGTAGCTATGGTCTCACTCAGATTTTTTTTTGAGTCCTGAAAGCCTCATTCAGAAATTAACTCCAGCCCAGCAATACTTATGCTAGCCACTATTTCATCCTCTGTGGGTTGAGATAGGTATTGTCATTTAAAGACACAGAGAAAGGGATTGAAACTATAGCTAGAGAGCCTATTAAAGTTTTAGATATTTTATTATTATATGTACAGTGTTGTAATGTTTGTAGTGTCCTTAATAATTTTTTAATAATTGCTAGATTTATAGAACATTAGTGGCTTAAGTATTATAAACAAAAATTATGTTGTGTACGTTGACTAGCAGTAGTGATTACCCTTTGATGTCAGGCATATTTGGCATAGTGTAGTAATTAGCAATAAATTGTGTTTTTTGTTAACTGTTTTGTACCTGGAATCAGATTTTCTTTTAGAATAAGCATAAAGATAGAGGAAAAAGTGAGCCTTTTGCATCATGAACTCTAGACCATAGGCAGGAATCCAGCAAGTATTGAGTTTAATTGCTCCATAGCTGGACAAACGAGTTTGTAGTCTTGCACTCATTGTACTTGTGAACAGGTATAGTCTACCTTTTTATTAATTAAGGCAGTGTATTTGCAGATTTATCAAATCACATGTCCCACATGTCTTAGGGTACAGGATTTCTCTTCAATGCCTGGCTCTTAAAATCACACTTGGACTGCTCTCAATTGGGAAGTTGCCTTTTTATTGGTCTGCTGCTGAATTCAGAAATTTAATTAGGGAGGCTAGTATTCTCAGTTTTCTACTTTTTTTAAAAAAAGGAAACCAAGATGTAACAACATCTGATAACCTAGATTATTCAGCTGTCCCTGTGCCTACACAAGCGCTAGTCTGCCCTGCTGTGTCACTATTTCAGGAGAAAGACTGGAGTCTTCTCGGTGTCTTATTTTGTATCAAGGCAGTTCCCCGCTTCTTTGTCTCCCTAAGAAGAAAAGAACCTTGTTTACTCTCCATGGTTCCATCCAGTAACGCTCCTAAATAACGCTCCAAACTTAATTCAGTTTTCCTTAAATGAAACAATATTTTATTGATAGTGCAAAGAAAGGGAGATGGAACATAAACTTACCTTAAGAGCATTCGCCTCTGTGCAAATACTACAGAAAGCTTTCTAGGTCTGGCTGAAGCTTAGTTGCAGATTTTTTGAAATGCTATCTATATTTATAGCATGGCAGAAAATGACTCCCACAACTTACAGCTCGGTTAGCTTGATGTCTTGGTTAGATACCCTTAGTATCTGACAGTAGGAAAGCCCGCACTTTTTTTGCTGCTTTTGAAATCCAAGCATCAAAAATCTCATTTATAAGTCTTCCTGGGCCTGACATGTAAGTAATCTTTTTCCTAGCGTCCTAGCTACCATTTTGTTTCTTGAACAATGCTTTAGTTAACGTATCTGAAACTAGCTTGGATTAGGTTCTGATAGCCAATTTGAAAAGCTGTGCATACAGAGTACGATTTACTCAGATATGAAATTTAGATATCCAACAGAATTAAAACTGGCCAGTAGTCCTTACTTATCTCCCAGTGTTTATGATAAAGGAAGAATACTTTTCTACAAGTTAAGGAAGTTCGGAGGAAATTTCTTGACTAGCAGAATGAATGTAAGAAAAGCTGCTCAAAAATGTCAGGTTAGCCATTGATTACACTCTTAGCTTGTTGGTCTCTGTTAATTTTTTCAAACTTTCAGTGGGTGGGAAGCCACCATATTGTAATTCCTTTTCATAATTGTCACCATCCTTACTAATCTCATCTTTACAATCACAGCAGGAACAAAGATGAGGCAAGAGGAATTATAGAGGGAAAATCTAATAAATAACTTAGATATCTATGTACTAATGCAAGAACTATGGGCAATAAACAGGAAGAACTAGAAATACTAGTGAATAATCGCAATTTTGATATAATTGGCATCACAGAAACTTGGTGGGATAATTCACATGACTGGGATATTGATACAGAATAAGCTTGCACTGAGTTTGAGATAGTGGGAGGCAGACCTGTTGAAAGTCTCTGAGTAAGGATAAAAGGAGTAAAAAACCAGGGGTGATGTCATGGTACATGTCTGCTACAGATCACCTAACCAGGAAGAAGAGGTCGATGAGGCTTTTTTAAATAACTAATAAAATCATCCAAAACATGGAACTTGGTGGTGATGGGCGATTTAACTACCCAGACATCTGTTGGGGAAATAATACAGCAGGTCACAGATTATCCAATAAATTCTTGGAATGCATTGGATACAACTTTTATTACAGAAGGTGGAGAAAGCGACTAGGGGAGAGGCTATTTTAGGTACGATTCAAACAAATAGGGAGGAATTAGTTGAGAATTAGAAGGTGAAAGTGATCATGAAATGATAGAATTCATGATTTTAAGGAATGGTATGCAGGAAAACAGCAGAATACAGATCGTGGACTTCAAGAAGGTAGACTTCAGCAAACTCAGAGAATTGGTAGGTAAGGTTCCATGGGAAGTAAGTTTAAGGGGAAAAAGACTTCAGAAGAGTTGATAGTTTGTTTTTTTTTTTTAAAAATAAACTTTATTAAGAGCACAAAAGCAAACTGTCCCCGTGTGTGTGTGTGTGTGTGTGTATATGTGTGTGTGTGTGTGTGTGTGTGTGTGTGTGTGTGTGTGTGTATGTATATATATATATGTATGTATGTATGTATATATAGACAAAACCAAGATTAAACTAGCTAGGGATATAAAGGGTAACAAGGAAACATTTTACAAATGTATTCGAAATGAGAGGAAGACCAAGGACAGAGTAGGCGCATTACTCAATGAAGAAGAAAACACACTAACAGAAAATGGGCCAATGGCCACAGTGCTAAATGCCTTTTTTGTTTTTCACCAAAAAAGTTAGCAGTGATTGGACAACTGAGGACAGGACAAGAAGTAGTTGTCTTAAATTGCTGCAAGGGACGTTTAGGTTAGACATCAGGCTAAAATAGGAAAAGAACAAGTGAAATATTACTTAGACAAGTAAGATATCTTCAGATCAGCAGGGCCTGATGAAATAAATCCTAGAATACTGAAGGAACTGGCTGAATAGATCTCTGAACCATTAGCAGTTATCTTTGAGAACTTGTGGAGGACAGGAGAGATACCCAAGGACTGAAAAAGGGCAAATATAGTACCTATCTATAAAAAGGTGAATAAGGACAACCCAGGGAATTATAGACTAGTCAGCTTAACTTTGGTACCCTGAAAGATAGTGGAACAAATAATCAACCCATCATTTTGTAAGCACCTAGAAGAAAATAAGGTGATAAGTAATAGTCAACGTGGATTGATTAAGAACAAATAATGTCAAAACAAACTAATGCCCTAATAGCCTTCTTTGACTGGGTAACAAGCCTTGTAGATTGGGGGGGAGCCGTAGATGTGATGCATCTTGACTTTGGTAAGGCTTTTGATGCTCTCACATGACCTTCTCACAAACAAACTAGGGAAATATTACCTAGACGAACCTACTATAAAATGGGTGCGCAAGTCTTTGGGAAACTACTAAGAGTAGTTATCAATGGTTCATAATTAAGCTGGAAAGGCATATCAAGTGGGGTCCTGTATGGATCTGTTCTGTATCTGGTTCTGTTCAATATCTTCATATATGATTTGGATAAAGGTATAGAGAGTACCCTTACAAAGTTTCTGGACGATACCACACTGGGAGAGGTTGCAAGCATTTTGGAGGACAGGATTAGAATTCAAAATGAACTTGAAAAATTGGAGAAATGATCTGAAATGAATAGGATGAAATTCAATATGGACGAATGCAAAGTTCTTCATTAGGGAAGGAATAATCAATTGCACAAATACAAAATTGGAAATGACTGCCTAGGAAGGAGTACTGCAGAAAAGGTTCTGGAGATTATAGTGGATCACAAACTAAATATGAGTCAATATTGTTGCGCAAAAAAATCAATCATTATTCTGGGATGTATTAGCAGGAGTGTTGTAAGCAAGACATGAGAAGTAATTCTTCCACTCAACACTGATAAGGCCTTGACTGGAGTACTGTTTCCAGTTCTGGGCGCCACATTTTGGGAAAGATGTGGACAAACTGGAGAAAGTTCAGAGAGCAACAAAAATGATCAAAAGTCTAGAAAACATCATCTCTGAGGGAAGATTGAAAAAAATTGGTTTTGTTTTGTCTGGAAAAGAGAAAGCTGAGGTGGAACATAAGTGTGCAAGTGTATGTAAATGGTTGTTCTAAAGAGGAGGGTGATAAATTGTTCTCCTTAACCAGAGGACATAACAAGAAGTAGTGTACTTAAATTGCTGCAAGGGAGATTTAGGTTAGACATTGGGAAAAACTTCCTAACCGTAAGGGTAGTTAAGCATTGGAACAAATTGCCTAGTGAGGTTGTGGAATCTCCATCGTTGGAGGTTTTAAAGAACAGGTTAGACAAACACCTGCTAGGGGTGGTCAGAAGATAATACTTAGTCCTGTCTCAGTGCAGGGGACTGTACAAGGTAGTCTTTTGAGGTCCCTTCCAGTCCTACATTTCTAAGATTCTGCGTTTTCTTTTCCCTGTTGCTCTTTGTTTCCCTATGTTTCTGTCTTTCAGCCTTTGATGGCCATTGTTAGACAATTACTATACTGTACATCTATTTCTGTTCTTCTGGCTATACTTCCTGCCAAAAGACATATATTTCAGTTGTGTCTGTTCTTCAAACCTGGACTGCTGCTGTTTCTACTAATTCTATTCATTGACTTGTACTGGGAGGATATCCTCTTCTGCATTGGGATAACAAGCATCCTTGCACTTATATGTCACTCCCACAAAAGCACATTGGTTAAAAACTTTTATCTTCAGGGTGACTAGGAAAGCATCTGTAAACTTCTGTTGTAGTCCAAACTCAAGTTTTTAGGTTATTGAGTCATTTCAGGAGGAAAGAAATGTACAGTTTTCCTGTATAGGGACAGGGTGTTGTGGTGAGCAAATAGCAATGAAAAATATAGGTCATCTTTTAAATACAAGTTACCAGAAACCTGAAAGATCATGCACTGGAAATGATGTTCCATGTGATGATTCCAGACATCACAAAACTAATCAGTCCTACCAGTGTTATCTGAAATTCTTCCTTACAGTTTTTTGTCTTGACCTTGAAAGCTATCCAAGCTAATGCTACTTATTTTTTCTTTGAGTTCCCCCCTATAAGGATGTTTTGTTCAAGTTCCAGACAGATTTGCCATTTTCTTTTCCTGGTACTGAGTTCTTGGTGCCTCTTACATTGGTCAAGACTAACACTGACATTCCAGATGCTGCTTCTATCCAGTTGTGGCTTTTTCTGCCTCTGCATCTCCTTCATTTTCCTCTACCTGGTGTTCTGGAGCAATACATATTTATTGTAATTTTGGTATAAAACTATTTCCATACACATTGGCCTTAAACTCTATGATGCTATGAACAGAAGAAACCATTAGATCATCTAGTCTGACTTCCTGTCTATCACAGGCCCTTAACTTTGTCCCAGTTATCTTTGTATAGAGCCCAATAACTTGTTTGGCTAAAGCATATCTTCCAGAATGGCATCCAGCTTTGATTTGAAGACATTAAGAGATAAAGGATCTACCGTTTCTTTTGGTAGGTTAATCACACTCACTGTTAAAAATTTGTGCCTTATTTCCATTTTGAATTTGTTTGGCTTAAGCTTCCAGTCACTAATTAAAGTATTTTTAAAAGTTGATATCTATTTTCATTAAATTGACCTAAACTCTAGAAAGAAAAATATTTTTCAGGGGCTAAATGAATGACTAATCTAATGGATTTGCAAAACATTTTAATCATAGTAGCTTGCACATGAAATTGTCACTTCAGATTTTTTTAATCTTTTTGGCAGTGTTAAAGTAATTTTCTTTACACTAATTCTGATTTTAGTAGATCATATCCATAATTGTGAAACTATACATTTTAAATTATGTGCTATTCACCCTATTCAAATAATTTGATACCTTGCATGGGAAAACTTACTATTTTTAAAAAGAAAAGGAGTACTTGTGGCACCTTAGAAACTAACAAATTAGTCTTTCAGATTTTGAATATTACCTTTCAATAAAAGGTGTTACTATACACTGTTTCCTCTTCAGATGGATAAGCACTATTACAGATTTTTTTGTTTTCTAAATTTATCTGCTTATACCATATGACTTCTAATGATCATTTTTTAAAAAATCCAACCTAGAAACCATAGAATTAGGTTCAAATGATATTGAAAAATGTGCATGAATGTTCATTAAAAATGCTGAGATAGTGAAATAAAACAAAATTCAAAATATTTATATATCGGTATATGTTGTAAAAGGAAGAGAATTGTCGATTTAAAAATTAATTCTGAAATCATTGTTGCAACAATGTTATGAATAAACATCTGTCTGTGTGTATTACAGACAGAACTGTTAAAAGGTTGCAAAGTCAAGCACTCAAAAGTTAGGAATTGCCATAATTATGGTGGTTGCCTGTCCAGCCATAATTGGGCCGCCTTGTGTGCATGCATTGTGATGCAGTCTTTAATTACGTGATCATATACACAGGAGGGAGTTGCTCTGGGGATGAATCAGGTTTGTGTAGTAAAGAAGCCTGTTGTCTGTCAAATCCCTGTTTTGTTGCAGAAATTGGAAATTATGTAGTGAATGAAGTTGGAGATTGCAGGAAGAGAAAAGGAAGTCTCATGGGTAAGACAGTTGAATGCTGCCCTGCAGGCCTGGATTCTATCCCTGTCTGTGCTTCATTATTCCTATGTGATCCTAAATAAGTCACTTAAACCTCATTTACTGGGTGCCAAACTTGAGACCCTGGGGTCTGATTTGCTCTAATGCTGAGCATTCACAACTACGACTGAAGTCAGTGGGAGCTGAGCTTAAATATATACGGTGATATAAAATGCTAAATACTCTGAAAAATAAGGTCCTTGATGCCTGAACTAGGGCACCAAAAATTAGGGGATGCTTTTGCCCTTAATATCTGTGGCTGTGCTCCCCACATATAAAATGGGGATAATACAGCTCCTTCACTTCAGGGGTTTTGTGAAGATGAATTAATGTTTGTGGAGAACTCGGATATGATCATGACGAGTGCCATAGAAAAGCCCATAAGAAAATCAATAATTCTGTCTTCAGATCAGGGTTTGAATAGGGTGACCAGAAGTCCCGTTTTTAAAGGGACAGTCCCATATGTTAAGGCCTCCTGCAGGTGTTCCAACTTTTTCTTAAAAACTAGCAAATTGTCCCGCATTTTCTGTTTCCCCCACCCCATCAGTACTGGTGGGTCCTGCTGCTGACCGGATCCCTGGTCGCCAGCCACCTGCCCGCCTGCAATTAGTGACGGGGGAGTCCAGTGGCTGATAGGAATGGGTGTGCAAGGCTGGTGGCGGGGCAAAGTTGCAGTGCGCAGGGTTGGCCACTCCCTCACTGGTATGTCAGCCCAGTCCCCCCTGCATGCTGGCTCTTGGCCAGCAGGGCCCTGCCCCCCATCCCATTTCCAGCCAGCAATAGCTGTGTGCTGCAGTGGCTGGTGAGTGCGGGCAGGTGCCAGGCGATGGCCGCTTACACGTCGCCTCTGCTAACCACCCATCGGCCCTTTATGTGCTCCCCCTCTCGCTGTCCTCTCCCTTCTTTGCTCCCCCTCCCCCCAGCCCTGCTGCTCCTCCACATCCCCCCAACAGGGCACATCCTATTCCCAGTACTGTGCAGAAAACCAGCCCTGGTTGGAGTGCTCAGCTCCCCAACAGCCTGGCCAGCAGGCTCCTCCTTTCCCCCACTGCCTCTGACCGGGCTGGAGCCCTGGGAAATCCCAAAACTCTCCGGCACGAGCCAGGCTCCATAGCAGCGCCCCCCCCCCCCCCCGAGGCAGGGGCTTAGCACCCTCTTCACCTGCTCCTCCGGCCCTGGGTCCTGCCCTCAGCGAGCGCAGGGCTGCTCTGTTCCATAGGCACCCTCCCTTGCTGAGCCACTTCTCTGGCTGATTTGCTGAAGCCCCTGCAGTCAGGTTCCCTGGGCCCTGCCTGCTGCACAATGCATCCTTAGGGCTTAACCCCTTCCTGCCTGCACTGTAGCTGGGGGACAGGAGGCGGCTGGGTTGTGTCAGTGGCCAGCAGCAGCCTGGATATGTTAGCTGCCTTTCGACACTGTGCAGGCAGGAAGGGACAAGCTATTTCCAGCCACAGGGGAGGGTGGTAGAAGAGATGAGCTCTGCAAAGACACAGGGCAGGTCATCCCTTTCCCCCCTTCTCCTTCCTTGCAGCTGGAAGCAGCTCCCATCCCTTCCCTTCTGCACAATGCAAAAAAGCTGCTGCTGGCCACGTTCTGGGGTTAGCCTTGGCAGAAATCTGGCGGGGGGGGGGGGGATGCATGTGACCCTGCGTGTCTCCCAACCATGTATTGCCTCAGGAAGATGCAGTGCCAGGTACCAGGAGAGTTGTGTCCGTCCTGGGGGCCCAGCCAGGCATGGAGGGCGGAGAGCGCCGGGCAGGGAGAGTCGAGTCGGTCACCTCCTCCTGTGAGAGAGGTGTACTGGAGTATGTGTGTGTGTCACCTCTCCCCATGTGAACCCTAAAACTTTAAAGATAAGGTAAATAAAAAGAATCGAACTAGGCAGTATTTCTTTTTAATGGGGGTTCAGTCAGCTTCATGTTAGTTTGAACATTTGTATTGCATATTTCTGATTGATTGCTGTTGAACTCATTTGAATATGAGTAATTTTACAAGGTGTCCCATATTCAGCATAGGGGAAATATGGTCACCCTAGGTTTATATATAAAACCACACAGGAAGTAGGTGTCCTTAAGAAGTTACATTTTTCCATGAAGTGACAAGAGAGTAATGCTATGAGCAGGTTTCAGAGTAGTAGCCATGTTAGTCTGTATTCGCAAAAAGAAAAGGAGTACTTGTGGCACCTTAGAGACTAACAAATTTATTTGAGCATAAGCTTTCATGAGCTGTAGCTTTACTTAAAAGTAAAAAGTTTACATAATTATTTTCAAATGGGGCCCATTTTATTAGGTTGCACCAGAGTCATTTGCCCATGTTTTCCTTCATGGAAAATCTAGGATAAAGAAGAAAAATCCCTTTTTTATTTTTTAAATCTTTTTTACTCTAACAACTTATTTCTTTTTTGCTACATGACTAATTTTGTGTTGAGATATAAAGCGTATGATGAAGATGAATGGACATTTTCAATCCTAGTTTCTCCTTGAAGTGTGTATCTTTCTAAGCAAATAAAGAAAAATATGGCAATTGAAGCATCAAAGCTACATTGAACAGAATGAAAACCAATAACCCAGAAGAGCATTTAACAAAAAAACAATTCTCAAAAAATAATTTAAAAAAAAATAACATCCTGATAGAGGAAACCATTAAGGATCATCTTTAAGTCTGTAATTTAAGATTAATATCTCAAACTCTACATAGATGGTTCAACCACAGTTGAACTTGGTGTATTTTCATTATATTGGACCAAGAATCTTCATGTAATTTTTTTCTCTCATAATATGGAGGGAGTGGTGAGGAGAGTTACTATAATTTTACAATAGGACACAGATGTTGCGTCTAGCACTAGAATATCATGAGATCAGACCGTAACCTCACATACGGAATGGTGACTGCAACCCTCTTGCTTGAGCATACTGTACTATGTCACCAATTTAGGAAGAGAGGATTCTGCCCCTGTATTTCTGAGTTGATCCTCTGCTGAAGCCCATTTATAAGGAGTGTAGGTTTTCACCCTCAGTGTGCAGTGTGTCTAATTGATATTTTACCATTGGTGGAGAAGAGTGGACGAGAGGGGAATCCTGTGCTTGGTCCATAGTTCCAGTAAGTGTTGAAGGGATAGCTGATTCATTTAAGAATATCATTATATTCACAAAATTTCAGCAGAGGCTAGAGATGTACTTTAGCAGGTATGACCCGTCAGTCCATTTAACAAGGCATTTGTAGTTCCTGTTTCAACAACAAACAAACAAAACAAAACAGACATGTTTTGAAATGGCATAATACACATCCTGTGCATTTTTAACATATTTTGAAGGCAAATTAAATATACATTTCTTGCCTCTTGACAATTTCTCTTAGACTTTTGGTTGTGTGGTCTCTCGTAGAGTACTAATCACTAAATAGTAAAATCAATTTTTTTTGCATTGCATCAAAATTTCAGTGTTGCAATTAGCAACATGTCTTGTACAAAGTAAATTCTTACAGATTGCTGTAGACCATTTTGATGGTAAAAGGCTGACCTGCAGAAAACTGATGCCTCTGTCTAGTTCTTGTTTTATGCACATAGTTAAGTTGAATAAATGAGGTGGGGTTTTTTGTTTTGTTTCGAAAGTGCATGTGAAAAGAAACGCCAATTAAAACACCACCCGGAAAACTTTCTAAAAGTAAAATATGACCCTTAATCTTTTGAATCACAATTTTTTCTTGCACAAAGTCATTTTTACATGTTTTTAACCTTATACAATCTATTGACTGTTGCTAATCTCTTTAGGATCATGTTATGCTTCTAGAAGTCTCTCATCAAACTGCAAATAAAGCAAAGCATGCAGTATTTCAACAAAAGTTGATATCCACGCCCATTCGGTATGCTTTTCTCCAAGATGACTAGCTAAACAGAAATGGTTGCTTTTAAGCTCTTTAACTAGCTACCCCCACAACTCCTTCTGAATTGAAACCAGACCGAGTCCCTCCTTCACATAAACAGAAGCCTAACTTTTTTTTGCATCTGTTTAATTTCTGTTATTCCACTAGGCAGTTCCTTTTCTTACCTGGAAAAACCGAAGAAGTGTGACAAAAGCCAGTCTGATGGTGCAAAACATAATTAGAAAAGAGATCCATGCTAAAAATATAATAAAATAAAATAAGAAGAAAGGGGGACACTCTTGTGCTCTGAGGAGTTAATATTTTTAGTCTCAGTGGATAATGGGAAACACCCATTTTAATTTCAGTTGGAAATAATAATGTCTGTATTATGCACAAGTGGTAAAGCAACAAGTGAGCTATGCATTTTATCCCAAACAAATAACAAAAAACCCTGTGTATTTTAGCACTGTATTTATATGCTAAATACTTAAGGAAAAACTATTAGGTTTTTTTATTATATTGGCACACTTTTTCACATTCTTCTTCCACTTGTAAAGCCAATCGTGCACATTTTGGATGGAGAGAAAATAAAATATCGGACCTCTAAAATGTATCTATAATACCTGTTCTTTATCTAATAATGTGTGGTTAAGGTCTGACCTAAGCATATTCTATGTCCTATTGTAAAACTAGGACTCTCTACTTTCTAATGATTAAAAGCTCCAGTCTCTAGCCCTGATATGACACAAGATATATCAGACCTTAAAGTTCACTGCTCCAGGACCAGTGGAAGTTTTGCGGATGCAGAGACAAGAAACGTTTCTATAGCTACTGAGTGGTTTGTGATGTTAGTAGTCCTGGTAAAGATGAATTAGTGGACAGAGTACAGATAAGTGTTTAAGGGTGCATGGTAAATGAAATCTGTCATTTTGCAATTTATTACACGGATATCATTTCTGCTTTTGGGGAGTCAATATTGTGTGTAGTATATTGTATGATTCTACACAAATAATAAACTTTCACTCTACACTGGTCAGCTGGGTCTAATGATAACACATGGGTTTTTACCCTTTCCAACAGTTTTCATATAAATGAATAATGAAAAGTGTCTGAGTGCATCAGAAATTAAATTTGTCTATTTAAGCCAGTCTCCCCACATTGCCTTCTAAAGCGTCTCAACCCTGACCTGAAGAATACTACCTCCAAGGTGAAGTGGAAACCCATTTTTATGGTTTATTCAGTTTTGCACCTCTGTTGAAAATAACAAGAATGCAATTTAGTGCTGTTTGTGTGGGTTTTTTATGATATTGAAACTGATGTGAATCCACAAACTAATTTCACACAGACTTCCAAATGTTTCGTGTATGTTGTCATAAACTAGTTAGGACTAGAGTATGCATGATTGTGAGGTTTGAGTTACTCCTATAATTTAAAATATTTAGAACTAGAGGAAAAAAATCCCACTGAAGAATTTCAAATAACAATCTAACCATTGGAACCACCAAGACCCCTATTTGCTTTGCTGACTAATGCAAAAAATGCATTAGCACATCTCATTGATGAATTCTGACTTAGAGTGCCACAGGCTTAATAAATAGAAATTCTCTTTAAACTTGTAATACAATCAAGAGTGCTGGAGCAAACAGACAACAAAGGGGACAAATCAATATTAAAGTTTCCTTCAGCAGGTAAATTTGTAAAATGTGTTTTTGTAGCAAAGTTTCAAATGAGTGTTTCTCAGTTATTTTTATTTAATACAAAATTGCTGTAAGAAAAGTTTTAAAGGGCTCTGAGTTGCACTCCCTGTCAGTACCTAGACCAAGCCGGGGAACCTGGTCTAGGTACTGATCCACCGGTGCTCCAGGCAGCGCAGTAAGGAGGCAGGGAGCGGGGACATTGAATAAAGGGCAGGGGAGTTTGGGGGTGGTGGTCAGGGGGTAGGGCAGTCAGAGGGCAGGGAACAGGGTGGTTGAATGGGGCAGGGGTCCCAGGGGGTCAGGAAGAAGGGGGAGTTGGATGGGGCAGTCAGGGGACAGGGAGAAAGGGTGGTTGGATGTGGCACGGGTTCCAGGGGGGCCATCAGGAAGGAGAAGGGGGGTTAGATGGGGCAGTCAGGGGCAGGGGGTCCAGGGGCGGGCAAGGAGAAGAGGTGGTTGGATGGGGAAGGGGTCGGGGGGGCAGTCAGGAAGGAGAGGGGAGTTGGGGTGGGGTTTCCTGGGGCATTCAGGGGACAGAGAGTGGGGGGTGGATGGGGCAGGGGGCTCCGGGGGGACTTGTAGGAAGCGAAAAGCAGGGGAAGTCGGATAGCGGGCGGGGACCGGGCCATGCCTAGCTGTTTTGGGAGGCACAGCCTCCCCAACTGGCCCTCCAAATAATTTCAGAAACCTGATGCGGCCCTCATGCCAAAAAGTTTGCCCGCCCCTGCTCTAGCGTGTGGGTCCTGGTGATACCTGCTTATTTGGAGAACTTGCTGTGGAAAATAATTTCACTGTTAACTATGGATTTGTCTTTGTCATTTTAATTGTCTATCTAGGATTAAATCCATTATTATAAACTGTTATATTAGCCACTAATATTATCAGCAGATACTTAATAAGTTAACAGTTTATAGCCACATATAGCTTAATTATTTCACAGTACTATTAGACTGTCTAGTGACAGATTGGTAACAGAACAACCACTAGTCAATCAACTTTATAAGGAGATCTCATTGTTCTAGAACACAATCTACTTCTTTTTAACCTATATGAGGCCTCTTGATTTTTGTTTGCTTGTTTTCAATTCCACTATCTCTTCTTTGCAGTGGATAAAATAAATCTGAGGAAAAATAACATATCTACCAAATGACTATAGAGTGATTTTAAGGGGAAATAACTGCCTTGTGACACAGTTTGGGAAACATTTCAATTTCTCTTGATTATCCAGGGCTGGATTTCCTATTGGCTGAGACCCAATGTTGATTATGCTTTATCTTTCTGTAAACAAACCCTGCTACTGTGCCCAGTATATTTTTTTAATAGGGTCACTGTCAGGGTTACCATATTTGAACATTCAAAAAAGAGGACACTCCACTGGGGATGGGGTGGTATTTGCTCGTGCCCCCCCAACTCCAACCCCTTCCCCAAAGTCCTCGCCCCGGCCCCGCCTTCTCCCCAGAGTGCGCCATGTTCCCCATCGTCCCCGCCACGTGAAACAGCTGTTTCGCAGTGCAAGCACTGGGAGCTAGGGGAAAAAAGCAGGCAGTCTCTCGAGTGATCAACATTCACTTTCTTTCTTGAATGATCAACTCTTCTTTGGGGAAAAATAATAATGGCAAATTCCTGGATGTTTTTAGATATTTAAAAAATCCTCTCAGATGGCGATTTAAGAACCAAAAAGCTCGACATGTCTGGGAAAATACGGAAGTATGGTAACCCTAGTCACTGTGTGTATTGATATTACTGGTCTACAGCATTAAAATAGTGGCTGGAAATGTTAGTGTATAAACACATAGTTTCTTGCCACGGAGAAAGCCCTTTTATGGATTTTATTCCTGTATTAAAAACAGATCTGTGTTTGCCTAAAACCATGGAGATATTTTCTCAGGACACTTTATATCTGTCTCTCTCGTGCTGTAAAGAAAAATATAGAAAATTTCTGTTTTTACAAGCAGAACTGTAGAAAACCAACAAAATGATTTCAATAGTTTAAGCGATTATAGAGATACTGTCTTTCCCAAAGCCTTCCAAAAGACAGATTGGAGAGGTTTTAAAAGCACTTCAAAATCATTTCCATCCAAACCATTCTAGCTCATTTTCTAAGCTGCTTCCATTATGAAATCTAAAGTAGTAGTGGAAAGCAGCACCCTTACCAATAGGAAAGCTGCTTGGACTGAGCAGTCAGAGAAAGGTTTGGCATGGAGGACAGAGGTTTTTTTTGAACTAAGATTCCACACAGACGTGCCACAGGTATGAATCATTTCATCTTATTTTCAAACCCCAGAACAAGTAAAAAGAGGAACTTTCCCCCTGAATACTAGGTAAGCAGACACTAGGTCCATCGCTATGGCAGTATTTTGCGTCAGTAGATTGATAATGGAATTTTCTCCCATCTTTTTAAGTCCCTAATGTAGAACAGTTGCGTGCAGTCATAAATGTTGGCACAGAGCTATGTAACAGCATTAACAAAATTTGATACTTAGCTTGGAAGAAAGTAAAAATGAAAAAATTAAAAATATTCATAGCTGTTCTGTTTAAATTACCAAGATAGTTTGTTTGCAGTTTTTCCAGGGATTAGTCTTTAGCAGCACCCAAGCTATTGTAGAGGTTTCCACACCACCTATCACTTTTATCTACTCTAATTTCCTGCATTTAATTTAGTCTGTTAAAAGAGCTTTGATAACTGTTGGATTTTGTTTTTATATAATTACAAGTAATATTTTAGCAAGGGCTATCTCCAGTGTTGTTGGTAAAGTTTTACATTATGTTATACTTAACACACTTATAGCACTTAAATCAAAATGGCTCAGACATTACATACAATCTGTGGTTATTAGTCAATGTTATCGAATTTAGTTAATGTAAAGAGCAAGAAGAGAACTGCTTCCTTGGATTTTTTTACTTATTAACTAGGTCTGTCAATCGCAGTTAACTCAAAAAATGAATCGTGATTTAAAAAATTAATCGTGATTAATCGCACTGTTAAACAATAGAATACCAATTGAAATTCATTAAATATTTGTAGATGTTTTTCTATATTTTCAAATATATCAATTTCAATTACAACACAGACTACAAAGTGTACAGTGCTCACTTTATATTATTTTTGACATATTTGTACTGTAAAATGATAAACAAAAGAAATAGTATTTTTCAATTCACCTCATACAAGTACTGTAGTGCAATCTTTTTATCATGAAAGTGCCACTTACAAATGTAGGTTCTTTTTTGTTGTTGTAACTGCACTTAAAAACAAAACAATGTAAAACTTTAGAGCCTACAGGTCCACTCGATCCTACTCTTGTTCAGCCAAGCACTAAGAGAAACAAGTTTGTTTACATTTATGGGAGATAATGCTGCCTACTTCTTAGTCACAATGTCACCTGAGAGTGAGAATAGGTGTTCGCATGGCATTGTTGTAGCTGGTATCGCAAGATATTTATGTGCCAGATGTGCTAAAGATTCATATGCTTCATACTTCGGCCATCGTTCCAGAGGACATGCTTCCATGCTGATGATGCTCATTAAAAAAAGAATGCGTTAATTAAATTTGTGACTGAACTCGCTGGAGGATAATTGTATGTCTCCTGCTCTGTTTTACCCGCATTCTGCCATATATTTCATGTTATAGCGGTCTCGGATGATGACCCAGCACATGTTGTTTGTTTTAAGAGCACTTTCACTGAAAATTTGACAAAATTCAAAGAAGACACCAATGTGAAATTTCTAAAGATTGCTACAGCACTGGACCCAAGATTTAAGAATCTGTAGTGCCTTCCAAAAATCTGAGAGGGATGAGGTGTGGAGCATGCTTTCAGAAGTCTTAAAAGAGCAACATTCTAATGCGAAAACTA
Source organism: Dermochelys coriacea (assembly GCF_009764565.3). Taxonomy (NCBI): domain Eukaryota; kingdom Metazoa; phylum Chordata; order Testudines; family Dermochelyidae; genus Dermochelys; species Dermochelys coriacea. Next base: position 18,062,921 of record NC_050081.1, on the reverse strand, counting down.
CAGAGCCCAAACCACCAAAAAAAGAAAATCAACCTTCTGCTGGTGGCATCTGAGTCAGATGATGAAAATAAATATGCGTGAGTCCGCACTGCTTTGGATAGTTATCGAACAGAACCTGTCATGAGCATAGACACGTCCTCTGGAATGGTGGTTGAAGCTCAAGGGACATCTGAATCTTTAGTGCATCTGGCATGTAAATATCTTGTAACACTGGCTACAACAGTGCATTGCAAACTACTGTTCTCACTTTCAGGTGACGTTGTAAACTAGAAGCAGGCAACATTATCTTCTGCAAGTGTAAGCAAACATGATTGTCTGAGCGATTGGCTGAACAAGAAGTAGGACTGATTGGACTTGTAGGCTCTAAAGTTTTAGATTGTTTTATTTTTGAATGCGGGGAGGGGGGGTTGTGCATAATTCTACATTTGTAAGTTCAACTTTCATGATCAAGAGATTGCCCTACAGTACTTGTATTAGTGACTTACAAATATTTGCACTGTAAAAAAACAAAAGAAATTTTGCAATAAAAAATAAATATAAAGTGAGCACTGTACACTTTGTATTCTGTGTTGCAATTGAAATCAATATATTTGAAAATGTAGAAGACATCCCAAAATATTTAAATAAATGGTATTCTCTTATTAACAATGTGATTAATCGTGATAAATTTTTGTAATTGCTTGACAACTCTATTAATAACTAATCCCCTTTATTGAAATTATAGCATTCATGTTCTGAGGCTAAATTTTGGGGTTGAACTAGTTATAATTTTCAGCATGGGCTGTGCACACAGGCAAAGATTATAATACTATAGATACACTGTGTTCTGGTTGGGACTTCAGGTGCGTTTCAAGTTTTCCTACCTCATTTGTTTGTGAATAGTTGATCTCTTTCATTATGTCAACATATATGTAAAACAGAATACATGCACCTGTCTGCCAGGGATGTCTCCTGAACAGAGGAAAGATTATTTTGAAATAATGTAATTTTAAATCTTTTTAAATGGATTTGACTAAATACCCACTGTCACCAAAAGCAAACTTGAATAAAAATTTTAGATGAGTCATGAAGAGGTTTGATTAAGAATTTCTCTAGTTTCCTATTGAAAATTTTAACATGAAAAATACATTACATTCTGGTACTACTAAGTACACAATGACCTTGTTTCAAAAATGAAAATGTCTTATGAATTCCATGAAAATAATTTGAAAATCATCCCTTCTTATGGCAATGCAAATTCAAAAATGATGTTTTATGGAACATCATGAAATCAATGTTTGGGTCAAGAATAACATGGCGATTATTGTAAAATATATTGGAGTTAGAGTGAAGAGCTTGCTGCTAGGGAAGGAGATTTATATATTAAAGTTAAATGTGTATATAGTTTATCTCAGCATTATGTGCAATGCAGACATCCAAATATCTAAAAGTGAGCAATCTTTTTGCTGTTTGTTGGCCAGTCTCCAATTATTGGTGAAGTGATGTATGTTGCATGTGGCTTAGCCACACCAAGACTGGAGCATTAGTGCAAGTTATGGGTAAATGGCAGCAGCATGGAGTTTGAACTCAGTGTCACTTCCATGGTAACAGTTAGATTGATTGTTCCCTCAGAAATGACCATATGGATTACTTGCAAATGTAGACCTCTTTGTTAAAATGGCACCTGTTCTTAGTCAGTTTACATGCTGCTTAAAAAGGTAGAGCAAATGATATCAAATATCTTGTCATTTGCCAAGAGGCTGCATCTTTTGGCAAGGGAAATAGTTCTTAAAAATATTAGTACTTGATGGAGTTCTTCTCTGTTGAAGAAAAAGGAAAGAAATTATGATCAAATCAGATACTACTCTTCTGACCTTGCTTAAATGTAGACTAATCTGAGTGAGAAAAGATCCTTTTTATACAGTAGAAGGGAATTAAGGATAGTCAGAAATGATTGATATCTGTTAAACAGATGGATTCTGCCCTCCTTAAGGTAAGGGAGTGTGCTGCGCCAGGTGTTTTCACCACAATCTTCCTTCTTCTGGATTAGGGAGAGGACCTTTAGCATCACCCCCACAAGCTTCTGTTCCCAGAAGGAATCCGTGGTGCAGCAGAAGTGACATATAAGCTTATGCTCAAATAAATGTGTTAGTCTTTAAGGTGCCACAAGTACTCCTTTTCTTTTTGCGAATACAGACTAACACGGCTTCTACTCTGAATACTAACCTTGTGTTTTGGATTGCATGGCAGCCTGTTCATAGTGGGTTTTTTAAGCTTATGCTCAATTCACGAAATGTGCTGTACTTTCTGAACTTTGTGCTTGCACGTGATGTAATTAATTTTGTGATTACTGTAGAACAATATTTCTCAAACTGGGGGGTCCAAAAGGGGGTCACAAGGCACTTGGGGGGGGTGGTCACAAGATCACAAAAATAGGGTTACCATACACCTGAGTTTTCCCGGACATGCCCTCTTTTTTGGTGGTCCTATTTCTACCATATGGACAGATTTTTGAAATACTAACAAATGTCTGTGATTTTTTTTTTTCCTTGCTCATTCTTTTTCCTTGCCTTCACTGCTGAGCGGCCAGAGAGCAGCAGTTGCTGACTGGGCACCCAGCTCTGAAGGCATCACCGCAGAAGTAACAGTGGCATGATATGGTTACTTAGCTCTGTAGGAATCTGCACTAATGCTGCGAAAGCTATGACTGGCACCAAGAGTGTGGGGAATGAGGGGGCGGAAATCTTCAGAGCCTGAAATATTTTCAAAGGGGGGCCCAGCAAAAAAAAGTTTGAGAACCCCTGCTTTAGAACATGTACTACGGTTTCAGTTCCGTGCAAGATAACATTGTCTTTCAGTTCCCCTGTAATATACTGCCTGTTATAAATACCCAGTGTGTATGGTTTACCTTGACTTGAAGTCCATCTCTAATAAAAAAAAAAAAAATGTTTCACTCATATCTTTTGGGAAACTTTCCCAAACAATTCAGTTCTCCAAGAGAATCTGTAGGAGCTACATCTTGTTTTGCTTTCTAGATAAAGTTGTTTTTTTTAATCGCTAACACTCAAGTACACTTAAATGAATATATAACAAAAAATGGAATGAGTAACTTTTTCATCATGAAAAGCTTTCTGTAATGTAACAGACTTCAGAAGACCTAATTTGGAGGTAATTACTACCTTAAATGGAATCTTTCCCTTGTACTATATCCCACTCTTTATTTTTCTGTTGGTCTCAAGAGCTGTGCCATAATTCCTGGTAGATTCATCCTAAATGGTAAAATCAGTAGGAGGTGGACTTAGCTAAAAGTATTCCACTGAAGCCAAGCTAAAGTGATTTACCAAGTAATCCCTTGAAAGACGTTAAGATACTAATACAAAAACCACTTTGGTTGGGAAATAGTACCTTGTATCAGCAATCCCTTCAACTGGTTTTGGTGTAGCCATAGGTGGTTGTTACAGTCCCATCTAGTCCTGGTGTGGTAGGATATTGGTTACAGCACAGGGCCTCAGTGATGGAGGGAATATGAGGGAAATACACTTTCCTGCAATCCCATAATAAAAAACTTTTTAGAATGCTTATGAAATATATGATCACATTAAAGGTAGCCACCCAGGCAAATACAGTATTTTATTTTCTAGAACACAAGAAAGGAAGTGTGACCATCTGCAAATGGTTAAGAGAACTAAAAATAGCTTAAAATTATTTGGTTAAAAATTGCACCTCTGGGTTCAACTCTAGCTGAGATTCCTCCTGATATTTTCAGTGATTTTACAGCCTCCTAGTAGCATGATGTATGACACAAAACCACTTCACTTGCACTTTGAGACAGGATAGTATGATCTGAAGAGGCATAGCATTTAAGGAGATGATTCATCTGAGAAGGAGCGTGGTTTCTCCAGATCAGAGTTGAGGTACATTTGTAAGCAGTATGGATAAGCTGCATATTTATGCAGTTGGTAGAAAATATTTTTTCCATCTTGACACATGCATATTATAAAGTTCAATTAAGAAAAAGAAAATTGAGAGCAAGTCAAATTGATTTTACATGCTCAATTAGAGCCATTGTGTCTATCCATTGCTTTATGCGCTCTCTCAAAAAAAGTCATTTTAATGATAGATGTAGTTGGAAGTTTATTCAGAAAGAATCACTGTTGTTTTTCATTTTTTTTCCTTTTGGACTAACTTTATTTTATTTTTCTGGTTTCAGCAGGCTGGGGAGAAATGCCTACTGTCCACACAAAGACTGAATCTTCTTGGGGAGAGCCCTCATCCCCTTCTGTCGCAGTTGATAATGGAACTTCAGCATGGGGGAAACCCCCCAGCAGTGGTACAGGGTGGGGAGATAATTCTGCCGAGCCAGCAGGGACCTATGGAAGAGCGAATGCTCCAGCTGCTGCCCCAGCACTGTGCAAGCCAGGTGAACTCTCACATTGCTTCTATTGTGATGGCGTTGGGAGGTAGGGTGGATAATGTGGGAAACAGCGTCTGTACTTCTGCATATTTTTCAGTCATGTTTGCTCTCCCATACCCTTTTTTTGCATTTAAAATTTGTTTTTAGTTTTAATTATGGTTGGAAAATATAATATCATTATAACCAAGGACAAGTTAATATCAATATATAACTTCCACTTTCTCAACTCAGTAAACTATCTCAATTCTTTTGATGTGTGCACTAATTTTGTCCCATTTAGAACATTTTAGAATATCAGGTTTGTTTACTGGACTGTCAGATTCAAATAAACGGCAAAAGATATAGAAAAGGGAAGTCGTAAGACACCAAGACCTCAAATGCCTACATTACAAAGATGACACCCAATTCTGTTCTTCCTCATCAAATGCTAACAGTGCTGTCCCCAAGTGTGTAATTGAGATCATTGCCTGGATGAAAAGCAGCAAAACTCAGTCAAGACCCAGTAGATGTTAGTAGGAAGAGGATTGTACTTAAGAACTAATAATCTGAAACATCTTAAACTGAATGAGTGGGAGAGAAATTATACCCTTCAACTATCAAAACAGTTCACATCCTCAAGTCATCCTGGATTGTTTACTGCTATTAGATTCCCAAGTAGCTTCAGCTGTCAGATGCACATTCTTTCATCTACATTTGGCCTGAAGGCGACACCTCATCTTGTAGAATGCCAGTTTGGCTGTGGTGAGCTTTTTATTTGTAACTTCTAAGCTCTACTGCTGCAACATGTTGTACATAGAAATAATTGACAGCCCTGGAAAAGCTATAGAGGGTTCAAAATGTGACATTCCACCTTTTGAGCAACACAGGACAGGACAATTGGAAGTAGATCATCCCAGTTCTCCTAACACCTCTGCTTGCAACTCGCTTATTACTGCCAGATTCCATGTTCATGTTCTAATCCTCAGAGATCTCGATAGGTTTGACTCAGACCACTTTCGAATCTGCTTCTGTCTCAGCAACTATAATCTATGTTCATTAGGAATAACAGAAATTGTCAACTAAAAGGGCAAGAATCATGAGATCAGGAGATAATATATTTGTAGTGGCTGCATGGCTTTGGAGCTGTTTCCCAAGAGATTGGATTGACCACAACATTTCACCTCCTTCAGAGTATAAGCAAGATTCTGCTCTTCACAGTTTTCCCACAGTAATAATAAAAATATTGTATCCCTTCCCTCCAGCTTCAGGGAAGGGAACAAAAGATTAATATTGATCAAACTATATGTTGCACCTCTGTAATTCTGTAAAATGTTCAGATGCTAAGATAATGAAGATAGGATGGATGGATGGATGTGCATATAAACGAAAGGATTTAAAGTCTAGAGAAAATTAACATAAATGTTTCCTTCCCCCCCAGCTTCTAAATCTATGCAAGAAGGCTGGGGCAGTGGTGGGGATGAAGTGAACCTCAGTACTAGTCAGTGGGAAGATGAAGAAGGAGATATGTGGAATAATACTGCTTCACAAGAGAGTAACTCCTCCTGTAATTCATGGGGGAATGCCCCAAAGAAAGGACTTCAAAAGGTAGGACAGTGATAAGGATGGATTGTAGAAATCAGTAGGGTTAGAGTACAGCATTTCTAGCACTGAATGTTACGCATGGTTTCTGTATAAGATTAATACTCTGAGTTTGAATGAAAGTTTGTCTCATCATGAGTGGTGAAAATGAGTACAGTACTGTAGGAAATGGATTTATATACACTTGTGCTGCAACTAAAGTAAAAGCAGTCATATTAAATATTAAATGATAGACAACAAAATATTGTTCCCTTGAATACACTTTAGCTAGTCTGACAGGTTTCAGAGTAGCAGCCGTGTTAGTCTGTATTCGCAAAAAGAAAAGGAGTACTGAAGTGAGCTGTAGCTCACGAAAGCTTATGCTCAAATAAACTTGTTGGTCTCTAAGGTGCCACAAGTACTCCTTTTCTTTTAGCTAGTCTGTTGTAGGTGTGTCTAGAATGTCTTAACATGCAGACTATTCCCAAGGGGGGTAGGGGGAGGCAGTGGATGGAAAGCTACAAAAATTTCTTTTACTTCTAGAGTGGTGTCTGATGTTTCTCATTTGTTTTTTTGTTTCTCACCAGTTTCATGAACGTTTATGTATTATGAAGATCTTTTAATGTATTAACAAATAAATCATACTGATGACCTCTTAAACATTTTTATTTGCAGTGGAAAAAACAAATGTTGGTCTCTTAAGAAATGGTCCAGCTTAATTCATAAGCAAAAAAAAGTATCTATTTTGTCTCCTACATCTGAAGGGGGGATGTATAATTTTGTGGCCTGAACTGATGTGGGAACAGAGCAAAATTTAACCAAAATGAAACTCAAACAAGAGAACATCCACAGTTACATTAGGAATTTTTATATACAAGAAATATAAACCCTCAAATTTCAGGACATGAACCAACCTCTAATTTACAGACTTAGCTTTGCCTTTGGGCAGCTTATTCCATAATTGTCGGCTATACTAGATGGACCACTGGTTTGATCCAGTATTACAATTTTTATATTACTGTCCCAACCCTTAACATTTGTTCCTCTGAAATTCAGAGAGTTGTACTTCAGGGTCTTGAAGTGGAGAAGTTGCCCAGAGCTCTACTAAAGATGTCTTTCAGTCTTTTCAATGCAGCCGATGGATTGAATGGACTCTGATAGATTAAGTTTGCAAATTCAGTTTGTTGGGTATTTTGAGGAAACTTTGTACTATGTCAGAATTTCTGAGTGACTTTATTTTGTTTTCCTGCTGATAACTGAAATGAATAATGCTGTTTAGAGAAAGGGTTAGTTATTTGCAGTATCCAGCGTATCAGGCAGATAGCAAGTAGTTCTTTACAACACCTGATCAGGTGAGGTAAAATTTGCTCTGTGCCCTCTGGGGAGAAGAGAAATGTAATTCTATCCTGTTTTGTAGGTTTCATGAATGTGTTATAAATATACATATGAATATACCCTGAAGCAACGTACGGTATTAATAAGGGAAACCTGCCATAGATTGGGCTGCAGCTCATTGCTATAAATATGAAAAATAGATGATTAATGGTCTTTCAAATTTGTTTACCTAGGGCATGAAGACATCTAGTAAGCAAGATGAGGCCTGGATCATGAACCGTCTGATAAAACAGCTCACAGACATGGGCTTCCCAGTAAGTAACATTCATATTCTAGGATTTTCTGTAGCTTGGTTTTTGTAGCTTATATAGTGTATGTGTTTGACCTTTCTGACTGCAGATACAAAAATGTTTCCTAAATGTGAAATCACTTGTTTTAACTATATTTGGCTATTTACCCTAATATAGTTTGTTAAACCTCGAAAGAGCATGTAAAATACCCTTTGAGTGTAGATACTGACATGCTTAACTTTGATGAAACCTGTAGAACTTTTATATTTGTAGCTTTTTTTAATCATGGGTTTTACTTTGAACTTTATTAATAGTCTTCGTTCTCTTCCCCATTCCCCTATTAAACAAATGAAATAGGGAGTATTATGTGGTTTTTTATAGGGAAAAAAAAATAGGGAGTTTTTTTTAAGTTAGGGGTGTGTGGTGGTATTTTTAAAGTTATCCATTGCATAAGGTTACAAATTAAGTTGTAAAAAGAATATAATTTAACTTTATAGAGAAGAATATATGTTTTACCCAGTGAGACAAGCCAGATCTTTCTGGGAAGTGTCATAATTGGTGAAAGCAAAAAAGTTACGTATAAACATAATCTGATTCAGTTAATACATGTCAGTGTTACCCCAATATTGAAGAGAATCTTGAAATTTCCCATTTGGTTTGGAGTCCTGTAAATGTGTTCTTCCTTGAAACACAATATAACCAAACCCACATTATTGTTTGCAGAGAGAGCCAGCAGAAGAGGCCTTGAAGAGCAACAATATGAATCTCGATCAGGCCATGAGTAAGTGTCTTTCTAACCAACGCTTTTCATAAAAGGTACTTCAGTAAATGGATATATGATTATAAAGTTTGATCTATTCCAGTTAAATTAGCTTCTGTGTTCCTAAAGAGCATTTTAAGAAAACACATGCAGTTTTGTGCCTATTTTCTATGCCAAACCCTAGAGTGTAATTTGTAGTGCTTTCAAAGATAGTGTATTTTAGTTTTCTACTTTTAAAATTAATATTAATTGTAATAGGTGTATAACTGACACTAGTGTTGTCGTTTTTTGGTTTCAGAAGTTTTTGCAGATTCACTTTCCCCTTGCATCACCAGCCCTTTTCTTGCTTCCACTCTTCCCTTCTATGCAGGTACTCTGCTGGAAAAGAAGGTGGAAATGGACAAGCGTGGAATGGGAGTGACCGACTATAATGGAATGGTCACCAAACCCCTTGGCTGCCGCCCACCATCAATCTCCAAAGAGTCTTCCATGGACCGCCCCACCTTCCTTGACAAGGTAAGTTCAAAAGTATGAGTGCAATTTATAAATTAGTAGTGACAATGCAGGGTGTGGGAAGAGCTGGAGAGCACTACAAACAAAATGAAGAAAAGAGGTATAGATGAGTCTGTCTTCATTTTTTTTTTCCTTTTGTAAATTCTGCAAAGGTGAGAGGAGCCCACTTAGTATTAAAGGCCTGCCCCTCATTCAAGGGAAGGGCCACAAGAACTGAGGAATAATTTCATGGTATAGGGAGAAAAAACTAAACAAAAAAAAAAACCCAGGAACAGTAGTGCAGGTGTTAGATATAAAATGAGGGCACTGGATGTCAATATCAAACAGTCCCCCAGTCAGCCCTCACTGCTCTGTGAAGCAGTCCAGGGAGTTAGTGGATGCCACTTGGAGCTGTGCTCAGATATGTGAGACAAGTAGGGACTGAAAATAGTCTGCACAGTCACAGAGAACCTCCCTGTCAAGCTTTCTTCTCCTAACCTCAGGTATGGCCATCTTGGCCAATGCCAGGAGGAGAGGTCTAGACAAGGTTTTCATGTCTTTGTGAGGCCATGGACACGAAAGGCTGTGGGAAAAGGGTGTGAGAACTTCAGCACGAAGTTCTGAGGAGCCAGAAGTGGGGAAGCAACCTGGTGCACTGGAGCAGAGATAGGTGTGTGCCAGGGTCTCCTCCTACTGCAGACGGTACAGGTGGCAGGAACTTTGTGAACTGCGTCTACCACACACCTGTGTTCTTGGCTCTGTGGAGCAGCCACCAACTTGTGGAAAGGGACAAATTGACTATACTGTAGGTTGAAATGCTTTCTTCAGTTAGAGAAGAGGTACAACAAAAGCATTAGCACTGTTAACCTCCCTGCAGTGACCCACCAATGTACCTCAGTACCCCTCTATAGGAATTACTAAGAGAGAAAAGGATAGTTGAGATTCTGAGATTCCTCTCCCATTTGTTTCTTGAATAATGTTGAAAATCAGTACCCACTAGGAACTGCATTGAAACCAGTTCATTTTATGTAGGCTACTCACCTGATGATAATGACTTTGTTCTCTATCAATTTGGGCTAACTTAAAACTAGTGCTTTACAAATGAAAAGGTGTATCTATTACCAGTCCCCTGAAGCATTCAGTTTCCCTCCTCTCTATATTAAACGCTTTCCTACAGTGGTCATCATTAAAATGAAGTTACCCCATCCGCTTTTTTTTTTTGAGATGCCACAATTCTTTTCCTACATTTTAAATAGAACATAAATTTGGTGTATCAGATACTGAGCTATAATTGCTAAATATTATTTTTTTTTAGTGACCACCATTGTAGATAATTTCTGCTACTTTCACTTTGCACTTTGCAACACAAACATTTAGCTGAAGTTTCTATTCAGTGTGACAGGGTTGGGTCAGATGGCTACAGGAGAGTAATAGAAGGCAGATATATTAGCCCTAGGTTAAGTAGGTCCCTTTTCCATGGGTAAGAACAATCAGGAACCTTCTGGAGACCATTAAAACAGACAGGCTGATTAGAACACCTGCAGCCAATCAAGAAGCTGCTAGAATCAATTAAGACAGGCTAATCAGGGCACCTGGGTTTAAAAAGGAGCTCACTTCAGTTTGTGGGGTGCGTGTGAGGAGCTGAGAGCAAGAGGCCCTAGGAGCTGAGAGTGAGAACATAGACTGTTGGAGGACTGAGGAGTACAAGCATTATCAGACACCAGGAGGAAGGTCCTTTGGTGAGAATAAAGAAGGTATTAGGAGGAGGCCATGGGGAAGTAGCCCAGGGAGTAGTAGCTGTCACACAGCTGTTCCAGGAGGCACTCTAGACAGCTTCATTCCACAGGGCCCTGGGCTGGAACCCGGAGTAGAGGGCGGGCCCGGGTTCCCCCCAAACCTCCCAACTCCTGGTCAGACACAAGAGGAGTTGACCAGGACTGTGGGTTCACGAAAACAGCCAAACTGAGGGCTGCCGTGAAGCTCCAAGGCGAGCAAATCCGCCAATAAGTGCAAGACCCATCAAGGTGGAGGAGGAACTTTGTCACATAAGGAACAAGGAAAAGCATAAAACAAGTTACTATATTTAAACAGAGACACACCTTACATTAATACTGCTAAAAATTATTACTATTACTAAAATCAATCTAGTCTCATTGCAGTTTTCCTCCAAGTGAATGTATGTTAACAAAACACTTCCCTGCTTTTGGGGAATCAGCTTTATTCTCCCAAAGCCAGTTGTTGTATCAGCATCTATTCTACCATCCTTCCTGAGACCAGACTAAATTGATAATTTTCTCTGTCTCCCATAGCTCATCTTTCTTGCTATCCTCTTCCCCTTGCTTTTTAAAATCATCACCCATTCTTAACTATTATCAGTCAGTTTGTGGCATGCCTTAATGAACATGTTAAGTGAAAGATTCTTTCCATACTCAAGTGTACAAAATGTGTGCGTATGTGCCAGTTAACCTTTTCTTTTCTAGGATAACACATTGAGCAGTTGTATCATTACTAGAGAGAGAGAGAGGCACATTATGCAGCATAGTGTACATAATATAGAAATACATGTTAAGCATAACTATTTAATATTAAGTACTAAATTAATCAGTATTTATACAGCAAGTAAAATCCCTATCTGTCAGGGTATGCATAGTCTGTCACAATGACTTTTTCTTTCAACAACATTCCACATGATCCTAAATAGATATCTATTTGTTAATGTTAAATAGGGATTTGATTATTTTGCTAGTAAATAAAAAAAATCTCCTCTTTAAAGTAGAGAAAATAGTATTTTTTTAAAGATATCATTCTCTTACTTCAGTTTCATGCAACTAGAGTAACTCACCTTCTCAATGATTTTTTTGCCTTTTGAGTGGTGGTATTTCAGTACAAGAATTCATCAACTGGCACTGCCTTAGTCCGTAGTCCCTTCTAGCCAGCTCATCTTTTCCTTGGTCAGTGAACAAGCTCACTGCCTTAGCTGCATTAAGATCTTCAGTCCAGCACTGCTCCAGCCCTCCTTTAGCCCTGTTTCAACAGATCACCAGGTATCCTTTTATTTGATTTTTCTGAATCTCCAGGAAGTTATTAACTATTTCTGTGTTTCTGCGTGCCAGCTGTTTTTGGATGATCTGAGCTGTGCGCCCCACAGCTCTCTTCTAAGTTAAGCCAAATTCCCTTTCTGCTACTCCGACTCTGAAGATTTTGTTCAACACTTATTTGTTCAGATTCTTTTTCTGCCCTATGAATTGTGGTGAGGGACTTCCAGCTCCTCAGTACTCCACATTGAGCATCTGGATGTGCTGCACTCCTTACTTGCTTTGGGATAGCTGTAATTTGTGGAGCAAAACATTTATTTGCCTTGAAGCTTTTGTTTGACTTGCTTTCTCAACATGACACTTATTTTTTTTTATTCTGTTTTGCACTGAGTCAAGCTTTGGCACTCGGTGCTTTCTGAATTGTATTATTTTTCAGGATGTCATCTTGTCTTTTAAAAGGAAGAAGTCCAGTGGCTTCAAGAGCTACAGATGCAGCCTAGCAGTGCCCCTCACACATGATTGCAACCATATTATCTTGTATCTGAGAGTCAAGTATGCTCAGATGTAAGATTTGCTTGAAGTTGTAACCTGGATGTCCAGTGGAGCCCTCAGTTTGGGAGGGGAGTTCCTGAAGATCCTATGGGCACGCTGAGAGAAACCTTCAATCAGCCCAGAATACTTCAGAGGATCTTGTCTTGAAGCAAAGGTCTAATCTGAGTTCCATTGCTGACAAGTAGGATTCAATGTTGCCACCACTCATAACTTCACAGACAGTATTCATTCAAACTTAGAAGATCTACTTGGTTGTCTGAAGGTGATCTGCACTGATCACCTCATAGTTAAAGTCTCTAGAGCATATTGAGGCTTGGTTTATTAACAAACCAAATGGATACTATTGAATACCAGATCGCTGAAAGAGGTGATGCTTCCACCAAAGTGCCAAAGGTAGAAGATGCTGAGAGGGACAATATCCATCAGACTCCACCACCACCAAATTGCTTGTTCCAGGCAGCTCCAGATTCCCCTCTCCATGTGTGTGTGACATTTAGCAATTTGAGACTAAGTTGCATCAATGTATTGTGTGTTATTGAATTGCTCCATGTAGCTTTGTGGCTGAGGTGGTCTTGAAGGGAACAGTACCATCTTTGATGCCCAACACCAAATTTGTCCAGAGCCAGAAATGGCAAAGGGCCAAGATTGATAGATACCTGTACCAGGCTCCCTCCCACATTTCTGTACTTTTGTATCCTGTTCTTGATGAGTTGGTGAAGAATAAATTTAGCACGGCTCTCTCCTTATCCCAGCTGGTGGAGAAAAAAATGTATCTTACAAAGTGAGTCACAGGCTAAGTCTTCTACTCCCAGTATTAAGAGCTTGATGAACATGGTGTCTCTTGGTAGAGAAAAACCTGCCAAACTCATGACACTGCAACCAAACCTCTGAGATTTGTTACATCATACAGTTTGCTACTGCAAAGATGGTTTCCTGACTGGTTTGGCATCAGATTCAAGCCTGTTAATTGACTTGCCTTCAACATCACCTCTATTGATTTCATGGTAGACTCACTCAATTCTACTCTTTCCTCCTCTCTTGACTCTTTATGCCTTCTTCCACACTGCTCCATTCATACCACTAGCCCCCAGTCCTGGCTCACACCACCTGTATGTTTCTTCCAAACCTGCTGCTGGACCCTGGAGCATCTGGAAGATCATATGGAATTCCTCCCTTACAAATTCTGTCCTTTTTCTTTCAGTACTATCTTGCTCACTAAACAACAGTTCTTCTTCGCCTTTATTGAAGAATCCAGTGCCTAAAAGATTTGATGCTTATTTGCCACGTTCAATTCCTTCCACAAACCACTTCCCTCTGTCCAGGCTGTTGCCTAGTACTTGGAGGTGAATACCAATGAGTTTCTCCATCCTCATCCATGCTCACTATCTTCTTGTTCCAGATGTCCCTAACGAGTTGGACAATTTTTGAAAGTTTCTCTCTTTTTAGGACGACATATTCTGAGCTTTTGTCTGTTTGTATGTAGATGATGATTTTGGTTGGTGGATTCTTTTATATTTTATTCACTCGCACACACTTCATTCCCTCATCTATCCATGAAGCATCTGATTCAGTGTTTTGTGTTTTTTGTTTTTGTTTTTTTGACATCTCTCTCAAGCTCCTCAGATAGTATCCTCAGGATAGTAATCACTGCTTCTTTAAATATATCACCTTGCAAGATTTGCATATACCTATCTGCTTGCATGGGTTTGGGTGATCTGCTTCTGAAGTGTGATTTCCCTCCAAATACTCCTACTTTTCAGCTTTGCGTGTAATATTTTTACATCTTTAGCAGGGATTGGGGGGATTGTATTTATTTTTTTAAATTGTTTACTGATGTTTTGTCTTATTTTTTAAATTGGTAAGCTTTGGCTTTCTGTGCAAATCCAATACTGTTTAAAAGGCCCTTTGGAATCAGGTAGTGGCAGTTAGGTGGCATGTGACCATTGAGGTGTAGGGGAGTCTCGTGAAACTATCAGTATCTTGCACAGCTAAAAACCTTTGCACAAAGGGATTTCTGTAGTCTCTCATTTGGCGTATGAGACTCAAGAAGGAATCCCATGAGAGATTTTCAAATAACTGGAAATCAGTAACTTTGCCTTACTGATCACCAGTGGCGTGCTCTGCACTATACAACCACAAGATCATATGGTCCTATCCTAGAAGATTACAATTTTATCAACTCTGATAAAATACTAAATTCCATATTGGTTTCATTGTTTTATGGGGAGTCAAATATAAGACATTGTACTAATGGATAGGAGACGTGATGGTTGAACTTGAGAGGAGTGTACAAATTTTTTTTAACAAGATTATTAGCGATGGACTGAGAGAAGAAAAGTTGGCTGTGACTGGATGGTCCTGAAGTTTAGTAATGGGTTACAAATCTCTAGGTCGTTAGTATAAAACCACCAATTTAGGGTAGGCTGGAAACCAAAAGTCCTTAATGTTTATTGAATTAAGTGCCTTAAATGAAATGAGTTTACCTCAGTTTCATTTCTAGAGAATAAATATCCCACATCGCAAACGGCATACTTATTGGAAAACTTAGAAGCCACAACCAAAGACCAAATTAACATGGACACTGAACTATACTTGCCATTTGATTGTTCCGGTTCAGGGTTGAGGCACCCTATTGAAGTTCGGGGGGAGGTGGCATTGCAGCTAATCAGAACACATCTGTTCTGGAAATTGAAAATTTTGATTTCCATAGTAGTCAATCTAGCACTTTCACCAGCACTGCAATCACTGTACATTTTTTTAAATGGGGGTTGGGGGGAGGGGAAATGTGGCAGTAGATATTTCTGCTTTGGGCAATATTTAGTGGTTGCATCCATTACCCTCTCAGCCAACACTGTTGTTATTTGCGTAGAAAACAATGGCACCTGGAAGAAAGAACACACAAGTCACTGGGAATTACCTCCACTTTAAAGAGTCCAAAAAAAAAAAAAAAGAAAATTAACACGTCCATGACCTAGGCATGAGAAATCTTTGAACCTGTTACTGTCATGCAAGCTGCAGTTGTTTATGGAATATGACTGATGTCCAGTAGAATGTAAAACATCTTGAGCTGAAGGGCCTTGGGGATATCATTAGAAAATGTCAGCATCCCCTTCAGAATATTCAAACACCAAATCAAGTGTCACTTCAATTGATGATAAACTTTTCCTTTGCACAAAGGATTGCTGTTGAAAATTCATATTTACAGGGTAACTTAGAACATAAAGTTTCCTGAGAATTCCCACTGTTAGGTGCTTTTATTTGTGTGTGTGTTGAGAGGATTGGTCCACTTTACGAATAAAGAATATCCTTTAATATCTAGCAATCTTTTGAGTGATTGAGTAGAAAAATGTCTGTTGATGTTACCTAGCTTCTCACCTGTGGTAAAGCCTGGCTTTAGCAAGTGAATGCATTGACTGAAAAAAATCCCACGCATTTAGCTATAATTATCTTAGGCACACTGCAAATTTAAGAATTTTTTTTTTGCACAATTCTGGGGGTTTATTTGGTACACAGAGTGTTTAATTATGCTTGCAGTAGGGACACCAGATATCAAAGCCCGGTCTTGCAACATCTAAGCCAGAATTCATGCTACATTGGTGTTCATCACCCCACTGTAATGACTGTAGATATTGGGCCAGTCTCAATGAGAGTTATATGGCTAATGCATTACTTGCTATAGAGGCTGTATTTTTCCTTTATCAGAATAACTGCTCGTGTTGTCCATCAATTCTGTATTCGGCTTGCAGTTCCCCCAGATATGCTCCTCTTTCAGCTATCTCTTGTCATGGTAGAGAGCAGCAAAAGATGATTTTTTTTTTTTACTTCTAAAAACTTGTCTCATGTTTCTTGGGACTCAGCACTTTAATCACTTACCAGGGAGAGTACATACTTAGGATATAAGTAGTTTTTAAATGTCTTTTTTGTGTTCACATATATATATAGAGAGAGAGAGTAGCAGAATTTAATTATGAATATTAGTAAGTCAGTGCTACACAAAAATTAAAACAAGCTTACAAGTCTTATCATCCAGTTGAAACTGGATTGGGAAAGAAGATTAATGCAAACATGCTTTCTGAACAGCTGAGTTGGGATTTGGAACTGAACCCAGACTAGTGATCACATGGCATTCTGCTAAAGAACCTGTAAAGTGAGCTCATCTGGTCTTTCCTTAGTTCTAGCTTTCCAAAGTGCACGTCACAAGTGGGTGCTGTGTTTCTCTGACAGTGTAGCAAACAAACTGCAGGGAGAAAGATTTCTGAAATTTGCTGTTGCACTACTCTTTCCACTGCTTAATGTCCTGGTGCCAAGAGAGGAGATAATAGAATGAGTTGTGAAAGCTGTTGTATGGTAGTGGTCTGATTCATGAGGTTGAAGTTGCCTGCAAGGCCATGGAATTCATTTTACCATGTTCATACTAGATTTTAAACTTAACATAAGCACCAATTCCTGATTATTCTGGATGGGAAATGAGAATGGTCATGCATCTGTACATTTGCAATGTGCAAAAAGTAAAAAAGAACAGTACCTTAATCCTGTTTCTCTTTTTCTTCTTTCTTCCACCCCATACTTTCCATTCCCTATTACTCATGCTTTTTTTTTTTTTAATATTTTGATTTTTTTTTATTCATCCATGCCCGTTTATATTCCCATGGGAAACTGTTTGGTGCTCTGTCTGCTTGTGGACACGGCACACAGCTCACCCTTTCTTTCTCCAATCAGGATGGCGGCCTAGTGGAAGAACCCACTACTTCACCATTTTTGCCTTCACCAAGCCTGAAGCTCCCCCTTTCAAACAGTGCACTCCCTAATCAGACCCTGGGCGGGATTGCCTCAGGGCTGGGCATGCAAAACTTGAATTCTTCTAGACAGGTAAGGCTGTTGGGAGAGATCACAATTTGAATTTCGGCTCTCTTGAACTCGCTATTAGAGGAATTTCTCATCCCTTTTTCAGTTTAAACCACTATTTCCAAATATGAACAAATTTTGTTCATATGAAATGTCATTGTAAACATTTCACTTTGACAGCCACTGTTTAACTGTAGTTGCCGTAACCTGAAACTTACATGTGTTCATTGAGAGGAGAATGCAGCACTATAGATTTATAATACTGGACATTGTATTTTGAAGTACAAGAAACTTAAAATATAAAGGGTATATTTGACTAAATCATAAATGACTGATGTAATGTTTCTATATTTTTAAGGCATTGCTGATTGCCAGAATAGTTGTTTAAAACAGAAATTTTCTTCTCATTAGCCTTCACTGGCTTGATTATTCAGTGATGATACAGCCTTGTGATGAGGCTGGAGTTGCATCAAGTTTTTCTACCATAATTGCTGAGATAAGACACTTAGCTTTTGCACGTGGGGGGAAAGATCTTGCATATCTCTTTAGTGAGCATGTCTAGCAGACTAAAGGGTGGGAATCATTTCTTATCTGCCTTGTTGGAAGAGGATTTGAGGGACTGAAAATAAAAGGAGAGGAAAGGAAAGTAAGTGGAGTGAACATTTATAACTATGAATGTTTGTGAGGTCATAAATTTTGGCTGATCATGAAAAGAGAAGAATACAGAAAAATCTTGTAGCATTCTGCTGTGGCATTGACTATAAAAAGGTAGCTTGAGCATAATAGAGTATGCTTAACCACTTTTCTGCTTTTCTGACAGCAGTAGCTCTCCAGCATTTACTACCCGTTAGGCACACCTTTGGGAACAGTGACTACACTAATAGCAGATACATTACCAGTAGGCTTTGGAGCAGAGCCCGGAGCTGGAGCATGGAGCAGCTCCGGAGCAGTGGAGCTGCAGGTATTTGCCTGGAGCTGGAACAGAGCCGGAGCACAGCTTCAAAGCCCTGCCAGTAGCTTTGTAAAACAGAAGTGTATTGGGACTATATGGACACTACTTAGATAATTCAGTCATGTGTGGTGATAGGATTTTTGTGATTTCATTCTTTGCCCCTTCTCATGGACACAGAAATGTGTTTGGCAGATGATTTTATTATTCGTTCCTTGGATGACATCCTAGAGTCATACAGACTTATTTTGGAAAATATTCAACCTTCTGGTGCCACTCAAAGAACTGTACAAAACTTTAGCAAGCTTGGAATGTCAGTCTTGGATTTATAGCTGTTACTTACTTGCCTGATTCTAAACCACATCTTCAGTAAAACTTGCCACAAAATAGATATAAGCCTGTATGTGATCATTTCATTGTCTATGCTTATCATGATCTTTGAGAGTAAAAGGCAGCACAAGCATGTCACTGTCATGGAGTCTGTGGAATGTTGCATCTAAATGAGATCATTTTCTTTGTCATATTCTAGATACCGAGTGGCAATCTGGGTATGTTTGGCAATAGCGGAGCAGCACAAGCCAGGACCATGCAACAGCCGCAGCAACCGCCAGTGCAACCTCTTAACTCATCCCAGCCTAGTCTTCGTGCTCAAGTGCCTCAGTTTCTATCCCCTCAGGTTAGACTGAATTGCATAGCACAGAAAACTGTCACATCTTAGTTTCATAGCGACTGTATACTGAGTAAGAACATTTTCAATATGAAAAAAACTCTAAATAATGAAGTAACATGATCAGATGATATGGACCAGCATTGATAACAGAAACACCATTAAAAAACTCTTTATTTTCTTTGATTCTGCATCCATCAGAAAAGCAAATTTGATTGTGGTTATTGTTGTTTATATTTGATATAGCGCTTCTAAAGCTGGTGACAACTCATCTAATTACAAATTTATTTTGTTTATGATTTGTGGCTCTTACTGGCTATTTATGGGCAGTTTTAACAGTGAACATACCGTGCTTAAATCTGATATGCTGTATTCTCTGTTCCCCAGGTTCAAGCACAGCTTTTGCAGTTTGCAGCAAAAAACATTGGTCTCAACCCTGCACTATTAACCTCGCCAATTAATCCTCAGCATATGACGATGTTGAACCAGCTCTATCAGCTGCAGCTGGTGAGTTAAAAGGCACAGCAAACGAGATGTAAATCAGACTTGAAAAAACATTAGTTCACATTGTTTGGATAAATAGTTTTCATAATTTCCCTTAACTTTTTCATTTCTAGTTTTATGAATCATGCAGAGAAACTCTCATTCCCATCTTTAAGTGAAAAATAATTGCTGAGAGTCCTACTCATTATCAACAGTTAAGTTTTATTAGCTGAATTACTTTTTAAAAAAATCAATATACTTAAAGCAAAAATATATTTATCCTTTCAGAAGTTCATTTTAACCAGAAAATGTTCTTTTGCTGCAGTAACCTTCTTCAGGAAGCAAGAATATTTGTTTGCATTTATAGAATTGTAGAAATGGAAGGGACCTCAAGAGGTCATGTAGTCCAGCCTCTGCACTGAGGCAGGACCAAGTAAACCTAGACCATCCCTCACAGATGTTAGTGAAACCTAGTCTTAAAATCCTCCAGCAATGAGTATTTCACAGCCTCTCTTGGAAGCATATTCCAGTACCTAACTATCTTTATAGTTAGGTTTTTTTTCCCCTAATCCTAAATCTCCTTTGCTGCAGATTAAGCCCATTATTTGTTGTCCTACCTGCAGTTGACATGGAGAACAATTGGTTACCATCTTTTTTATAACAGCTCTTAGCATATTTAATGTCTATTATCAGGTCCCCTTCAGTCATCTTTTCTCAAGACGTAAACCTGTTCAATTTATTTAGCCTTTCCTCATAGGTCATGTTTTCAAAACCTTTTCTCATTTTTGTTCTCATCTGGACTCTCTCCAATTTGTCCACGCCTTTCTGAAAGCGTGATGCCCATAACTGGATACAGGACTCTAGCTGAGGTCTTACTAATGCCAAGTAGAGCAGGGCAATTACTTCCCATGTCTTAAATATGACACTCCTCTTAATATAGCTATACGTTATAATATATCGCTATACATTGAGCAAGTAAGGCTCACAACTCCCACCCCCAAGAAATAATTATTTTTGTCCCCATTTTACCAAACGGGAAACTAAGACATGGAGATGTGGTGTGCCAAAACAGTGATGGGAAGAGAACTCAGGAGTCCTGGCCCCAATCTCATGCGTAGATCTCTAGATAGATCATAACATTGCATTAGTTCATCATAATGGGGCTCTGACACAGAGAAGAATGTTACGGTATAAGTGTCATAAGACCACTGTGTTGTCCCACACAGGAGATCAAACACCAAGAGTGACAGGAACATAACTGTGCCACCCGCATCCACACAAGGACCTGGCTGGCCTGGTTCTCTCTAATCTCAGGTTCATCATTTAATGGCAGATGTTCTGTGAGATTTACTGATGCCACATGGGGTCAAGGGGAGCCCAGGAATGACATTAGACTTTTTTTTTTTTTTTTGCAACTGCATCATGTTGACTCGTTTTGAAGTTGTGATCCACTATAACCCCCCAGACTCTTTTCTGCAGAATTTCTGCCAGGCCAGTTATTCCCCATTTTGTAGTTGTGCCTTAGGAAGGAAAAATCAAAGTGTAATACTTTGTACTTGTCTTTATTGAATTCCATCTTGTTGATTTCATATTTATTCTCTAATTTGTCAAGGTCATTAGGATTAGAATTCAAATTCTTCAAAATGCTTGCAATCCCTCCCGTCTTGGTGACATCCTCAAATTTAATAAGCAGACTTTTCATTGATGAGAATATTGAATAGTACGAGACCCAGGACAGATCCCTACAGGATCCCACTAGATACATCCTCCGAATTTGACAACGAACCACTGATAACTGCTCTTTGAGTATGGTCTTTCAAACAGTTTTGCAACCATCTTATAGTAATTTCATGTAGACCACATTTCCATTGTGGGACTGTGTGAAAAGCCTTACTAAAATCAAAGTATCATGGTTACAGTTGCCTCTCCCCCACCCACTAGGCTAGTAACCCTATCAAAGAAGGAAATTATGTTGATTTGGCATAATTTGTTCTTGGCAAATCCGTGTTGTGTATTACTTATCTCCCTGTTATTTTCTAGCTTCTTACAAATTGATTATTTAATAATTTGTTCCAGTATCTTTCCAGGTATCGAAGTTAGGTTGACAGGTCTATAGTTCCCCAGTCGTCTTTGTTCCCCTTTTTAAAGATACGTCCTACTTTTGCCATTCTCCAGTCTTGTGGGACCTCACCCGTCCTCCATGAGTTCTCCTAGATAATCTACCACGTCTGTCTCACAATTCTGTGAGATTGTTTCGCTGGGTCCTTAAGGACCCTTGGATCAATTTCATCAGGCCCTGCCCACTTGAGTGCATCTAACTTATCTACATAGATTTTATCCTGTTATTTCCGTATTTTGGCTTGTGTTCCTTCCCCTTGTTAATATTAATTGTATTAAGTATCTTGTCGTAATTTACCTTTTTAACAAAATAGGCATTAAACACCTCGCCCTTCTTGATGTCAGCCATTATTAGCTCTCCTTCCCTGCTAAGTACTGGACCAACACTTTCCTTATATTTTGTAACTTACAAACACCCACTTTAAACAAGTATGTTAGGGGTTTTTTTTAATGTATGACTTTTGACCTTCCTTGTTTCTTACTTGTAGGCGTACCAACGTTTACAAATCCAGCAGCAGATGTTACAGGCTCAGCGTAATGTTTCCGGACCTATGAGACAACAGGAGCAGCAAGTAAGTTTAACCTGCCAACTTGATTTCAACATTAGATTCTGGTTTCAGCTGCCTATAAAGATTCTAGTTCATTACTTGAAATCAGTTAGAGTAGCATTAAGTAAACCAAACTATATCGCATGGATTTATATTGAAAGAGAAAAATACTAGTGGTACTAAATGCAGTTCTACTTTCCTTTTGAAAGAATGTTGTTGAACTCTCAATTCAGTTAATTCTTTGTTTCAAAGAGCTGGATGTTGTGTTGATTCAGTTTAGAAACTGGAGCAGCATGGCTTGTGCACCTGTGTACTATTTAGCCTTTGTTGATTTTTTTTTTTTTTTTTTTATCTTTTGTTGCCAGGTTGCACGTACAATCAATAACATGCAGCAGCAGATCCAGCAGCACCAGCGCCAGCTGGCCCAGGCCCTGCTTATGAAGCAGCAGCCTCCCCCTCCACATCTATCTTTGCACCCCTCTGCAGGCAAATCAGCCATGGATAGCTTTTCACCCCATCCCCAGGCTCCCGGCCTACCTGACCTGCAGACCAAAGAGCAACAGTCTTCTCCGAACACCTTTGCTCCTTACCCTCTTGGTAAGTGTTCTTTCATTTAAGCTTCCACTTACAAAAGAGAGGAAATAGTGTTTATGTTTAATTATTTCAACTTCTGAGCACCTATCCTTTGCTCTAGGTCAGTGGTTTTCAACCTTTTTTCATTTGTGGAAGCCTAAAAAATTTTGAATGGAGGTGTGGACCTCTTTGGAAATCTTAGACATTGTCTGCGGACCCCTCAGTGGTCCATGGACCACAGGTTGAAAACCACTGTTCTAGGTGCATTACAATACTAAAAATATAAAATACAAGAGAATTTACAAAAAGCATGTTAATGAAATGCATATTGAGTTGCTCTACAAAATTACAATTATTTATCCCCATCACTGTAGTAGCCCTACAGCTAGTCATTATAATAGCCTACCTCAACTCACTCCCCCAAAAGCCTGAAAAAAATTATGAACTTAGCAGCGTACTTAGAAAGCTAATTCTTGATTCTGGTGCACCAAAGGGGGGAGGGGGGTTCCAAAATCAAGGAACTCTTACAGAAAATGACCTTCCAGCACTGCTATCACCATCCTCTTTAAACTGGATTACAGTGCATTAGATGTCAATGTGTTTATTTTTGTCAGCAGAATGTAGCGTGATTGTGAACCAGTTCCACTCTAACTGGACTATATGGTTTTCATTAAAACTTGCATCAGGCGGATATTAAGGATGGTCTTGTGTGCAAGGCAATTGAGTGGGATTCAGGAGATCTGTATTTTATTTCTGTCTGTGCCAGACTTCCTGTGTGACATAGGGCAAATAACATAATTTATCTGTGCCTCTGTCTAATCTTTGTAAAGTGGGGTTGGTAATACTTACTTATCTTACAGGTTAGCTGAAAGGGTATATTACTGTATGCTAGGTACTAGGATGATGAACACCACAAGGTCAAAAAGGTGCTTATAAGTATATGAAAGGCCTAAACCTGAATGGTGCTCAGCACTGTCTGATCTGCTAACTTTCAGAATCATTTCCTGAAAATATAAAGATCCCCATCCTGGAAAGATGAAAAGTTCTTCCCTAGAATACTGTCTATGTATTGATTACAAAAATGTATCATTTAGTCTTTATTATAATTTTTAAATACATTAAATTTGACTCTAAGTAGAAGAGTAGCAACTTAAAGAATAACAAATCAATATTATACAATTGGTGGCCGAGGTGTTAATCATTTTAAAAAACATTGAAAATCCAAGGATTTGTTGGAAAGTTGGAAAGTTGTCAGGAATGATCTGTCTCACTGATGCAACATTGCAAATTCCTTGCTTGTTTTAATTTTAAATTCTAATGCAAAATGCCTTTTCTGAGACAACTAGGAAGAATTAAAGTGGAAATGCCGATGGCATTAAAATACATCCCTACAGTGGGTTCTTTTTCTCATTGTCAATGGTTTAATTTTATCTGAAGTTAGTGGGAGTTTTAGCAGAAACAAAAGGGTGACTTTTTTTAGAAGAGTAAAATTTATTGACCAGCAGGCTGAGACCAGCATGTGGTAAATTGACATACAGTATATACAGAACTATTTCTGTCTGAAATCTAAAGTTCAATAACTCATTTGTGTGGATCATTAAGCACCAAGAATTAATGTTGGTGATTGGGGGAGTATAAATATTAGGAATATGTAACAACCTACCTGCTTCCTCTTAGCTGGACTGAATCCGAACATGAATGTAAACAGCATGGACATGACTGGTGGTTTATCAGTGAAGGATACGTCTCAGTCTCAGTCTCGCCTTCCTCAGTGGACACACCCCAACTCAATGGATAATCTATCTAGTGCTGCTTCTTCACTTGACCAGAATTCTAGCAAGCATGGTATGTCAACTACGTTTATCAATTAGTACTCTTAGGACATGATGGTTAGATTGGCAAAACAACCTAATTTCCAGGCATTCTCTATTATAAGAGCTCGTACAAAATACCCTTTCAGATTATAAACAATTAAGTTAATACTGTTAAAAAACTTCTTATGGTATAGGCTGTGTCATTATGGTTGCAATACATGGAACCTTCCATCAAAGCTTTGTTTAAAAATGTTTTTGGTTTGGTGAATGTAGTTCAGAAAAATGAGTGAATAATAGCACCAGCTAGAACCAGCCTTAATGTGGCAGGCACTATGCAAACATCCCTCACAGAATTGCCAATGTACCTCAGCACAGAGCTGCATCACCTTTGCCCTAACTGAAATGCATTTTAAATTCCTTCCCCAACTCCACCTCCAAAATCTTGAGTTCTAAATTCCCAGCTCTGCTCAGAGTTGTGCTCTGTTAAGATTACTGTATCCTGCTTCTTTGTCATTAGCAGCACAAATCATTTCACTTCAATGATAGATGTTAGCCTGCAAATATTTCTACATCCCAGATTAACTTGTTGTTTTGTAATTTCTATTCAGAATCACCTTATCCATTTGAGCTTGTTTTTGACAGAGATCTTCTCTGAATTGCTGTTAGCTAACTTCCAGTTTGATGTGCTACTTAGGTTTTCATCAGATTCAGTTCCTGGGAATGCCAAGAAAGACTATCTTGAACTGTGTTGAATCTTGAGTAATTGTTTGTTTTCTTACTGTATGTATATTTTAATTACATTACTTAATTTTAAAATTTGGAACATTTTAAGGACAAGAAAAATTACAAAATATAATAGAGATGAAAGGAGCAGCCAGAGAATGAGTCCTGCCCCCATACAAATTATTTTTTCCCTTCTATCATTTCAGGTGCTATTCCTGGAGGTCTAAGTATTGGTCCTCCAGGAAAGTCCTCCATTGATGACTCTTATGGACGGTACGATCTGATCCAAAACAGTGATTCACCAGCCAGTCCACCTGTAGCTGTTCCTCACAGCTGGTCACGTGCCAAAACTGATAGTGATAAAATCTCCAATGGTTCCAGCATTAACTGGCCACCAGGTAACAAAACACAAAAATATTACCTTAAAAATACTGATGTCACTGAATCTCAGTGTTGGTTTTATTTACTGTATCAGTGTCTGTCTTTGTGTGGGAGCTTAGAGCAAAGGATAGTAATTTCATAGACTCTTGCTTCTGCTATTTTAAAATAGAATTTCATCCTGGAGTGCCATGGAAAGGACTGCAGAATATTGACCCTGAGAATGACCCAGATGTCACTCCTGGAAGTGTTCCGACTGGGCCTACCATTAATACCACCATACAAGATGTTAATCGCTATCTTCTCAAGAGTGGAGGTAGAGCAAAAGTCACACAAACACTTAGCACCTCTGTAGTCACTTTGTTTCCCTTCCTTGCAAACATTTTAACTAACTGTTTTATTTCTAAAAAACAACGAGGCTTTCGGTGGCACCATAAAGACTAACCACTTTATTTGGGCATAAGCTTTCATGGATAAAAAGCCACTTTTTCAGATGCATGAAGTGAAAAATTACAGATACAAGCATAATCTGTAATTTTCACTTCATGCATCTGAAGAAGTGGTTTTTTACCCACAAAATGTTTTTTTACCCACTTATGCCCAAATAAAGCGGTTAGTCTTTAAGGTGCCACCGGACTCGTTGTTGTTTTTGTGGATGCAGATTAACATGGCTGCCCCTCTGATACTTGTCTTATTCCTGTGTTTTGTATATAGTATTTTTTTTCGGTAGAGAATTGTCTATACTACCTGTGTGCAGATGAAAGGTGGATCTGATAGTGTTCATGCTTTGCTGCTACTGTTGAATTTCCACCATGAATCTAGACATTTTTGGCCCACTAAGTCAGAATTTGGAGATTCCTGGTTTCTTATTGGAAACTTACCACTTTTCATACTGGTGGAAACTCTGAGGCTGAAATACAAATCTACATGTTTTCCAGGAGATTTCTTACTGTATTTAAATACTATAGCTGTTTGGTTTTGCTCTTTACACAGCCCAGCCTTTTCTCCTGCTTTATACATCAATGAAGTCATAATGCCAAAATCAGGAAATCACATTTCTTTCCATGGCAACAAATTGAGGTCATGAAAACCTGATTTGTGACTTCACTACAGGATCAAGCAGCAAGAGAAGATGGATTTGTATATCCCTAAAATCAGCCAAGAGAGGGTTGGAAAAAAATTCTTATATATAAATATTCTTTTCACCTTCCTCCATCCCCCTCCCCATAAGTTTCCCTCCAGAATGAAGAGGGATCCTCCCTAAAACACTGGACTTTGGACTTTAGTACATCTCAACAGGGGTCCATAGCTTCGGAAAATGGACCAAACTAAAGGTAGCTTAGTTGTTGTTTGTGGTCATGCTGTGACCTAATATGTAAATTGTCTGACAAAAGCAGTCTAGTAGAACACTATAATGCACAGAGCAGAATAATAACCAAGCTGTCAGTAGGGCCTGTAAGGACTTTAAAATGTAGATTGAGCTATCATAGTCACTTGTGGGTGTTTGCCTAGATTGTGAATCATAATTATCATTGAAGCAAGTTTCCTGGTATCCTGAGCAGTGGAACTTGAAGCTATGTCCAGTAAGAGGCTGTGGAACTTGAAGGGAGTGAGAGGTGACGGGAGTATTTTTTTATCACGTTAAGTAATGTTGAATTATGTCATTTATCATCTGGAAAGTTGTCAGAAAGTAGTCTTTGTTCAAGCTAAAACTTCAGTTATTTGTGTGTATGAGTAATACTGAATTAACTATTTAATGACTTTAGGTGTTTTTAAGGGGGGGGAATTTAAAATTTAAAATTTTTTAAATTATTTTTACACTGATAATCAGGTAGGCTTAAAGAAGTTATTTAGCTATAATTGAGATTCTGATGCATCCAGTATTTTATTTGTGTTGTGCCAACAGTAGAGTGACAGATAATGTTGTCTACTTTGTACATTTATATATAATAATTCATGGCTCTGCATCATGCAGATCTCATATCTGTGTAGTTAGAAAATGTACTATAACCTTTTACATAAATACTAGTGTATGAATAAATAATTGTATTATTTCTTCGAGTGCTGGTCCCTATGTGTATTCCACACATGGGTACACATACAAGTCATACACCCGAGTCCGGACATTCTTCAGAGCAGTGTCCACTGACTCACACATGCACAGTGGTTTCCCTTGTGCTCCTGACTGAGAGTATAAAGAGCAGTGTGGATCAATGCCTTTCCAATTCCTCCTTACTGTCTCATGGCCTGAATTGGAATCATGTCCTCCTTCAGTGCATAATCTGTAAAGTAAACTTGTTGTAAATAGATTTTATATGTAGTTTATTAGTTTTAATTAGCATATGTTTATAGTAGGTATAGGATAAGTTTCCCAACCCCCATTCAGGGGACAATCCTCCCCGGTCCTGGGACTATGCCCAGAGTCCCAAGATTTAAGAGTTGCGTCTCTTGCCCTCATTCCTTCTCCAGTAGTGACAAGCATCAGTGCTGTCGGTACCACCTGGGTGAAGCATGTATGTCAGCAAAGTGCAATATCTGCTCATCTTTTCCCATCCAGAATTAGAGAGGCATGAAAGTTCTGTCGTAGGAAGTTTCTGATGGAGGAGGATGAGGGCCCACTCTCTCCTCCCACCCCCCCACCCCCCCCCAGTACATCGGTCTCAACTGACTACAGCACCCTTCTAAACACGAGCTTTGGAGCAGAGCCTTTACCACTGAAGCCCAAAGACGACTCCTACATGGCTCCCCATGAGAATAAGGGACACTTTCATGGGCGCAAGGACAGATCCCCTCAGAGGACTGTTCATAAGAAACCCATTTCCTCCCTGAGCTGATCTAGGTCGGGCAAGACATCACAAATGGAACCCACGGAACTGGTTCTGACAAAGACTCCCAGGTTGGGGGGCAAGGCACAAAAAAGAGAGTCCCGGCAGTGACAGTGGGACCAAAGCAGAAAGACAGATACACACAAGTCCCTTCTACGAGTGGGGTCCGGGCCCCTCACTGGTACCGCCTCGTTTATCCAAAGACTGACCAGTGGCAACAGATGAGCCACGTCCTTCAGGAGTCCTAGCTGGAACTCCCTAAACTCCAGGCCATATGAAAACCTTTGTAATCCCAGAGGGTATATTACTTCCTTACCTGCAGTCTCCACTCCTCTTGGACCCTGCCTTTCTGAGGAATGTCCTTACCCTGGAGGAGGAATTGTTCTCAATGTCTCAGGAATAGTTACATCCCCCAGGCAGGAGTGCCCTCTACCAGTGGTTCCACCAATGCTAATGGATTCATCATCGGAATCAGAAGAGCCAGAGGAGATGAAGGCATCAGTATCTCTGAGAAGGCACAGGAGTCCCAACAGGCACTCGATAGGTCATACCTACCACCCAGATGATAATGTCACTCCTTCGTTGTCTTGCCCCACCAGATGACTACCAGTAGCTATTGCAAAGGGTCACTAAAAATCCACATATCCCTTTGGAAGAGGTCCAGGTCCCTCAGCATTGACTCTTGGACATTTTACAACCACAAGGACCTGCCAGAATAGCCCTTCCGATCAGCGAAGCCCTTTGAGGGATGGTGTCCCTAACCACTGTTTGCCAGAAGCTGGAAATGGGCAATGGGATGGGTCACTTAATGGTTACCTGTTCTGTTCATTATCTCTAAAGCACCTGGCACTGGCCACAGTCAGAAGACAGGATACTGGACTAGATGGACCTTTGGTCTGACCCAGTATGGCCGTTCTTATGTTCTTAAATTTGATCCATCCAGAGCAGTTTGGTACACACGTGCATCTTGTGCCCCATGCCAAAAAGGGCCGAAAGATGCTACTTTGTTCCTGCCAAGGGAACTGACTTCCTATTTTTCCATCCTGCCCCTAAATCACTGGTGGTACGGGCAGCCACAGAAAGAATTAGATTGCACTACCAGACATCCACGTTGGTAGAGAAGGGCCCAAAGAGACTGGACCTCCTATGTAGGAAGGTCTTCTCCTCTGCTCGTCTGCAATTTCATTTAGCTAATTACCAAGCCTTATTAACAAAATACAATTTCAATACCTACGTCAGATTTATGGACTCCCAGTGGAAGACCAAGCCCAATTCCAAGCTTTTCTGTTCAAAGGAAAACTAGTGACAAATTTGACTCTCCAGCTGCAGTAGATACCGGAGATACTGCATCCAGAAGTTTGGCCACACAGGGCTGGTCATGCAAAGGGACTCCAATTGTTGGGCTTTCCTAGAGAGGTCAAAAACACTATCCATAGACTTTTCTTTCGACAGGTCCCACCTGTTTAACAAAAAGTCCATTACATTTCAGCCCCCAGGAGAAGAAACCAGAGACAGCCCTTCAGGCCACAGCCACCCCCTGCAGATGCTCCATATTATCAGTGTCCACATGAACCTCTGGCAGCTCCTACTTCCACAGCCTCTGCTTATTTCAAACCTCAGGCCAAAGGCCATTTTTTACATACAGGTTAAGACTTGTTCACCACTATTCATGCCACTTACGCCTTCCCTGTCAAGTTTGGAGGTCATGTTACCCTCTTCACCCACCTGGAACAAGATCACCATGGACAGTCGGGTCCTGGAGATTATACACCAGGGATACTCTATAGAGTTTCTTTCCTTCTCCCCTCACATCCACCTCCCCAGTCCCCCTCCAGGGACTACTCTTATCACTATTCGCTATACTCCGCTTGCGGGGACTACAAGCGTGGTTTCATTCAACCTACTGACCAAGCAGAGATCACATAGACTCCAGATGCCAGTGCTTTTACTGACATGATGTAGCATTATTTCTAAAATGCCTAGAACAGCACCCTAAAGAAATTAAAGGAAAAAGATCGTAGCGGGTAAGTGATGCCCAGCAGCAACACACTGGTGTAGTTCTGAATTATCCAGAGGGGTTTCTTTTTAGATCTCCTCAGCTTCTAGTTTCATCGCCAGTGTTCAACAAAAAGAGCAAGAGCTACCTCCAGAATGCCCCTTCATTTACCTATGCACAAGTATTGGATGATGATAACTTGTGGTGTATGTGTTTAAGTTCAATTTTATATCTAAATGGCTTGCTCCTCTTCCCCTCCCCCCCCCCCCCCCGGCCAATGAAAGAGTTCTGTTGTGGATGGTCTCTATACAGATGGACCTTTTACCATAGTTAATTCATTTCAGTTGGTCCTACACAAAGGTCTAATATTACTGGGAGGCAAAGTTTGTTCCAATCTTCATTTTACAGAAGTTTTACGAAGAAACATAATCAAGTAAGTTCTAGTAATTTAGCTACACTTTAATACTTACAATAAGTTGTGCTAAATGAATTCTTCAATATAATGAGCCACTTAGGGAGAGGTTTTACCAGAGAATCCCTATCCATAGCTGTCTCTAACACAGTTTCCAACAGAAGTTGCACTAACAAACACAAAAGGGCAAATTCTGTTCTCCTTAGTAGTGCTGTAAATCTGGAAAAATTGCCTGGGTTTCAACCATTATTCTGAATTTGGAGTTGTATAAATGAGAACAGAATATGGGCCATCTTGTTTCATTTTTAGTTTTGATCTTACTGCTACAAGATTTTGAACAATATATTTTGACCTCCTTCATATAAACATGAGGGTCATCGAAATTCTATTAAATTTAGAATGTCAGTCAATCATTTATGCATTTGGAAAGTAAGAATACAAAAACCAATGCTATGGAAAGTGCTTCAATTGTGTGTTACTATGAAACAATCTTTGAGTTAGTGTATAATAAAATATTGTTTGTGTGAATCATCCAAATTGTTTCAGTATCACAAGGTTTAAAGTAGTTAGCCTGCAAGGTAGTGGTGGTTGGTTATTTTTGAAAACTACTTGTATCTGCAGTTTTTAGAGTAGCAGCCGTGTTAGTCTGTATTCGCAAAAAGAAAAGGAGTACTTGTGGCACCTTAGAGACTAACCAATTTATTTGAGCATAAGCTTTTGTGATCCGATGAAGTGAGCTGTAACTCACGAAAGCTTATGCTCAAATAAATTTGTTAGTCTCTAAGGTGCCACAAGTACTCCTTTTCTTTTTGTATCTGCAGTGTAGCCCCTGGAATCACCACTAAAGTTCTCCCCTCCCCACTCCTAATCTGATAGGGCACCCTTCTCTGGGCTACCAGCTTCCTTGCACCCTCCTTCACTCTCAGCATTGCCTGCTAGTCACCCATGTGTGGAATACACACAGGGACCAGCACTCGAAGTAGTAGTGGAGATTACTTACTGTAACTGGAGGGTCTTTGAGATGGGTGGGCTCTATCTGTATTCCACCACCTGCCCTCCTTCACCTCTGCTTTGGATCCTGTTGGATTGTGGTAAGAGGGAACTGGAGAGTCATCAATCCATACTGCCCCTTATACCCTTGGTCAGGAGCACAAGGGAAACTACTGCGCATGTTCAGGTCGCTGGATGCTGCTTTGAAGAATTTCTGGACTCGGGCGCATGGCGCACATGCATACCCACATGTGGAATTACAGATAAGGCCACACATCTCGAAGAATCTCCAGTTATAGTAAGTAATCTCCCCTTCTCTTTTAAATGGATTGTCAATATGCATTACCATTCTAGGGGCATACGTGCTCCTTTGAGACAAAACCCTATGGAAAGCAGTGACTCTGGGGCTCACTAACATGCTGTCTTCCTTCATCAGCTTTTTCCTTTAATTTGTGTAAGAATTAGCATTGTAAAGTTAGCTTAGCTGTTAGGATAGTTTTTGTCATTGCATAGTACTGAGGTGTCTGGTCCCATGCCGACTTCTGAGCACATTTGTCAACCCCTGTTCCTTTAACCCTGGTCAGATCCCTTGTAGTTTGAGATTATATTATGGCATGCCCTAGTGTAAGAGATTGATTTAAAAGCTGTGCATCTTGTAGTACAAAGAAGACACTGATAGACTGGCATTTCTGATGCCTAAAGTACCTCAGTGAAGGTCACTCACAGGGTCAGAGCATGGCTTGTAGTCCTTTTATCCTTCATACCCATAAGGAGGCAGATTCCAAGCTTTATTCCCTGTTCTTGGAAAAGTGTTGCTGGATGAATCTGCTCTGAGTTAAAAAGCATAGGTATTTGGAATTGGGACTGTTTTTGGCACCAAATAGATTTCTGAATCATGGCTCCTAGAAATCCTCAGGTTCAAATAAACTCGAGGAAGGGCAATGTGTTGTGTTGTGCTTGGCCTTAACCTCTTACTCCTTGATATAAGAAGGAAGATAAAAATGAAAAGTCATGACTAAATATAAGAATTTGTCACGGAAGTCACGGATTCCATAACTTTTCAGATATCTCTGTGACATTTTCCCTTCAGCTTCAGGCCTGTGCGGGGGGAGCAGCCGAGGCAGAGCGATCCTCAGCCACTGCTGGCAGTGGGTACTGGAGCGCCGCCTCCCCCCCCCCCCCCCCACACACACACACACATACCAGTGGGGCTTAGGCTCTCAGCCCTCCGGTGGGGCTCAGGCTTCAGTCGTCCCCTCATCTCTCACACACCATTATTTTTAGTAAAAGTCACAGGTCATGGGCTTCCAGCATTTTTGTTTGTTGCCTGCAACCTGTCTATGACGTTTACTAAAAATACCCATGACAAAATCTTAACCTTAGTCATGACTATTCCTCTGGGTATTTCGGAATCCCCAAGGAAGGGTTTGTTTTGAAAGTAGGTTAGCATCAGTAGAGGCCTGGGCATTGAGGCTTCTTGGCACTGACAGATTCCTCTGTGTTGGTGTGTGTGTTGGAGCCCAGCAAGGTTGGACGGGTGAAGTCTAAGCAATTTGTTCAACTTTTGTTGTCTTCTTGCCTACCTTCTCAATGCCAGTTTAACACTCAATCCCTGTTGCTGTAGTGGAGGTGAGGAATTAGATGACACTCACGATTGTCCTGTCCATTTTTTCCCCACCTTCTTTGAAATGTCAGTCTCCCATTACATTAGGCAATTTGAGGTATCCTAGAAATTGAGGCCTCTGGCCCAGGGATTTTTGGTGTCCATTCTGCTGCCATCAGGAAGGGAGTTTGAGACCCATGCAACTGTTAAAAGGTCAAAGGTCGAGGTCCAATCTTTATTTGAAAATTGCCTGTGATGGAGAATCCAGCACAACCCTTGGTAAGTTGTTACAGTGTTGAATTAGTCAAATGATAGATCCCTCATACATACTATTCTATAAAGATAAGGTGGTTCCACAACCTATTCTAAGTTTCACCCAGGTGTTAAGTTGCAATTTGAATGGAACTAAGCATTTCAGTGAGTCCCCTAGACTGTTTGTATCATCTAGGAAAATGAGATGAAATTCCCTTTAATCTCCCCCTTTTTCTGTCCCTAATGGTACCTGTGGTAGTTTGGGGGAGTGTGACTGTTTTATTCCCCCCATGCCCTGGACTTTTGCCTGCTGCCTGTCTTGGGAGAGTAAGCTGACATGGCTATCTGAACCCTTCTTCTGTCTCAATGTTTAATCTTCCCTCTGTACATCCCACCAACTCTCACTTACCTTACTGGTTCTGCTACCCCTGCTTACCAGCAAGCTACTTCACCCATAATAGATGGGCTGCTTCCCTTGCAAACCTTGCCTCCCTACAATGATGTCTGAGACAGAGCTTCCTAAGGCTCAGCTATAACTGATCCTAATGCTCACTTTCTTTTTTTTTTTTTTTTTTTCTTATTTAAAGGTGGGGGTATTATGTTTATACCAGTACTTCAGTCATCTAAAATTGGGGAGCTATACTGACAAACAGGAAGAAGAAAGATAATTGACCAGTAACTGTAGTGTAACCACAGATCCTCACTTCCCACCACCATTCTTCTTCTATGTCTTCATTTTAGATTCTGAATACATAGAAGGAACTGAGGGACAGTTATGGCTGAGGATCCCTTCCATGCCTTCAGGTCTTGAAGGTTCAATTCTGCATGGAAGCATTGTGCAACCCCAGCTGCTTTCGAGAGGGTTCCGACTCAATGGCAAGAGAGCATGTGCGTCCCGATAGTGTTAATATGTACTGACAATATACTGTGAGAACTCAGTTACTGATAAGAAATCTGTCTATAGGCTGTATTCTTAGTTTGCATTCTACTTTGTCTTAGGAACTGTTTATGGCAGGAGTTTAAATGTGCAGCAGCCACTGGTGCCCACGTATTTATTCAGTTTCAGTCAAACTGACATTAAAGTCAAGTTGCAAGTGTCTGTCTTCTGGGGTGCTGTATAAATCATAGTCTCTTGTATCATCAATAAAGATACAAAACAAAATGTTTCCTAATAACAGTGTATCAGAATGAGGCTTTTGTATAGCATATCATCTTGTAAAGAGAAACAGTTTTGTATTTTCTGAATTAATATATTATGTGTACACAGTATGTGTATATATGTTTTGAATAATGAAAATCACTTGGAATATGCTGATAATTGTGGTTGATTGCTAGAGTCGATACTTTCAGTTCATAGCCTCCCATTCTTTGTTCTGCTGTTCGTAAGGTATTTTATTCCGTGTTCCAGTCCCTACTTTTGGTACATCATATATTTGTTAGCGAGTAGGAAAGTTTTGGATGTATGCTTAACATTCCTATAAGACAACCTGATGACAAGATAGCTCCTAATTTAAGTTGTGTGAGTTTGTCGAACACACGTTGTAGAATGATTTGCCAACTCAAGATGGTTTCAAGTTTTCTTACTATTGCTCCTTTGATATATAGCTAGTTTTAGAACATTGTTATGATATACACATTTATTTTACCTGCTGCAAAACCTAAATTTGCAAAATACCTGAGGTTATTTGTGGGGATTAGGGCATGGGGAGAAGTGCTTACTTCAGCAATTTTTAGGTATCAAGGATATTTGGTTGGTTTTACATATACATTCATATCCATTCACAGTTGCTGGTGCTTAGATAGGCTGACAAGCATGTTATAAAATGCAGATAGACAACTTCCCTCCTTCAGATCTAACTTTAACTCTGATGTCCCAAGAGTCAGATAATCTTAAAGGAAATCCAGAATGTGTCTTCTACATGGGCACCAACACACTTGCCATTCTGGTGCCAGCTTTCTTTTCTTTTATACTGAAGAATTCTGCATCACTTTATCATGCTTTCTATAACATTCATTCATGGTTAGAGGAAACTGGTTGCCTGGTTTGTATTTGCACATGATGTAGTTAGAACTGCTTATTCTGCAGCAAATACCATTTTGCCCATCTTTCTTAGTTGCTTCTTTGCTGGTTCTGCAGGGTCATCCCCAACATCATCTCAGAATGCCACGCTGCCTTCATCGAGTGCCTGGCCGCTTAGTGCCTCCGGCTACAGTAGCTCTTTCAGCAGCATTGCATCCGCACCTAGCATTGCAGGTACGAGAAATGGCCTTTCTACTTTCAGCATCCCTCTCCATCCCCAAAGAGCAAAGGCCCTGAAAAAGTGCTTTCCTCTGGCTATTATAATAGTACTACTTCATATCTTTTGAGCACTGTGCTGCTCCCACTGGCAGCTCTGCAGTGGTGAGCATTTTAACCGGGTGCCTGGAGTTGTGAATATCTGATAAGGGCGCTAACGAAATATATATTCAGCCCACTTCATACCATGATGCTACCACTTTATTTTGGCATTCATACTTTTTCAACAAAGTTTATTTTTGCTCCAACTGTGAGGCAGAATGTTCTCTGCGAGAACTCAGTGGTAACACTATTGCTGGGTCTTACCAGGAAAGATTGATCTGAAAGCTATTGCCAGTAAATTCAGTTTTGCCTGTCCCTTTAGTTAAGTATCTGCTATAAAGCTCTAGCCCCAGTATTGTTAGGATTTCTTTGAGTCCAGCAAACTCATGACAATGGAAGCTGTAGAGAAACTTTTAAAATTTCCAAACTTAAGTACTACCACAATAATCAAGGCTTCATATTTTCCACTGCAGTTAAAAACTTTCTAACACAAACCAAATGCAAAGTGATGCAATCCTGTCTGCCTGAGTCTGCAGACAGTCTCAAAAAATAAGAAAATCTTCAGAGTATTGAAAGCTGGAAATGTGCAGCCAGTATAAAATAAATATATTATAATATAACAATACCCACTCTACTGATTGCTTTATTCATGTTTATATTTAATAAATTAAAAACCTCATTTTAATTTAAATGAAGCTTGAACATCCAGGGACCTTAGTGCAACATTTAGGTCCACGTTGCCACAAAGCAAAGGGTCCTTGAAGGAGGGTAAAATAATGGCTTGCTTATCTCTTAATTTTATCTGCTATGCATATTCCCTTTTTATTTGCTTTTTTTTTGCTGTTACATCCTATGTGCATGTGAACCTCATAAGAATCAGTGACATAGCAACATCTAACTTTTATTAATGCACATTCATTATACATTAAATTGTAGGCCCAGCTGCTGCTACGAGTTCTAAAAATCAAACTTTCAAATTTCTTTTCTCAATCGATTACTTGATTAATATTAACAACGTCCTTTTTGTCACTGCAGTTTGCACCAAAATATGGGCCTGACTGGCCTCTCACTTTACACCAGGTTGACTCCATTGACATCAATGGAGTTGCTCTTGATATATATATAGGTGTTAATGAGAGCAGTAGAATCAGGCTCTATATCTTTGGTATGTGTGTAGCTACATGAAAGATGGGCAGATGTGTGGAAGCTTAACAGTGAAATGTTTCAGAGATAATCATTTGACAGTGTGCATTTTGTTTGGTAGTGTCTATATTTTGAGTTGGTCCTGTTTGTGTTAATGACACCAAAATGCTAACCTGTCCTTCTTTTGTTTTAATGTTTGTCTTGGAAATGTATAATTTTAGATCATTATAGTATGTTTAATAAAACTCTGGTTTGACAGAAATTGGAATAAAATAATTATGATGCTAATATAAATGAAGGTAGGATTCGGAGCATAACAAAAAGGGGTCAACAAAAAGTTGTAAGAACTGGTAGATTGCGAGGTATAGGGCTTTTCTTGTGAAGATTGTTAGTGTTTCAAAGAGGAACTTGTAAAAGAATCCATATGCCTGATGTATTTATCTTTGATTATTCAGCAGCATAGGAAATTTTGCCCTTTCTACCTCTTCTGGAATCAGCTTAATACTGAACCATGAGAATTCGTGTGTGCTAATTTCTGTATTTTAAATAACAATGGTTGCTCCTTCTTGGGTGCAGAAAGTATAAACTTCATTATTTTAATAATTTGGGCTAAATAACTTGGAACATATACAGTAATGATTTTATTTTTGATTTCAGCTAATGAAACGTATTCTCTAGTCTTGTTTTACGTTTCTTTGTCCTTTATCAGAGAGAAAAGTGCTGGGAGCTGCAATAGCAAGTGGATAGTAGTAACAAA
Organism: Dermochelys coriacea; assembly: GCF_009764565.3. NCBI lineage: Eukaryota > Metazoa > Chordata > Testudines > Dermochelyidae > Dermochelys > Dermochelys coriacea. The sequence continues at coordinate 18,025,093 of NC_050081.1, read as the reverse complement.
TGTCAGATACTAGTAGATTATAATTAATGAACAGCCTTGAGGATCACCTCTTCACTTACTGGAGTTGCAGATTGTTCAGATTTTTTTTTTTAGCTTGCTTACGAAAAACACATGAATTATGTTTCTCTGTTGCAGGTAAATTGTCAGACATCAAGTCTACATGGTCCTCTGGCCCAATCTCTCACACACAAGCCTCTCTATCCCATGAACTATGGAAGGTACCCAGAAACACTACTGCTCCTACGAGACCACCTCCAGGTTTAACAAACGCCAAGCCATCATCTACCTGGGGTGCCAGCCCACTGGGTTGGACCAGCTCTTATTCCTCTGGTATTCCTCTGACTCCTACATTTTATAATATTGCAATGCTCTGTTTGCCTTTATTTTCCATGTTACAGTAGTATGGTACTATGGTACTTTTGCTCTAGTACTGTGCTCCAGGTACTTGAGGTTCAATAAACGCAGAGTGCATCAACTCTTGTGTTGAAATGCAGGTTTTATTTTCTATCACTTCGGATGGCTCATTCTCAAAATGGGAGAATTTTGCCCTATGGGTCAGTAGGGCATGTTTCCAATCAGTGGGGAATAATTTCACTACAACAGGGGTCTTTCTTTATAATACTTTTGCTCATTTTTTCTAAATATCTTGAGACCGTTTTCTTGTTTTGTGGCAGGTGTTTTTTTGTGAATTGTTGCAAGACTTCAGTATTAGCTAATTAGTCAGTAGAATTTATTACATAGAATACATATCCACTGCTTAATTTGTGCCAGGGCTTGCCAGGGCTGAGCCCCGGCACCTCTAAGCTTGGCAGTTCATAGCTCCGCCACCTCTGAGGTTGCCACATCAGTTTTGAAAGTAAAAAAAACTGCTTGAGCCCCAGCCCCTCTTTCATTACAAATTAAGCACTGTACATCTCTATAGCAAGGATGCAAAACATCCAGGACCTGATTATCCCATCAGTTTTATGACGGGGCCCCCAGACAGTAAGGTATAAGTTCTTTTCTCTTTAATCTGTTTCTTTGGCTGTCATAATTTTGTTAATACACAAATTAAAAGGGGAATGTGTATATAATAGCTATATACCCTGTGTATTTGTTTATCAAAAAGCATCTGCATCAGAAATAAATGTCACTACTAATACCCGACTATTTTGTCAATCATCTTCCCAAAAAGCTGGGAATTAAATGTTCTCCCTAATTGTCAAAGGCTGTCACGTCCATTTTTTCTTGGGGAAAAGCCCACCCGATGGCTACAGAGTGCAAGGATTTCATCTACAGCCTCAGTATTTTTACCAAAGTGACTTTAGAAGTACTGCAGTTTTTCAAATGCCACTAGAAAATGTCATCTCTGTTGCTTTAAAAGTATTACCTTTCACAAATAGTGTCACAGTGGCCACTTATGAAAGAGATGATGGCAGGAGTGTGAGAAATCCCACTGATCCTTCAGAGCCAACTGGGAGCATTCTAATCATCGAGCTCCCTCCTTTCTTTCCAAATAAAAAAGGAAAAGAGGATGGAGATAAATTGGTTATTGGATTGCTCATGAGCGTGTTTACAATAGCTAATGTGTTGTATCTTGCACATTCTTTATTCCTGATGAGTTTGATTGTTGTATTGTGCTCTCACTAAGGTATTAAATTGTTCCCTTTCTGGATTTATGATACAGGTTCTGCCTGGAGTACTGATAGCTCAGGAAGAACAAGCAGCTGGCTGGTTCTACGTAACCTCACACCCCAAGTAAGCAGAATAATATTACCAACTACGAAAAGAACCATGCTATACTTAAGAGATGGTAGGAAGAATGCTTATCAACCTCGTAATTTTGATCAGCTGCAATGAGTATAAAATCATCTATGTAGCAGTAACAATAATATGTTGAGATACGCCCACATAGTGGATTTAATGGTTTTAATGAGAGCCACTGTGGCTTAGTGGATAGCGCACTGGATTGGAACTCAGGAATCCCTGGTTCTGTTCCCAGCTCTGCTACTGGCCTGCTGTGTGACCTTGGGCAAGTCACTTACCTTTGTAAAGCACTTTTAGATCTGCAGATGAAAAGCAAGAGCAAATTAAATATGAACTCGGAGTCTGTATAATTAGTCATTCCAGTGTACATCATTTATTTGTTTAAAAGTTGGTGGTATTTTGGGGGCAAGTTCAAAGATTTAAAGTCCATTTTTTCTGGGGTTTCTCCTGTTCTCCCCAGTCTGTCAATTCCTCTACTCCTCTCCATAGTATAATTTTCATGGAGAGGCATAAGATTGAAAGCAGTGGGATCAGAGACCAGAAGATGTCTTGGAAAAACAAGCTTTATTAATATAAACTATTTATGAACAAGCTGAATTCCCGGCCTACCCTTGGTAGGCGCATGTAGTGATAAATATTTTTATATTAATTTAAAATAACTGGTAGGTTCTTTGTGCTGAACTGTACAGAACTTGAAAAGAAAAGATTACCTCCTCCTAATAAAATAGTGACACATCTAATTCCATTCTTTTATCTTGTGGGAGGAAACTACGTTTGCACTCTATGTAAATTTTTTCCTTTATAATTTAAAGCCTCTTCCATTAACAAATATACTAAGGACAACTACAGAAAAACAAGTCAACCTTTTTCTTCCTCTGCAATTAGATTGATGGTTCTACACTGCGGACACTGTGTTTGCAACACGGCCCTCTAATTACATTCCACCTGAACCTGACTCAAGGGAATGCTGTGGTCCGCTACAGTTCCAAGGAAGAAGCAGCCAAGGCCCAGAAGTCTCTGCATATGTACGGTTTTTCTCTTCTTTTCCTTTTTTCTGTAAAGTAGATACTAGTATAGCACCTGTTCTCCTAAGCTTTTGCTTGCTATGTCACTGAATTGCTCTGCTGAATTGTTCAGTGGTGTTTTGAAAGTTATCTGTTAGCAGAAATTGTAGGAGAGCTGCATAAAGAAAAATATTTGTGGACTAGATACATTCAGATGTAGTGTATGATGTGCCATTATAGAAATCGATAGTAGGTGTTCACCATAAGTAGTGTGTTCATTTCTGCTCACACCACCTCGAAAAAGATACAACAGAAATAGAAGGGACCCAAAGACAGTCAACAAAAATGATTAAAGGCATGGAAAAAATTCCATATGCAAAACAGAAAAGACTAAGACTGTTTAATTCACAGAAAAAATGAATAAAAGAGGACATGCTAGAGGTAATCAAAATAAGAAATGGTGTAGAGAAGGTAACTCATGCACTGGTATTTACTTTTTCCTAAAGGGACTGCCAACGAAACTGAAAGACCTTTAAACTAATGAAAGGATGTTCTTTTTAAACTACATTACTAAAAGGAAAAAAAAAACCTGTGGAACTCATTGCCACAAACCCTCATTGAGGGCAAGATCTTAGTAGCCGTCAAAAAGGAATTTGGCATTTATTGGGATGAGAATATACATAATTACATTAGATAGATTTTAGAAATATAAGGAATATAAATCCTAATGTTTCAGGACATAAGCCCACCACTAGTTGCTAAGGATTAAGAAGAAATTTGCTCTATTGGCAGATTATTCATAATAATAATAACGTAAAGCACTCTTCTCTGAAGCATCTTATTCTGGCCACTGTTGGAGACAAGATACAGGGCTAGATGTAACACTGGACTGATCCAGTATGACAGTTCCTATATTTCCCTATACTTCAAAATTATGGGGCAATAGTCACTCCAGATGTAAAGTTGTATCTAGCTTCCCATGATGAGCCTCAATAGATAAAAGAATAAAGTGTATGTAATACAGAAAAATTTGCATAATGATATGCGTGGTGGTGTTGCTTTTTAAAGTTTTGACCTTTCCTTAATTAAAGACTGTGTGGCAGCATTCAGAACAGATAAAGGTCAAAAATTGCCCTGACTTAATGATTTCAGTTTAGATGTGGGACTAAGTTAGAAAGAATTCTATCCTTTAGGGGGTGTTTATGCTGTAATATTGAAAATGTAGATTTAAAAATCAGTGTATATTTTAAGTGTATACAGTACATCCTCAGTGTTCTCCAAGGTTTCAGAGCCATCCATATAAAGGAGGAATTTTGATTAGTGAGGAAATAACGTTAGTACATATGCTGCTGAGGATATGACAGACCTCTGCTTTACAGAGGTTGGGTATTGGGTTTTGCTATATGTATTGTGTACAGATACAAAAACATTTGTTTGGAGGGCAATAATGGTAAATTAAAAAGGAATTTCAAAAAGTTAGCAAGATTGTAACATAATACTAAAAGACTTCAGCCATCATTTCACAATTTAATCTCAAATAATGGCTTACATGCAATTGTTTTTAGAAAATATGAATCACTGAACTGGCATTCAGGAGACCCAGGTTCCAACTCTACCAGTTTTCAGGGTGTGACCTGGAGCAACTCACTCAACCTCTCTCCCTCATTTTCCCAACTTGTAAATTAGAAATAACAATGCCTACTCGCATTTGATATGTGATCTGAAATCCTCATAAAAATAGTGCTAAAAAGTTCTGTTACATATCACAATAGATCTCCACTCTTTGTGCATGCAAAATTCTAAAGAGGTTGATTCCAGCAGAGAACACATGCACACACCCCAGCCATGGAACATAAGTATACCCACTTATGCTGCGATCACTACTCCTTTCAGTTCCTTGTTATGTGTATCTCATGCACAAAATCCTGTGTACTCTGTGGAAAGCTTTACTTTCCAAAAACAACAGAAGTCACAGACCCTGTCTTGAAGAGTTTGCAGACCAAAAGATACTGTCTCCAGGTGTGTGGATTTTTGTGTGTGCATATGCTTGTTCGCTTAAGTAATTATGAAATAGAATTTTTGGGATGAAAATGAGTTAGGGTAGAAGTTTCAAAAATTTTGAGTTAGCCTAATTTGGCCTCCTCCATTGAATTCAAAATGAAAATGGGCTTATAAAAATTTTACTCTCCTAATATAAGCAGGCTCTGATGCTTGTAAAAACAGTGTCAGTTGTATCCCTGTGTTTCACTGTGGTGGTGTTGTTGTTGTTGTTGTTAGGTGTGTTTTGGGAAACACTACCATCTTGGCTGAGTTTGCTGGTGAAGAAGAAGTAAACCGTTTCTTAGCACAAGGCCAGCCACTGCCACCCACCTCCAGTTGGCAGTCCAACACTGGAACCAATCAGACTCGTATGGGCTCCACGAGCAGCTCTCATGGATTGGTGCGGAATGATGCAGGCCACTGGAATACTCCCTGCCTGGCTGGCAAAGGGAGCAGCGATTTGCTCTGGGGTGGGGTCCCTCAGTACTCAAGCAGCCTTTGGGGGCCCCCCAGCACCGATGATGGCAGGGTTATTGGCAGCCCAACACCTTTGAATACTCTGCTCCCAGGTGATCTTCTCAGTGGGGAGTCCATCTAGGAAAGAGAGAAACAAAGTGGAAATAACAATCATCAGCACTAAAGGAAAAAATGTAACCCTTTCCAGTCCAGGGCTTCACGAAGAATCCAGCTTTAACAGATCAGACTGGCAGCCCTTTTTAGTACCTCTGTCCAATATCGAATATGAAACTCTGCAGAAGTCCTTGTGAACTGTTAATGAAACAGTATGGGCTACATTTGGTCAGTGTCACATGCTAATGACAGGTTTTTTTTTTTTTCATGGCTTATTATTTTATGTCTTTTTATGTTTGTATGGTGTTTTTAAAAACAAAGTATAAAAGCTGCTTAGAATAGTCTATCATGAAGGGCACTTTTCAGAATTTGGGCTGGAAAGGGTTATTTTGTCAACTTTGGGGGGAGGGAGAAAATGAAAGCCTATTTTAAATGAGCCTGTGACTATTATGCACATTACCAGGGGCGGACCCAATAATCAGAAGAGAGTGGAGTGTGATATTCATCTTTGGTACAGAAAAGTAATGAATCTGAATGGTAACTATTCACTGTACAGGTTGAATTGGAGGGTGGGGGTGGGGTATCTGTGTCCACATCTCCCATGGATCTGCCTATGCACATTACCCTTGTTTCATTACTTTTTCATGTCATTTTTTTTAAAATCCCCCCAAAATATAAAAAGTTTAAAAAAAAAAAAAAAACACATATCAAACATGCAAATACTTGAATCCAGCAGGCCAATAACAAAATGTGAACACTTTCTAATTATTACACTTCCAGGTTGGCATCAATACACACAAAACAGGCTCTAGGAATTTTTTTAAAGTTCATACAATGTGTTTGTGTTGGAACAGATGTGTGTGTGTGAGTGAGCTTGTATGTGTGTGCGTGTATGCGCGCCCGTGTGTGATTTAACAAAAGTGTGATTTTTTTTTCTCTTATCAGTATATATGCTTTTTATTTGCTCATTGGTCAAACGTTTAATTGTTATTAGCTTCTAACTTTGCACTGAGTGTCCGCAGCCCTTCTTGTAGCTAATCCTATATGTTTAAAAAAAAAAATTGATAGGAGGGGCCGGCGACAATTCATGTGTAAATGTTTACTCAAGGACTCTTATTGCGTTTTAAAAATTACAGTGTGTATCTCTGGAGAATAATATGTATATCTACCTTTAGCAGCTTTTTATTGTGGACTAATGCAAGAAAATTATTACCGGAGTATTGCACCATTTTCCATTCGGAATATAAAGTTTAAAAAATATACTCTTGTTGAACTGTGGCCATAGATATTTGTAAAGAGTGGATAGTTCCCCTGCAAGCAGGAACACAAACAAGCACTTGGACATAGTTTTGACTGCTTTTGGAGGAGTCAGAAGTTTTGGCTCCCACCTGTTTACAGACCTTTTTTTTTTCTCCTTCAAACTTTAAAATAAAAAAGGAATTAAAAAAAAAAAAAGAAAGGAAAAAAAAAAAAAGACTTCCATCGTAAAGAAACCTATTTTCAGAATGAAGATATGCTACTTCAGAGCTCTGGGATTGAACAGTGTTGTATTATCCTTTTCTTTGGCCATTGCTGTGTACTATTTTTTGTTGTTGTTTTCCTCTTCTTCGTCAAAGTGGCGAAAACTTTGTGATCACTATCTTGCACATGGTGGAAGATGTCTCAGGAAAGCCGGGTTTCCCGAGGAGCAACTCCACACCATTTCATGTATTTTTAAACCCAACTCCTAGCACTGAAGATATTATTAAAAAAACAAAATAAAAAAAAATAAAAAGACAGAAGAAAATACCTAATCTAATGTGTAGCAGTTACATATTTACCAAATAATGGACTCAAAAGAAATAGATGTTTGAAGAGTGCTTTATATATTAAAAAAATTGCTTTATGTTTTAAAAAATGATCAATGTTTTTGATTGTTTTGAAAGGAAGAAAGACAATGGAATAACATACCCTTCAAGTATGTTTTAAAAAATTATATGAACATTGTGCTCCCTGCCTGCTTGGATCAGGAAACTTGTGCATTACATTTTTTTATTTTTATTTTTTTTTGGCAGATTAGCTTTTTAATGGTTTTATCAGATAAAAAGGGTCCTGCAAGTTTGCAAATCAACAAAAGCTGGTTTTATAGAGGATCATGAACTATGCACAAACTGGGTTCAAGACTTGTTTTTTTCTCAAGTTTTAGTAGTGTATTTAGCTGAATAACCTTTCCTCAGAGTAATTGCATCTCATTGCCATTACGCGCAATCTACATATATATTTTATATATATACACACACATAAAATATGTATGTGTGTATGTGCGTGTTTCCATACAGTACATAAAATTTTCCATGCTGAAGTTTAGCATTGAGTTGTAGAAAAACTGATATTTTAAAATTGGCGATGGAAGTTTAAAATTTCTGTTAAGCTTTTTTTTTTTTTTTGTCTTTCATTTGGAATTAAAGATGTCTGTAACTCTGAGATTTAAAAAAAAAAATTGTGGCTTTTAATGTTATTTCTCCTCATAGAATGTGATTGTTAAAGAACATGCACCGAAAGTTGCTTTCGAGAGTACGAAGATTCTTTGAAACTTAATAAATTGCAGTTTTTTCTTGGCTGTTCAAATAAATGTGTATTTTTCTTTAATACAGGGGATACTAAAGGATATTGTTAAATGTCAGTTTATTCATGGAGGAAGTTTAACCCTTTCAATATTAATGAAGACTTAAATGTGCAACCAGGCAAATTACTTCCATTATTAAAGTCTCATCCTTTAAAGGTATTCTAATTGATGACTACACTCTCATAGTCTTTTACCAAATCACATTAGGAACATGTGGTATATTAAAAAAGAAATTATCACATTTTTGTTAGAATTAATTTTTCTGCTTTTGTTATTTATCCATGCTTTTGTTTTCCTTTTAAAATATTGTGAAAATGAGAATAGAAGCAGAGGTAATGGGGCCCCAAGTATCTCTGCTATAAACGATTATGATGAAGCCACCCAATTATTTTCATGTTTGTATGAATGAGGTTTTGAAACCAAGAGCCAGATCCTTAGCTGGTGTAAATCATCATAATTCCATTGAAGTCAGTGAAGCTATGATTTATACCAGCTGAGGATCTGGTTCCAGATCTCCAGAGGTAAAAAGTGTACAACCCACTCTACTACCTGCGTTTTAAGATTTTTTTAAAAAATTGCAATATTTTCATAAATTCATAAAGGTAGTTCAGGGCATCTGAGAGGTTTTGAATTTTGAATACTGGAAGGGTTCTGATGCCAGTGTATTTCACTGGCCCAGCTTCCTAAAATTCTGTCATTGGCACAATGGCCAGTGATTCATAAGTAATGCATCTTCATTTAGAAAGAAGTCTCCTTTATGGAATAAAAGCAGCGCTTAGTGAGTTTTCTGGCTAGTCTCAACATATGACAATATCACAAATTATCAATTCTAGATATTGGGGTGATTTTTACTGTGTAAATACCTAAGATAGCTATAGCTGTCTATCTTGCTCATAAACATGGTAACAAAAATTACATAATACAGAGGTATAAACATGGTGTTTGGTTCTCTGTTTCCCATGCCCAAAGAAGGGAGGTCCCACACTTTTTAGTTTCTCTTCAAGATGATATTTGCAATGCACCTTTGGGAAGAGAGCTTTGCCTTTCTTCTTCCTTCGCTGTCTTTCATGAATAAGAGTTCAACGTCAAATGTTCTCAGCCTTCATTTGTTTAGACTTTGGAGTCTCTTACAGAGCCAGGTGTTTGTCAGCTTCCTTTAGGCTAGCAGAGATGGCTTTTTGTAAAATAGAGCTACTTTCAGAAATTAGAATACATCCTGTCAAAGCAAGAAACAAATGTGGCTTTTGGCCAAAATTTGATTGTAGTGCTTCTTGTGATTTTTTTTTTTTCATTTTCAGTGTGCCACATTCATAGCTATTTAATGCATTCAGTGACATAAGATATTTCTTAGTTCATATAAAACCGCTGTTGACTTTTACCTGGAAATGCATTAGGGGCTATAGCTTTCATGTACATGTTGCAGTTATCTTACATAGGGAGCCATGCAATGAGAGTGCTGTCTTCTAAATCCAGACCAAGAATGTTGCTCTTTCGTAAGCAGTCTGAAACTGTCAAACTTCTTCTTAGAGAGATAAGGTGGGTGAGATAATATCTTTAATTAGACCAGCTTCTGTTGGGGAGAGAGACAAGCTTGTCTCCTCTCACCAGTAGAAGTTGGTCCAATAAATGATATTACCTTACCCACCTTGTCTCTAATATCCTGTGACCAGCACTGCTACAGCAACACTGTAAACTTCCGTATAGTCATTTGTCCAGTCTAATTTGTGGGTGTTGTCAGAGCAGGTGTTTTTTCCCCTTTTTTCTTTTGCTATTTCTGCTCCACAATTGTCATCCTTGATAAATCAGTATATGGTTGTGTACGTGAAGGAGCATTTTAATTACAAAAAATTGTATACAAACATTTGTGTATGTTAAGTATCATTGGAGTTGAGAGAGTCTGGAAATAGAATTGGAATCCTCTAGTTTTTGGGCTGTAGACAGCTATGGTGTGATAACCAGACCAAGGACGGTCAAGGTGACCTGTAAGGATCTTCTCATATTGTATATGAACTGCTAAATGTCTGTTAGAATTGACATGTAAAATGATGGCTGTACTAATTGTATCACTGTATTGATGTTGAATGTACAATCTCTTCACAGTTATTTTCTCAGTTTTCATGGAGGGGTGGGTTCTGAAAAATAGGCATCAATATATTTAGATCCAACGAACTTGGTATGTAACTGTATGGATGCCTGCCCTACCGCCCCCACCCCACCCTCCGTGTGGAAAAAACCCAACCTGGCAACTTCATGAAACGTCTGGAAACATGAGATTCATTTCCTTGGAGGAAACTCTGTGCATAAGACTATCCAGGACCATTTTAGGGGTCCCCTCAGACTGTTTTACCTAGATCCTTGCATCTTGCATGAATGACAGTAACTTACCAACAGAAAGCTTTGTGGGAGAGACAAGCTGTTGTTCGCTTTTGGAACTTGCAAGGTGCTCCTCCAACATTCACTCCACTTTTTCGGGGGGAGGGTCCTCTCTAGTTTTCTGGAGAGGGGAAGCTCTGCTGATGTGCCCATGTTCTAGTGGGGTGTGTGTGGCTTTGTCTAACTTTCCACCCATTCTCAGGTTAAATATTGCTTGCTGCAGGTTGCCAGACTACATTCTCTAATGGCAGATTGAGTCCATGCAAACACAGTAAAGTTTCCCGTTTATCTTCTCTTCTTCTCCCCCGCCCTTCTCCCTAATGAAAAAGCTTCATATGACATTTTATCTTCTGTGTGCCCCCAGTGTTAATTTTTACTGCCGAATGCATTGGAAACAATTTGCTTGTAAATTTTCACTGATGAAACATGGTTCCAGTGCAGTCATGGTTTCAGGGTTATTAAAATGTTATAAAACATAATAGGCTGGAAGAGTCCTTTGCTTTTCACTAAATATTATTTGTAGAGATGGGCTGGCATTAAACTAGCAACAGGTGCTGCCTAGTTCCTATAGATAACCCATTCACCTCCCTAGCTGGCTTACCCTGATACATGCAACAGAAACTTGCATTGAAATTAACTGGGTCATTCATTTGAATGTTCATTTTTCACATAGACTTATTAATCTTCAAAATTGTGCCTCCCCTATTTCTAACCCAGCTGCAGTCCTCAGCACTTTTCTGGCTATTCTGCCACCCTTTCCAATCCATATCAGATGATTGTATTAGAACCAAAATAGACCACTAGAGTTATAGACTGACTTCTTCAGTTAGGAACAGCCTCTTCTGTTTATATCTTTGCAACAGGTGACCTAGTTTAGCTAACAATACAAAAGGCTGAACATAAAATATACCTCCTCAGACCCTGCTGGAGCAGAAAAAAGCAACTGGGTATTCATTCCTTCATATGATTTCAACCACCACATGCTCCTTCAACCTTTTCCCTGCACATCTGCAATCTCACTGACTGGCTTCCCTTATTGGGAGGCCCAGTTCTCTTCCTCCCTCCCCACAAGCTTCAAGTAACTCCCAATAAAGTCAAAGCATTTATTAACCTGTAGGGGGAACAATTGGACCCCTAAGTATTGAACGTCTCCCAATACAAGTTGTTTATCCTGCCTATTTACAAATAGTTCTGTTTAGTGGTAGAGTCAGCACAAGTGTATCATATGTAATACTTAGGGTCAGCAGCTGTATTGACTATTACGTTTTATTGTCCTAAAACTAGACAGACATACTATGCAGGTTTATATATGAGAACAGAGTAAATACTGAAAGTTCTTTGACAACTCACACTGTTATGGAAGTATTAGTAACAATGCAAATGAAAGGTATTCAATAGCGTACAAAATGTGTCATTGTTCCAAGGTAAGTATTGCTGTGTAGCTCTCACCCCATTACATCATGCTTTGAGAGAGATTCCAGAGTAAAAGGAAAGACCTTGCAAGAGAATGAGGCAGACAAGCATGGAGGAGCTGGAAGGAGACTTAGTAACCAAACTAAAAGGATGTGTCCAAGTCTTAAACAATTGATTTTGGACTGGTTGACCATGGATGAGCCCATTCTGCATCATTTAAGTGTCTTTTTATCCCCCCCTTTTTAACTAAATCGTTTGGTTTTCTTCTGTCAGCTTTAGTTCATTGACTATTTTCTTTATGGTGCAAAAATGTGTCCAAATGGAGTAGGTTGGATTGTTCCACAACCAAAAAAAAAAGTAAAATTGCTTTAATATTTTTTATTTCTTGCTTCTCAGTTAGGGTGCTACAGATGGTGGAAAAAATCCCATTGGGTTCAAGCACTGCTCCCTTTATGATTATGGCACTGCATCAAACTGTGTGTCCTGGGCAGGCCAAGATAAAGCTACATGTGAGAGATTCTCAGAGATGTCCCCTCCCTGAACTTTCCTGTAAGTTTTCATTATCTGTCAGTCTAGTCTAGCCAAGCCAATGACTCAAGGATCAAATAATTGCCTGGATGGAAGTCAGGATGCACTGTCTCTCGAGACACTTAGTTTCAGAATAATTTCTGAAGGCTATTTGAACATTTTAGAAACACATTACTGCCTGGGGCCATTTCAAGTCATGGAGACGCAACTACAGAACATCACTAAGCCAACACAGAGTAAGGGAAGGCTTGTATCTCTTGGGTAGATAAGCACTGATGTATGGTGGCCTTTGCCACCATCATAATTCTAACACTACCTTTTGATCCATTTTATAAAATCTAAACCTTACTAGATATCACAGATCTATATTTGTGTACTCCATACCATTGTCTTCTCAAAATGTGGTCCATTACCTCCAGTAGCCTGGTGCTTCACAGAATGGATTTTAAAAGCCAAGTAGTGATGGGATTGGACTGTTGGGAGGAGGAAAGTTAGCCATGAGAAAGAGCAACTTTTCCAAAGTGAACTTCGGAATGAAAAGGTTGGAGAACTCTCTTTTCAGATTTCAGAGTAGCAACCTTGTTAGTCTGTATCCTTTTCTTTTTGCGGATACAGACTAACACGGCTGATACGCTGAAACCTGTCATTATGCAAGGCACTGAATTTAGCCGAATGGAGTGGAAATCTATCACCTTCATGAAAAGATTCGTACAGATACAGACAGACATCTTCCTTTACAGTGTGTATGGTAACACCCATTGTTTCATGTTCTCTCTCTATATAAATCTCCCCACTGTATTTTCCACTGAATGCATCTGATGAAGTGAGCTATAGCTCATGAAAGCTTATGCTTAAATAAATTTGTTAGTCTCTAAGGTGCTACAAGTCCTCCTTTTCTCTTTTCAGAGTCACACCCTCAGCAGAGGTAATATTGGACCTTTTCAAATCAGATGACTTTCGTTGTCTATCAATATGATGCCTTTTGGTAACGGATTCTTCTTCACCTGTGTGTGCACACCCCAAGCACAGTCACCAGAAATTTTTCCCTCACTGGTACCTGTTGGGGCTGCTCAAGTGCCCTCTGCTGCCATGTGCCATGATGGTCGCTGAAACAGCTTTCCTTACAACCACAAGCTCTCTGTGGTCTTCTAGTCTTATTTTACACAGTTAGTTGTAGGTATTTTTAGTGAATTTAGCTTGTGAATTTAGTGAAATTTAATGAATTTAGTGAATTGGATAGTTGTAATGTTTTTGTGGAGATTTTGTGTGATCCCCAGTGCCAATGGATGTTTCAGTCACCAGGCTTTAAGCCCTGCACTTTCTGTAACAAAGCTATGACCCTGAGCAACCTGCAGTATCTGGGAGAAGCTCACATTGGGGACCATTGCCAGATCTGCAGGGATTTTAAATCGCATACAGAAAAGGATTAGGAGGCCAGGCTGAAGATTTTGCTCATGGAGGTAGCATTGAGATTTCCATCTGAGCTAGGCCAGTCAGAGTCAGCACTGGGTGCCTCGGCACCCGTAAAGAGTGCTCCTCCTACCGTACAGAGTCCCAGCACTGATCACCATCCCCACTGCCTAGACAAAGGCATAAGAAACAGCCAGCCGAGAAGGAGCAATCCCGGCACCCAAGACTGCCAGACATGGGAATCAGAATAGAGTGCGATCAGAGCCAAAGCGCTCCTCTGTCTTGGTACTGCAGAAGTCAGCGCTGTTGACTCTGGCATCGGCGCAGGCACTGTCGAGTCTAGTACCAAGAGAGCCTTCTACATCTGTGCTACCAATGCTATCTCGGTACTGACCACATTGGAGGTGTTTGCCTCTGCCAGGGACCTTCTCTCATTGTCTGTCAGTAATGGTTTTGCCTGCAGTACAGGCGTTGGCATTATCCGTGCCAGCAGCCAGGAGTGACCTTGCAGGGTCCTTTCAACTTTCGGTACTGCACCTTTCCGTAAGGTCAGAGGGGAAGCCGGCTGTGCTTGCCACAGTGCAGACCTCTCCATCATGGCACCAGCATCCCCTTTGGTCACCAGACAGAAACTCATACTTTTCTGAGTCGGGTTGGGTCCTACTTCTGCCATCTGAGGAGACATTCTTGCTACTCCTTAAGGCATTTCCACACTTCCATGGACCAGGGCGCAGGAGTACTACTGCGTGCACGGTCAGGCAGTCACTGGGGACTTACACCAGTCATGGGGCCCTTTTGGAACCCCTGGCGGTTCCCCTCAGTTTGCAGGGCATATTTCAAGCACTGCTATTCAGTGGCCTCAGAAAGACAGGCAGAATTGTCCCACCTGGCAGCACCTAGTCTGGACCCCAATACTGAGCCCGGTACTGATCTAAAAGAGCTGGCTCAACGGGATCCTGTTATGCAGAAAGAGCATCCGCAGTCACTGCTGGCCTATTCCTCCTTCACTAATGAGACAGTCTCAGGAGAGGGCACATCACCTCCATTGAATGGCTATAAGGTTCATAAAGAGTTGTTAAAGAGGGTGGCCTTAAATCTGGGCATACAGATGGAGGTAGTAAAAGAGTCCTCCTCCAGTCTAGTTGACATTTTAACTGCTGCAGGCCCTTCAAAAGTAGCCCTGCCTCTCAATAAGGGTATTATGGACCTTGTTAAGGTTTTGTGGCAGACCCCTGCATCCTTTCCCCCACTTCAAAAAGGGCTAAACATAAATACTTTGTTCCTGCCCTAGGTTATGAGTTCCTTTACACCCATCCCTCAGGATCCCTGATGGTGTCCACTGCCAACAAGAGAAGAAGACAGGGTCATTGGGGATAACCCCAAAATCAAGGGGCTCAAAGAAATTAGATTTGTTTAGTAGGAAATTTTTTTCTACCTGGGGGCTGCAACAGAATTGCAAATCAGCAGGCGCTGCTGGGCAGGCATGATGTTAACATGTGGGACTCCATGCAAAAATTCAAAGACTTGTTCCCACAAGAGGCAGATAAGAGTTCTCCTCAGTAGCTGAGGAGGGGAAATCAGTGGCAAGGGCTTCTTGAGAAGTTGTGTTAAATACTGCTGACTCAGCTGCCAGGTCCATTGCTTCAGCAGTTGCCATGCGCAGGAGTTCATGGCTACAATCCTCAGGGTTCCCGCATGAGGTCCAACAGACTGTTCGGGGTTGCAAAGTTTCTTGGGCTAAAAGACTCAAGAGCCATGCTAAGTCCCTTGGGTTATACACCCCAACTCCTTCAAAAAAGCACTATAGTCCAACGGCCCCTTTGATACTCTGCCCCAGCTCCCCATCAGGACCTGCAGAGGAAGAGAGCTATGGGGTTTAGTCATAGGCAACCACTGCATCCTACCTCAACATCAATGCCTACCCCAATCAGTCATCCAGGGGGTTCTAAGCAAGCATTTTGATGGTATGCTCAAGGACGCCATACCAGTTTCTGTGATGCCAGACCCTGTTTCTCCTTTATTTGCAAACCACCGTTCCCACTTGCTCAATGCTTGGTCCTGTATCACCGCAAACAGTTGGGTGTTGAGCACAGTGGAAGTGGAACATATCCTACAGTTTATTCATATCCCTCCTTCCCATCCACCTCTCTCTTCAGGGACCGCTCTCACGAAGAACTTCTGGTCCAGGAGATTCAATCTTCCCTTTGGGTGGGAGCATGGAAGAAATTCCACAGAATTTAAGAGTGAAGGGGTTCTACTCCCCATTATTTCCTAATCCCAAAAGCCAAGGGAGGTCCCAGAAACATTTTTGACCTGCATCAATTCAACTATCTCAAGAAAATAAAGTTCTGCATAGTCACCAGGGCATCTATTATCCCCTCTTTGGATTCCAAAGACTGGTATGCTGCTCTCTATTTAAGAGATGCTTATTTTCATGTGGCAATACCAGGGACACAGAAGATTCCTCAGATTTGTGGTGAACCGTGCACACTATCAATTCACAGTTGTCCCGTTTGGCTTGTTTGCAGCTCCTTAGGTGTTTACAAAATGTATGGCAGTAATACCACTTTTCTTGAGAAGGTTAGGGATACTGATCTACCCTTTCCTGGATGACTGGTTAGTCAAGGGCCAATCCAGGGCTCAGGTAGTGTCCAACATTCGACTTACCCAATCAACCTTCAAAGTCCTAGGCTTTCTGATAAATGCAGAAAAGTCTGTCCTCTCTCCAGTGCAGAGGATAGAGTTAATTGGAGTGGTGGTTAACTCTACTCAGGCTAGGACTGTAGAGTCAAACAGAGGTATGTTTCCAATTAATCAGATTCTTGATAACACACCTCAAATCTAATCCTATCAGAACAGCCTGAAACTGTATGAGGCTCCTGGATCGCATGGCCTTATGCACATACATGGTACAACACACAAGACTGCACCTCAGACTCCTCCAGGCATGACTGGCCTCAGTGTACTTACCAAGCCATCTCCATCTGGATGCTGTACTTATGATAGCTCGTTAGGTTCTCATCTCTCTAAATCTAAATTGGTGGTTATATCCTCTCATGGTTTATGTGGGCGTTCCCTTTATACGTCCTTAACCATCAGTGACTCTGGTCTTGGATGCGACAGCTCTAGGGTGGGGAGTTCATCTGGGGCCCCTCGGAACTCAGGGCCTTTGGTTGTTGGTGAAACTTTCACTGCACATCAATGTCAGGGAACTCAGAGCAGTTTGCCTTGCCTGTCAGATTTTTCTGCCCCACATAAAGGGCAGAAACTTGATTATTCTCACATACAACACTGCAGTCATGTTTTATCTCAACAGGCAAGGAAGAACTCACTCTTCCCTCCATTGTCAGGAAGCAATACAACTATGGGAGTTTTGCATAGCCCACTCAATCAACCTTGAGGCCCGTACCTTCCAGAAGTGCAGAACAAGCTGTCAGATTCCATGCCCTCATATCGGAGCGCTCTGTATACTGCCTTCTTTAAAGATAAGGTGTATTTACAGCCTCACCCCAGGTTCCTCCCGAAAGTGGTTTCACAATTTTAGAGCAATCAAGCAATATTCCTTCCTGTTTTCTACCTGAAGCCTCATGCAAATAGGAATGAGTAACATCTTCATTTATTGGATGTTAGATGGGCTCTAGCTTTCTAGGTAGAAAGAACTAAACTCTTCTGTCCACCCAACTGTTTGTAGCTGTAATGGACAGGATGAAAGGTCTCCAATCTTTTCACGGACCTCTTCATCCTGGATTACTTCATGTATTTGCACTTGTTACGATCAGGCAGGTGTTTTGCCGCCAGCTAACCTGACTGCTCATTCCATAAGGTCGCAAGCATTCTCAGTGCAGATCCCTATTCAGGACATTTGTAAAGCAGCAACTTGGTCATTGGTGCACACATTCTCCTCCCTGAGTTATGTCATCACTCAACATTCCAGAGATGATGCCAAATTTGGTCGAGCTGTACTGCATTCCATGTGTCCATGAACTCCAATCCCTCCACCTATTCTTCTGCTTGGGAGTGCAATCACTCAAAGAAAAAAAACAGTTACTAATCTTTAATAACTGTTGTTCTTTGAGATGTGTTACACATGTCCATTCCATGACCTGCCCTTCTACCCCTCTACATTGGAGTTTTCCAGAAAGATGGAAATGAGGGTGTGCAGGGGTCAGCTGGGCACTTTATACCAGGGCTAACAGCATGCAGCAGCAGAGGGTACTCAAGCCGCCCTAACAGGTACCACTGAGGGAAATAATCCTGGCAACTGTGCTCGGGGCATGCACGCACCTAGAGTGGAATGGACATGTGCAATTCATCTTGAAGAGCAACAGTTACAGGAGATTTTCTAACTGGCAATGGGTCTAATCAAAGCTTTAATAGTAGTAGGTTTGATATTGGATGACACCACAAAAACCTGTTGTTGAATCTTTGATTATACCCAGTGCTAACTTTTTCTGCTGTCTCTGAAAGAGAAGGGAGGTCAAATTCAGAATGGAAGAGCCATATTTCATCACAAAGTACAATCTTATCTTGATTGTGGAGGGATGCAGTCTTTGGTTTTGTTTTTGCAAAACAAGTGGTGTTATAGATTTTATCATTTTATCCTTAGCCTCCAAGGGTCAGGTTGGGATGGGGTTGTGGATTAATGGACTTCTCTTGAATGCAGTTCAAGTGAGAGGATAGCCTTCCTCTCTCCATCATCTGAGAGCTACAGCACCAGAGGTTGTCAGGGACACACATAGCTACATCTCAGAACTACATCACCAGAGGATCTTAGGGCCAGACCCCTTCCCAGATCCCCTGACGCAGGATGAGGCACAGTCAAACACCCTAACCTGGGCTTACTCCACCTCACAGCCTAGTGTTTCGATTGGTGTCAGAAGTAGAATGCTCTTGTTTGTCCCCTGTCGAGGCTATACTTACCCAGAGTAGAAAAGATTTGACTAAGACCTGCTATCTGGCTAAATAGAAATGTTTCTCCATCTGAGTATAGCACAGTAAGTCTCACCCAGTCTCTCAAAGAATCCTGATCATTTTAGATTACCTCCTGTCTCTAAAGAAAGCTGGTCTCTCGATCAGCTTGTTTAAGAGTCCACCTTGCAGCCATTAGTGCCTTCCTCCCACCAATAGATGGGTGCTCTGTCTTTACCCACCCAACTACAACATGATTCATGAAGGGTCTCATCAAGGCCTTCCCACCAGTCATTAAACCAATACCAACTATGGGATCTTAACCTTGTGCTGTCAAAAAGTACTAGACGTCTGTTTGAACCTTAGTGACGTGTTCCATGTCCCACCTATCCACGAAGGTGGTATTTCTAATGGCCATCACATTGGCCAGGAGGTTCAGTGAATTGGGAACCCTAGGTGGGTAAGGTATTTCAAAAGGACAAGATATCCCTTGGCCTCCACCCCAGATTTCTCCCCAAGGTCGTCTCCAAATGTCACCATAACCAGTGTATTTACTTACCTATCTTTTTTGCAAAATTCCATGCTTTATCCCGAAGAGAAGAGATTTCACTTCTTTGACATCAGGTGTGCACTGGCCTTTTACCTACAAAGAACCAAACCAATCAGACAGTCTCCAAGACTCTTCGTTGCAATAGCAGGGAGATCCCATGGTCAAGCTATATCCTCTCAAAGGATTTCTAAGTGGATCTCTGTCTGTATTATCGAGTGTTGACTTTAACTTACCTCCAGCCTCCTGGCAGTATAACTGCCCGCTCCATGAGAGCACAGGCCACCACAATAGCATCCCTGCAGGAAGTCCCAATGCAGGACATTTGCAAAGCAGCCAGGTGGAGCTCTGTACACACCTTTGCTAGACATTATGCATTAGTCCAGACCTCTGCTCCGGGTGCAGCGGTGGGGTCTGCCTCTTTGCTGCCAACTTCCTCACACCTACCTCCAGTCTTAGCACTGTGGCGTACACATTGGGATCAGCACCCTAAGAAGAAATGGAGGTTACTTACTGTAACTGGAATTTCTTCGAGATGTGTGGTCCCCATCTGAATTCCACTCCCACGCTCCATCCCCTTTGCTTCAGATCTGGTTAGATTCATGGTAAGAGGGGGAACTAAGAAGGCATTGACCAATGTAGCCTCTTATTCTCTTGCTTGGGATCTTGAGGAGATCTACTATCTTAGGAGGGAGGAGGCCAATGTACACTGCTTGTTAAAATCTCCGGACTTGGGCGCATGGTGTTCATGCATATCCAGGTGTGACTTCCACGTATAGTAAGTAATCTCCATTTTTTAAGCCAGGCTCATGACATTTTGGAGCTTGCCTCTTGATTTTTGAATGCTTGGGGTTGGCAAGACTAGCATGTCCAGAAGTCAGACTCCTTCTGTGTCCCACCAAAGGTCCCAAGCAGGGGGGATGAGACCTCCTGTTCAGTCATAGCCAAATAGCTGTGTGCTTTCACTAGGGAGGCATATGCTACAGAAAGGTGTCCCTACCCTTGGATTAAAAGCTCACAGTCATAAAGGAATCTCCGTTTCCTGAAGAGAAAGAGAAGCTGCCAGTCTCCAGTCAATGTTTACTCAGTATTATAACATTGATGTCAGCACTTCACTATACGTAGCTTTTGGACTTAAGGTCTGTGATAGGTTGTCCAGACCCTGTACCTGGACTGGCAGTGAAAAGATGAACTCCTCTTCCTGGAAGGGGCCACAGCTGCCTGCAATCATTCTAAATGGTGATGTGTTTGCACAACCAGCACAGTGCATTGAAAGTTGTAGAACAATAGTAACATTTCCACTGACCAAGAGTGCAAATTCTGAATTTTACAGTCTAACATTCAGCTTGCCCATGCTGACATGAATGTGCAATCTAATATATATATTCTATTCATGTGAGTAATTCTCAAGCACTTGAATGTTCATAAAAGTAAACATGAAATAGTCCCGTGCATATTGAATTAGAAGTTTACTTTGTATCCAAATGGTTATTCAAAGCTCTAGTAAATGCAAGAAATTATCCTTTATAAAGGATTTCAGACATTAATTAACCTTTTTAGATAGTAATTTAATTTGTTACCAGACTTCTTGCAGTTTGGAATAGAGGAAAGAATCTTTGCAAGGTGTCCCCATTTGCAATTCACAACTTCTACCACTAGGTGGTGTAAAGAAATAGCTCTACCACTCATAAAAACCCAGGCTAGCTAGAAATAAGAGGTTTGGAAAGCAGAAGGCATTCCCTATCCGGGGGGGGGAGAGAGTGCATGTCAAGTCTTTAGAGCAGATAATCATGAGCCAACATCTGTGTTCTATTCCTGGGTCTGCTACTGACTGCTAATTTCCGGTTAAGTCCCGTTGGTCCCCTTCATCATGCATCAGTTTCTCCATCTGTCAAATGAGTCTTACCTGTCTTATAGCAGTAGGCCAGGCTTAACGAATCTTGGTAAATCACTTCGAATTCATCCTAGGATAAACTGTGCTGTAGAAATAATGCGTGTGTAATTACTAATATTTATCACAGTCAAACATAATATTTTTTGAGATATTTAAGGGTCATATTAAGTGAAGCCATGCCAACAAGCACACACAAATACAGTAAAAAGTTCCTCACTCTCCAAAACTACTTCAGGTTGAATTTTTGTCCCATCTTGGTAGATGAGGCCTGACTGTAACAGTTGAAATGTAGATATTGGATTTTGAATGCAAAGCTTTTGAAGGGGTGTCAAGTGTTCTGTAAAGGGCCAAACTTACTACAAAGTATGTATAATGATTACAGAAGGATACAGGTCTTAATATATATTAACGCTAATTAAAAGAGCAACTTCTGGTCCCCTGGCATGTCAGGCGTCCACTAATTTTGGCTGCCTGACTTGACACACCTAAGACCTTATCTTTCCAGAGTACTTAGCATTTAGGTTTCTTTTTTCAAGGTTGCTGCAGAGTTTCAGTAAAAGACCCTGAAAACTAATCATATAAAGTAGATCCTCTACTTGCAATTGCAGCTTTAGTATTGTAGCTTTCTTGTTCAGCTAAGCATTGGTGCTGCATCTGTAGATCAATCAAAAGTTAGTTTAACAGCTAGACCCAATTACCCATATATAACTGTCTATCTGATTTCTCTCCCCTTCAGCCAATGCTTCTATCGTTGGCATAGAGTTCTTTCAAGATGTATCTTGATTATTTGTGTACACAGATTAAAGAGGAGCGTCTGACTGTGGTTTGATCTGGTGTGTCCCATGATGAGGACCAAGGAATAGAATAAGGCACAGAAAATTCTTATCTGTAGATGACATGAGATTACACTGAGAGCAAACTTCAGATTTCAGAACCAGTGATGCCCCAGGTAAGCCTAGAGTATAAAGAACATAGGTTTTGGGGGTGGAGGGAATGATTTTAGCAAGAAGGGTTATAATAAAAAGAGCTTTAGGATTTTCTCTCTTTTCTCTGGAGAGCTACCAATAGAAGGGCAGGCTTTGCTTTGGCCCATTTGAGGAATACATTTTAAAAATGTATTATTTGTAGTACAGTAGCACTTAAAGGCCCCATCCGAGACCAGGGCCGCATTGTGTTAGGTGCTGCAGACCTAATGAAAGACAATCCCTGTCCTGAAGAGCTTACACTCTAAATAGGCAAGTCTGAGGTTGGGAGGGTAAAATAAGGCACAGAGAAAGGGAGTGGCTTGTCCGAGGTCACACAGGTCAATGGCAGAGCTAGGAATTGAACCTGGAGTCCCAGCCCAGTACTCTATCCACTGGACTGCACTGCTTCCTGAAATACGACAGCCAGGTAGAATTCTTGTTTGAACCCTGAACGCTACACATGAAAATAGCAAGCACCCACAGCCTGATCGCTAACTCAAACCATAGTTAATTGTTTCAAGTGGATTAAAGCTAAGAAATCTCTTTTACGCTGAGAATAGCACTGGTGCAAGAGAGACTAGAAGCTGGAGAACAAATTGTCTTAAAGCAGCGGGTGAACTACAAGGGGTACCAGGGCGATACACTGAGTGTCCCAGTTCAACCTGCAGTGGAGGCATTCCTTTTCCAGCCTGGCTTCCTCTGCACCTTATGGCCACACTCTAGCCTAAATGCAAGACAAAGGCCTCATCAGCATGCAGGGCCCTTTCACAGGGTGTGTTCAGCATGGAATTATGGTGCTCTTGTGTGTGTGCTGCACCATTAAATGCAAGGAATCTGAGACTAGAGGATTTGAGTCTGCTATGAGCAGGTTCCAGATGGAAAGTTGTCCTCTTTCATTCTCTCCCGTGAAGGACTCATTTCTCTCTTTTGTCTGTTGCTTCAATGACTCCCAAAGAAGGCCCCTGGACTGAAAATGCCTTTGTATGGGAAGCCTCACGGGGAAACCTGTCTCTACTCCTATGGGTCCGATGGGGAGAGTGAAGGTGTGTGGTACTTATGCCAAATGGAATGGAGCCAGGTGCTGACAGGCGCTTAGAATTCAATTGGAATTCTGATCCAGCTTCTCCCAGGCTGCCCTCTCATTTGATGCTGCAAATAAATATGATTCAATAATCATCCCATCCACCTCCCAGTGACTTCCTCCCCTCCCAGCAGCCTCTTGCTCTGGCCCCGAACTGTCCTGGGGTGAACAGGAATTGTATATTCTGACAACATCAGGCATGGCCAGCAGAGGATACTGTTGCTTTGTTTTAAGCAAGCGGCAGCATCACTGTGCAAAAGGTGGTATAATGCAGACAGGTACCCAATGCCAGAATGGCCAAGGCAGCAATTTTGTTTGTTTGCTTTGGATTTTTAAATCCTTCAGTCACTTACTGTATTTACCATGCCATTGGGAAAAAAATAATAGAACAGATTCCATATGTAAGTGAGGTGGATATATACTGTACTGATACCTTCCGGATCTTGTTGTCTACAGTCAGTGGGGCTGATGAGAGAAGGGAAAAGGGGGAATTGTGTTACCAGGCTCCTGAGCTTGGGTGAGGGGCTGAAAAAAGTCTAATGTCTGTGTAAATGAAATGGGATGGGGTGGTACCCAACGAACTTGATATAATGAGCCCCACATTTCTCTCATTGGACCTGACCATCAGTATAACGGGGACAGTATAGGAGCAGGTTTTGGCTTGAGCAGGTGTCTCTAAGCACAGGGTAGAAGAGTCACGGGGGCAATCGGGAACCTTCTTTTGTTTTTGTTTTAAAGCACATTGGCTTTTTATTTGTTAACACCAAGTACTGGAAGTCTGAAGAGACCAGCAATGTCTGAAGATAGGGAGCCCCTCATTTCCAGGCTTAATCCAGAGTATTGATTGAGCCCCTGAAAGTTGGATGCCGTCTGGGAGAGAGGTAAGGGCCTTTTGAGCATAAGTAGATTTTAGACACAACTTGAAGCTGACATTTATCATTAAGGGAAAACCTAGCCCTGTAGAGGAGAGGACTCTAGCATATGTCCATTCCCTCTTTTCTCCGTCATTTTGCTATGCTATGCAGCTTTATTTTGTATAGGTTTTTATCCTATGCTGCAGTGCTGTGTCAGGCTTCTTCTGTCTGCCTGTAACTTTGGGGATGAGGATGAACAATGCAGCGTTTCCCATTTGTCAGTTCTGGGGAATGCTGCATCAGAGGCAAACTCAGATCTAAGCCCTGATTCTTTCTGCACATGGACCAATTATCACCCTCCTTTGCCCACAGATGGGGGTCAGAGCTAAGGCCCTTAAACAAATGCTTTTGAGCAAAAAGTTTCCATTTGGTATTTTCACATGAAATGGGCAATGGTTCAGAGAGTTCTGATCTCTGCTGAGCTCATTCACACATCCCCAGTCATGTCAGGCAAGAGAGTGGATGGATGACTGAACAGGCAAACAGTTACACAAGCAGTGCACCAGGCTGCACAGGAGGCTCTTAGAGAGCAGCAAAGTGGTGGTGACAACTGAACATACAAAGGCCCAGGCCATTAGGGTCATGGTGCTACATCATCAAGTTGCATGCGGACAGAGGGGAACAAGAGAAAAGCTGTCTCCAGAATACTACTCTCCATGCCCAGCATTTGCTCATGTAAGCAGAGTCTGAATGAACTGTCTCCCCTTAGTTGGGGAGGGGGACAGACTTCAGGAGCAAACTGTATTTACATGAACACACCTAGTCTGCGTAGGTATCTAGCAGACAGGAGCTGTGTAGCTCCAAGTGATCAACTTTAGCTGGTGTTGGGTTACGAATCACTTTAGTACTGAATGCAGGGGTGGTGAAATGTCATCAATGTTGTTGTCTTTATTGTCTGACTAAAGGGGAGCAGAACTGTGCTTAACCTGTCCCAAATGAGGGGGTAACCCTCAGCTGAAAGGACCTTGTTAAGCCAGGGGCTCAAATGTCAGACCCTTGTGAAAGCAGACGATTGGGGATAGGTGTTCCAGCTAGGAGGTGTGGACTCTTCCTAAGGCTCTCCAATCTGGTTTAACTTGTTCGTCCCTACTGTTCAAAGATAGAGCTAAATAGGCTTCATTAGCAGACTTTTGTTATTTTAAGTGCTGGAAGTACTTGTGGTGGGACAGTGTTTCTGCCCAGCCTGCTGAGAGCTAAAAATCCCTAAGAGCTGACAATCACTAAGGGATTGACCTACAAAGGTCACAGCAGAGAGGCAGGTGGCAGCAGAAGGTGACTGGTGGGAGCATCTGGTGACACCAGCTAAAGTTGATCACTTGGAGCTACACATCTCCTATCTGCTAGATGCCTAGATACCTTTGTATGTTCAGTTGTCACCACCACTTTGCTGGAGTATTGATTGAGCCCCAGAAGTCAGCTGGCGGGAGGCAGCGAGCAGTTGGGAGGCGGTGAGGAACAGCAGCTGGCACGGCGTCCAGGCAGCGAGGAACAGTGGCTGGCAGGGCATCCAGCCACAACAAGTGCTCAGATGGTGGAGCAGCCAGGATCCTTCTTCCCCGGGTGGAAGGTGAACTCACACAGATGCAAGTGGGGAAGTATTGCCCCTCAGAGGCACTCAGGGGTGGTGTGGGCTCGAGCCGGTTCTGTGTTGTGTTGTTGAAAAGGAATCCCTGGTTTCTGAACCTGGTCCTGGTTGCTGCCCGCTCCACCTGGCAGAAGGGTTATGCTAACATCCTCCAATCCCTGCTACCGTGGGGGGGAGATGGGGAGAAGGGTCCAAGATGTAAGCTCAGGTTCTCACCTGGTTGCGTAAAATGCTGCTGACATTCAGCCACTGTCTGCTTGGGAAATCAGCATTCTAGGGGCTGATTCAAAACCCTCAGAAGGCAAAATTAGTGTACATTACTGTTAGCCCCCTTCCCACATTAGGATCTCTCTGGAGACCACACACTCTTCATGTTCAGCACTTGACTTGCTTTAAGCTAGCATTTATCTTTCAAGCCTGCCCCTGAGCAGAAATCTTATCATACAAAGACAATTTAAAAACAAAAACAAAATCCTCCCTAACAGCGAAAGTTCAAGAGAGATTCTGACAGTGACTTCAACTCAGCAGCAAGGGAAACAAAAGGGAAAACCTTGACAGGAGATCAGAGTGTTTTAGCTTGTTGCACACTGTAAAGGAGAGTGCCTGTGAGTGCCTCAGTACTGCTAGAGGAAGAGTCTGCATTATATGAAGCTCTCCCTGCCCTCTGTCTAGCTGCCCGGCCAGTCAATGCACCCCCTCTTCCTTATCCTTGGACATGTTACTCTCTGGTCCACCCAGCTCAGAGCTGTGGGCCATTGCACACACTCTCGTATCAGCCTCTGTGTTCTGATTTGCTTTGGCCTTGGGAAGTTTTACATTCAGCCGTACTTTGGGAAATGCCAGGTGATCCCATCCGTCTCAGAGAGGTGACCTGTCTCCCGCTTGACTGCATTGGGTACAGTGGACCTGGGGTGTGTAGCTGTTTGTCACCTTACTGTTGCAGTGTGTGCATGGCCGGATTTCCAGTTAGGCACAGTAGGCATGTGCCTGGGGGTACTGGCATCTCCATTCCCGAGGTTCTGAAATGTTCCCTAACTCTGAAGAAGAGGTTATGGACTTCAGCCACAAGGGGGGTTGGGGCTGCAGCAGCAGGTTGGTGGGGGGCAAGGTCACGGCTCTGGGTGGGGGGGAGAAGAATCAGGGATTCTGACCGTCAGGGCACCAGATCTGGGTGACAGGGAGTAGTTTCAGCTCTGCTCCCAGTTTCAGCCTCGCGGGAGGCTTGGGGCTCCCCATGGATCTGCTCCCTGCTTCAGCGGGGGCAGGGGGGGGACGCCAGGGCTCACGGCTTTAGCTATGAGGGGAACGCTGGAGCTGAAACCAGCACTTCCCTCATAGCTAAAGCCCCGAGCCCCAGTCCCCTTTGCAGGATTGAAGGCAGAAACAGAGCTGTGGGGCTGAAACCGGCAGTGGAACCGTGGAGGTCTAAAGCACTGAGCCCAAGTGTTCCCATGGGTCAGAAGCCCGGCGCCCTGAGTTCCCCCACACCCTGTAGCTCCAGCCCCAACCCCCAGTGGCTGAAGCTGTGAGCCTCAGGGCTAAAGGCCAGAGGCAGTACAGTATTTGCCTTTTGGGGGGGTGGGGGTGGGGGTCTGCGCTGCTGCCTGATTGGTTACTTCCGGTTCCACAGGGTGTCCGGTTGACCCGTAAGTCCATAACTCTGGTGTTTGTATCTCTGAGGTTCTACTGTATTTAAATTATCGTTTACATTTCTTTTTGTTTCATTTTTTACGGAAAACCTGAAGGTCAGTGCTAGACAGGGGGGTGCTGCAGATGCTGTGCCTAGGGGCTCGTAAGGTGCAAGTCAGGCCCTGAGTGTGTGGTCCTTTATTCACAAATAGAGGTATTCATTTTGAAAGGCTCTGGTGTAGCATATA